>NW_028324208.1:3428527-3745536 GCF_054372755.1 Phalangium opilio
ACCCGTTCCGTCATTTGAAGAGGGCGCAAAAACTCTTCAAATGTTTCTGGTGCATTTTCTAGTGTCAAAGCCGCTATAGCCTTTTCAACCTTAACAGATTCGGATGCTATGCGTTCACCATACTCCTTTGTCCAATTTCTTAATTCCGGGTCGTAAACGTATGTTCTCGGCATCGTAGGCCAGGAAATTCCAAAACGGCAAAGCGTCTCTTCCCCCCGCTTCACCTTGAAACGTTTTCGTGTGTTTATGCGTTTGAAGCGGAATGAGGTTAAACAAATCTTGGTCTTCAGATTTAGAACAAGAAATGAATTGATCAATGAAGGCCTCAACTTGGGTAACATTGGAGCCATCCGGTTTCAACTTTGGAGCTCCAGAAATCCAAAATACACTGTGCACATGAGGCGACCCCCGATGTTGAAATTCCACTCGGTGATAGTAATCTACCACCGACCCCAGTGGCGCTGCCTTGCTTCTAAAATACCTCAATAACGCTCGAAACCTGTAATCGAAGTATCTCGCGCATGTAATCGGGTCCTCCTGAATCAACTTTGCTTTATCCTTGAAAGCCATATTTTCAATTTCTTGGTTGGTCATATTACTTTTGCCAGAAGTGACCAACAAAGCGTTGATTAACTCGGGCCATCGAGTTTCAGCAGCACTTACAGTCAGAAAAAAGGTAGGAATGCCAAGTTGTCTAGCCATGGCGAGAATTTCCCTCGATTTTCGCTGCCAAAATGCGGGGGAGTTCCGAAGAGGCTCCAATATTCTGAAACCATCGTCGTGGTGAATTAGCGATTCAATCCCACCTTCCAATCGTACTGTTCCCGCTGTTAGTCCTCGGCCGTCAGAAGCCTTATTTTTGTATAAGCATATTTGAATGACTTGACTAACTTTCATGGTCTCAATCTTCAACCATTTGAAAAAGAGATGGGTAACGTCGCTGGCGCACCTTCTGCCAGAAGACAGCAACGCCCACTTTACAAAATCCTGGTAGCTGCTTTTGATCGAAATTTGCATTTTCTGCCCTCCATAAATTCGAGAAAATGAGAGTTCTTCGCAATCTTCATCGTATAGCAAAGACACGGGGCGGCTACCTTCTCCCGGTGCAAATGTTATCGTAACGGTGCAAATGTTATCGTAACGTGTTTGTCCAATAAATCGTCAGCTGACAACAGCAAGGAATCTCTGGCTCCGCAATTGACTCTTTCGTCTTCCTTTTCTTCAACCCACTCTTCGTCACTATCAACTTCCTGTTCACCAGCGCTTATATCTATTGGTGCATGGCCTTCAATTGAGGTAGCCTCTTTTGGATGTGAGACTTCAGTTAAAGCAATGTTTCTGTCGTTTTCATTCACGACGAAATCAACGTTTTCATCCACCAAAGTGTCCATGAGGCCCTCCGAAAGAGTGATGGAATGTTTCTTGTAAAGTGGCGATTGCAGCAACGACCTAAGCGCTGCTAAAATGTTCTTAGGACGTACTGTTTCAAACAAAAATGGGCTATTATACTGCATGCGACGCATTAATTTAACTTGTATTGTATGCGTGTTGTCCGGGAGCCTTGATAAAACAGAACAGGACGTGTCTGCATTACAAGGAACATTAACAACTGTACCCTTCGAACCTTTTTGCAAATCGCAACCAAGCGATCGTATTTGAATGAACGGAATTCTTAGGCTAACGATCCGTTGTTCTAGATTAGATAACCCTGTAATAGTCTCACTTACGACGGGAAATCGAAAGCCATTATGGGGACTGAATTTTGGAGCTAGCCCTTTAGACACGGCTGCATGACAAGCCGTGCACAATTCCACTATCGGAGTCAGAACACTTGTAAGATATCCAACGCTTTCCGGAAAATTTTCTAAACTGATTAACGCCATAGAGCTTTTAAAACAAAGCCTGGAACATATTTCGCACTTATGCGTAGGAACATCTTTTATTGCTTCGCAATAAAGATTTCTTGATATAATGGATCATTCTTCTTTACAAGTTTTCTAACTTGGGCAGACAAATTTTCATTTTCCCGATCCCTTTATTCCGGGTAGTGATGCCACGAATATTCGGTTACTATTCGGTATTCGGCCACTTTTTCGTATTCGGTATTCGGCCGAATATTTCGTAATATTCGGCCGAATACCGAATCTCCAATCATGAAGCAAAAAAACGGAAAAATTACTCAAAAATTATTTATTTCAATAACAATTTTTACTTTAATATTTATAATCTACCAGTGCTAAGTTGTGATGAATAAAAAAAGCATATAGTGACACGATCTACTCGCAAATGAATCAAAAACCTAAAGACGCTATAGACGGGTCCTATAGTGTTAAAGAGAGCGCGTTGAAAAATCGTAACTTCTCCCTTTTTATTCCCACCTTCCCAAGTTTATCACCAACGTTGAAAGCTTCCAAGGTAATTTTAACTTGTTTTAAAGCTATGGAAAAAATCTAAAAAATATGACGAAAAATTGTTTTTACAAATTGATTGGTAAATTGTGCGTAAGCAACTCTTGTAATTGAATACATGAGCAATTCTGCTCCTAGTAACGTAGTTTTATTATATATTATATTCTCTCTATCTTTTATCTCTCACTCACTCACTCACTCTCACTTTCCATTTTATCTCACTCTCACTCTCTCACTCATTCGCACTGTCTCTCTCTCACTCATTTGCACTCTCTCTCTCTGTCTCTCTCTCTCGCGTACTCCCGATCCTCAAAATTTTCTCCACGTTCACGGCTTGACGCATCGTTTTAAATTTCCAGTGCCCTTCCCCCCTTAATCTTAATCTTTCCAATTTATTTTTTCTCATGTCTAAATTATTGATTTTCTTGTAAATTGACATAATAAAAGATAGTTTTGTAAAAACAAAAACTCTCTCTCACTCTCAAAAATCTACTTTGCCTGCCACCAGATCGCCAACATCTTCTTAGCTTGCCACCGGATCGCCAGCACCCATTTTGCCAGCCACCGGATCGCCAACATCTTTTTCGCCTGCCACCGCATCGCCAACATCTTCTTCGCCTGCCACCGCATCGCCAACATCTTCTTAGCCGGCAACCGCATAGTCAACATCTTCTTCGCCTGCCACCGGATCGCCAGCACCCATTTTGCCAGCCACCGCATCGCCAACATCTTCTTCGCCTGCCACCGGATCGCCAACATCTTCTTAGCCTACCACCGCATCGCCAACATCTTCTTAGCCTGCCACCGCATCGCCAACATCATCATTGCCTGCCACCGGATCGCCAACACCCATTTCGCCTGCCACCGCATCGCCAACATCTTCTTAGCCTGCAACCGCATAGTAAACATCTCCTTCGCCTGCCACCGCATCGCAAACATCTTCTTAGCCTGCAACCGCATAGTCAACATCTTCTTCGCCTGTCACCGGATCGCCAGCACCCATTTTGCCTGCCACCGGACCGCCAGCACCCATTTTGCCTGCCACCGGACCGCCAGCACCCATTTTGCCTGCCACCGGACCGCCAGCACCCATTTTGCCTGCCACCGGACCGCCAGCACCCATTTTGCCTGCCACCGGACCGCCAGCACCCATTTTGCCTGCCACCGGACCGCCAGCACCCATTTTGCCTGCCACCGGACCGCCAGCACCCATTTTGCCTGCCACCGGACCGCCAGCACCCATTTTGCCTGCCACCGGACCGCCAGCACCCATTTTGCCTGCCACCGGATCGCCAACATCTTCTTAGCCTGCCACCGGATCGCCAGCACCCATTTTGCCTGCCACCGGATCGCCAACATCTTCTTAGCCTGCCACCGCATCGCCAACATCTTCTTCGCCTGCCACCGCATCGCCAACATCTTCTTAGCCGGCAACCGCATAGTCAACATCTTCTTCGCCTGCCACCGGATCGCCAGCACCCATTTTGCCAGCCACCGCATCGCCAACATCTTCTTAGCCTACCACCGCATCGCCAACATCTTCTTAGCCTGCCACCGCATCGCCAACATCATCTTTGCCTGCCACCGGATCGCCAACACCCATTTCGCCTGCCACCGCATCGCCAACATCTTCTTAGCCTGCAACCGCATAGTAAACATCTCCTTCGCCTGCCACCGCATCGCAAACACCTTCTTAGCCTGCAACCGCATAGTCAACATCTTCTTCGCCTGTCACCGGATCGCCAGCACCCATTTTGCCTGCCACCGGACCGCCAGCACCCATTTTGCCTGCCACCGGACCGCCAGCACCCATTTTGCCTGCCACCGGACCGCCAGCACCCATTTTGCCTGCCACCGGACCGCCAGCACCCATTTTGCCTGCCACCGGACCGCCAGCACCCATTTTGCCTGCCACCGGACCGCCAGCACCCATTTTGCCTGCCACCGGACCGCCAGCACCCATTTTGCCTGCCACCGGATCGCCAACATCTTCTTAGCCTGCCACCGGATCGCCAGCACCCATTTTGCCTGCCACCGGATCGCCAACATCTTCTTAGCCTGCCACTGGATCGCCAGCACCCATTTTGCCTGCCACCGGATCGCCAGCACCCATTTTGCCTGCCACCGGATCGCCATCATCTTCTTCGCCTGCCACCGGATCGCCAGCACCCATTTTGCCAGCCACCGCATCGCCAACATCTTCTTCGCCTGCCACCGGATCGCCAACATCTTCTTAGCCTACCACCGCATCGCCAACATCTTCTTAGCCTGCCACCGCATCGCCAACATCATCTTTGCCTGCCACCGCATCGCCAACATCATCTTTGCCTGCCACCGGATCGCCAACACCCATTTCGCCTGCCACCGCATCGCCAACATCTTCTTAGCCTGCAACCGCATAGTCAACATCTTCTTCGCCTGTCACCGGATCGCCAGCACCCATTTTGCCTGCCACCGGACCGCCAGCACCCATTTTGCCTGCCACCGGACCGCCAGCACCCATTTTGCCTGCCACCGGACCGCCAGCACCCATTTTGCCTGCCACCGGACCGCCAGCACCCATTTTGCCTGCCACCGGACCGCCAGCACCCATTTTGCCTGCCACCGGACCGCCAGCACCCATTTTGCCTGCCACCGGACCGCCAGCACCCATTTTGCCTGCCACCGGACCGCCAGCACCCATTTTGCCTGCCACCGGACCGCCAGCACCCATTTTGCCTGCCACCGGATCGCCAACATCTTCTTAGCCTGCCACCGGATCGCCAGCACCCATTTTGCCTGCCACCGGATCGCCAACATCTTCTTAGCCTGCCACTGGATCGCCAGCACCCATTTTGCCTGCCACCGGATCGCCAGCACCCATTTTGCCTGCCACCGGATCGCCAACATCTTCTTCGCCTGCCACCGGATCGCCAGCACCCATTTTGCCAGCCACCGCATCGCCAACATCTTCTTCGCCTGCCACCGGATCGCCAACATCTTCTTCGCCTGCCACCGCATCGCCAACATCTTCTTAGCCTGCCACCGCATCGCCAACAATATCTTTGCCTGCCACCGCATCGCCAACATCATCTTTGCCTGCCACCGGATCGCCAACACCCATTTCGCCTGCCACCGCATCGCCAACATCTTCTTAGCCTGCAACCGCATAGTAAACATCTCCTTCGCCTGCCACCGCATCGCAAACATCTTCTTAGCCTGCAACCGCATAGTCAACATCTTCTTCGCCTGTCACCGGATCGCCAGCACCCATTTTGCCTGCCACCGGACCGCCAGCACCCATTTTGCCTGCCACCGGACCGCCAGCACCCATTTTGCCTGCCACCGGACCGCCAGCACCCATTTTGCCTGCCACCGGACCGCCAGCACCCATTTTGCCTGCCACCGGACCGCCAGCACCCATTTTGCCTGCCACCGGACCGCCAGCACCCATTTTGCCTGCCACCGGACCGCCAGCACCCATTTTGCCTGCCACCGGACCGCCAGCACCCATTTTGCCTGCCACCGGACCGCCAGCACCCATTTTGCCTGCCACCGGACCGCCAGCACCCATTTTGCCTGCCACCGGATCGCCAACATCTTCTTAGCCTGCCACCGGATCGCCAGCACCCATTTTGCCTGCCACCGGATCGCCAACATCTTCTTAGCCTGCCACTGGATCGCCAGCACCCATTTTGCCTGCCACAGGATCGCCAGCACCCATTTTGCCTGCCACCGGATCGCCATCATCTTCTTCGCCTGCCACCGGATCGCCAGCACCCATTTTGCCAGCCACCGCATCGCCAACATCTTCTTCGCCTGCCACCGGATCGCCAACATCTTCTTAGCCTACCACCGCATCGCCAACATCTTCTTAGCCTGCCACCGCATCGCCAACAATATCTTTGCCTGCCACCGCATCGCCAACATCATCTTTGCCTGCCACCGGATCGCCAACACCCATTTCGCCTGCCACCGCATCGCCAACATCTTCTTAGCCTGCAACCGCATAGTAAACATCTCCTTCGCCTGCCACCGCATCGCAAACATCTTCTTAGCCTGCAACCGCATAGTCAACATCTTCTTCGCCTGTCACCGGATCGCCAGCACCCATTTTGCCTGCCACCGGACCGCCAGCACCCATTTTGCCTGCCACCGGACCGCCAGCACCCATTTTGCCTGCCACCGGACCGCCAGCACCCATTTTGCCTGCCACCGGACCGCCAGCACCCATTTTGCCTGCCACCGGACCGCCAGCACCCATTTTGCCTGCCACCGGACCGCCAGCACCCATTTTGCCTGCCACCGGACCGCCAGCACCCATTTTTCCTGCCACCGGACCGCCAGCACCCATTTTGCCTGCCACCGGACCGCCAGCACCCATTTTGCCTGCCACCGGACCGCCAGCACCCATTTTGCCTGCCACCGGACCGCCAGCACCCATTTTGCCTGCCACCGGACCGCCAGCACCCATTTTGCCTGCCACCGGACCGACAGCACCCATTTTGCCTGCCACCGGACCGCCAGCACCCATTTTGCCTGCCACCGGACCGCCAGCACCCATTTTGCCTGCCACCGGACCGCCAGCACCCATTTTGCCTGCCACCGGACCGCCAGCACCCATTTTGCCTGCCACCGGACCGCCAGCACCCATTTTGCCTGCCACCGGATCGCCAACATCTTCTTAGCCTGCCACCGCATCGCCAACATCTTCTTAGCCTGCCACCGGATCGCCAGCACCCATTTTGCCTGCCACCGGATCGCCAACATCTTCTTAGCCTGTCACCGCATCGCCAACATCTTCTTCGCCTGCCACCGCATCGCCAACATCTTCTTAGCCGGCAACCGCATAGTCAACATCTTCTTCGCCTGCCACCGGATCGCCAGCACCCATTTTGCCAGCCACCGCATCGCCAACATCTTCTTCGCCTGCCACCGGATCGCCAACATCTTCTTAGCCTACCACCGCATCGCCAACATCTTCTTAGCCTGCCACCGCATCGCCAACAATATCTTTGCCTGCCACCGCATCGCCAACATCATCTTTGCCTGCCACCGGATCGCCAACACCCATTTCGCCTGCCACCGCATCGCCAACATCTTCTTAGCCTGCAACCGCATAGTAAACATCTCCTTCGCCTGCCACCGCATCGCAAACATCTTCTTAGCCTGCAACCGCATAGTCAACATCTTCTTCGCCTGTCACCGGATCGCCAGCACCCATTTTGCCTGCCACCGGACCGCCAGCACCCATTTTGCCTGCCACCGGACCGCCAGCACCCATTTTGCCTGCCACCGGACCGCCAGCACCCATTTTGCCTGCCACCGGACCGCCAGCACCCATTTTGCCTGCCACCGGACCGCCAGCACCCATTTTGCCTGCCACCGGACCGCCAGCACCCATTTTGCCTGCCACCGGACCGCCAGCACCCATTTTGCCTGCCACCGGACCGCCAGCACCCATTTTGCCTGCCACCGGACCGCCAGCACCCATTTTGCCTGCCACCGGACCGCCAGCACCCATTTTGCCTGCCACCGGACCGCCAGCACCCATTTTGCCTGCCACCGGATCGCCAACATCTTCTTAGCCTGCCACCGGATCGCCAGCACCCATTTTGCCTGCCACCGGATCGCCAACATCTTCTTAGCCTGCCACTGGATCGCCAGCACCCATTTTGCCTGCCACAGGATCGCCAGCACCCATTTTGCCTGCCACCGGATCGCCATCATCTTCTTCGCCTGCCACCGGATCGCCAGCACCCATTTTGCCAGCCACCGCATCGCCAACATCTTCTTCGCCTGCCACCGGATCGCCAACATCTTCTTAGCCTACCACCGCATCGCCAACATCTTCTTAGCCTGCCACCGCATCGCCAACAATATCTTTGCCTGCCACCGCATCGCCAACATCATCTTTGCCTGCCACCGGATCGCCAACACCCATTTCGCCTGCCACCGCATCGCCAACATCTTCTTAGCCTGCAACCGCATAGTAAACATCTCCTTCGCCTGCCACCGCATCGCAAACATCTTCTTAGCCTGCAACCGCATAGTCAACATCTTCTTCGCCTGTCACCGGATCGCCAGCACCCATTTTGCCTGCCACCGGACCGCCAGCACCCATTTTGCCTGCCACCGGACCGCCAGCACCCATTTTGCCTGCCACCGGACCGCCAGCACCCATTTTGCCTGCCACCGGACCGCCAGCACCCATTTTGCCTGCCACCGGACCGCCAGCACCCATTTTGCCTGCCACCGGACCGCCAGCACCCATTTTGCCTGCCACCGGACCGCCAGCACCCATTTTGCCTGCCACCGGACCGCCAGCACCCATTTTGCCTGCCACCGGACCGCCAGCACCCATTTTGCCTGCCACCGGACCGCCAGCACCCATTTTGCCTGCCACCGGACCGCCAGCACCCATTTTGCCTGCCACCGGACCGCCAGCACCCATTTTGCCTGCCACCGGACCGCCAGCACCCATTTTGCCTGCCACCGGACCGCCAGCACCCATTTTGCCTGCCACCGGACCGCCAGCACCCATTTTGCCTGCCACCGGACCGCCAGCACCCATTTTGCCTGCCACCGGACCGCCAGCACCCATTTTGCCTGCCACCGGACCGCCAGCACCCATTTTGCCTGCCACCGGACCGCCAGCACCCATTTTGCCTGCCACCGGATCGCCAACATCTTCTTAGCCTGCCACCGCATCGCCAACATCTTCTTAGCCTGCCACCGGATCGCCAGCACCCATTTTGCCTGCCACCGGATCGCCAACATCTTCTTAGCCTGTCACCGCATCGCCAACATCTTCTTCGCCTGCCACCGCATCGCCAACATCTTCTTAGCCGGCAACCGCATAGTCAACATCTTCTTCGCCTGCCACCGGATCGCCAGCACCCATTTTGCCAGCCACCGCATCGCCAACATCTTCTTCGCCTGCCACCGGATCGCCAACATCTTCTTAGCCTACCACCGCATCGCCAACATCTTCTTAGCCTGCCACCGCATCGCCAACATCATCTTTGCCTGCCACCGGATCGCCAACACCCATTTCGCCTGCCACCGCATCGCCAACATCTTCTTAGCCTGCAACCGCATAGTAAACATCTCCTTCGCCTGCCACCGCATCGCAAACATCTTCTTAGCCTGCAACCGCATAGTCAACATCTTCTTCGCCTGTCACCGGATCGCCAGCACCCATTTTGCCTGCCACCGGACCGCCAGCACCCATTTTGCCTGCCGCCGGACCGCCAGCACCCATTTTGCCTGCCACCGGACCGCCAGCATCCATTTTGCCTGCCACCGGACCGCCAGCACCCATTTTGCCTGCCACCGGACCGCCAGCACCCATTTTGCCTGCCACCGGATCGCCAACATCTTCTTAGCCTGTCACCGCATCGCCAACATCTTCTTCGCCTGCCACCGCATCGCCAACATCTTCTTAGCCGGCAACCGCATAGTCAACATCTTCTTCGCCTGCCACCGGATCGCCAGCACCCATTTTGCCAGCCACCGCATCGCCAACATCTTCTTCGCCTGCCACCGGATCGCCAACATCTTCTTAGCCTACCACCGCATCGCCAACATCTTCTTAGCCTGCCACCGCATCGCCAACAATATCTTTGCCTGCCACCGCATCGCCAACATCATCTTTGCCTGCCACCGCATCGCCAACATCATCTTTGCCTGCCACCGGATCGCCAACACCCATTTCGCCTGCCACCGCATCGCCAACATCTTCTTAGCCTGCAACCGCATAGTAAACATCTCCTTCGCCTGCCACCGCATCGCAAACATCTTCTTAGCCTGCAACCGCATAGTCAACATCTTCTTCGCCTGTCACCGGATCGCCAGCACCCATTTTGCCTGCCACCGGACCGCCAGCACCCATTTTGCCTGCCACCGGACCGCCAGCACCCATTTTGCCTGCCACCGGACCGCCAGCACCCATTTTGCCTGCCACCGGACCGCCAGCACCCATTTTGCCTGCCACCGGACCGCCAGCACCCATTTTGCCTGCCACCGGACCGCCAGCACCCATTTTGCCTGCCACCGGACCGCCAGCACCCATTTTGCCTGCCACCGGACCGCCAGCACCCATTTTGCCTGCCACCGGACCGCCAGCACCCATTTTGCCTGCCACCGGACCGCCAGCACCCATTTTGCCTGCCACCGGATCGCCAACATCTTCTTAGCCTGCCACCGGATCGCCAGCACCCATTTTGCCTGCCACCGGATCGCCAACATCTTCTTAGCCTGCCACTGGATCGCCAGCACCCATTTTGCCTGCCACAGGATCGCCAGCACCCATTTTGCCTGCCACCGGATCGCCATCATCTTCTTCGCCTGCCACCGGATCGCCAGCACCCATTTTGCCAGCCACCGCATCGCCAACATCTTCTTCGCCTGCCACCGGATCGCCAACATCTTCTTAGCCTACCACCGCATCGCCAACATCTTCTTAGCCTGCCACCGCATCGCCAACAATATCTTTGCCTGCCACCGCATCGCCAACATCATCTTTGCCTGCCACCGGATCGCCAACACCCATTTCGCCTGCCACCGCATCGCCAACATCTTCTTAGCCTGCAACCGCATAGTAAACATCTCCTTCGCCTGCCACCGCATCGCAAACATCTTCTTAGCCTGCAACCGCATAGTCAACATCTTCTTCGCCTGTCACCGGATCGCCAGCACCCATTTTGCCTGCCACCGGACCGCCAGCACCCATTTTGCCTGCCACCGGACCGCCAGCACCCATTTTGCCTGCCACCGGACCGCCAGCACCCATTTTGCCTGCCACCGGACCGCCAGCACCCATTTTGCCTGCCACCGGACCGCCAGCACCCATTTTGCCTGCCACCGGACCGCCAGCACCCATTTTGCCTGCCACCGGACCGCCAGCACCCATTTTGCCTGCCACCGGACCGCCAGCACCCATTTTGCCTGCCACCGGACCGCCAGCACCCATTTTGCCTGCCACCGGACCGCCAGCACCCATTTTGCCTGCCACCGGACCGCCAGCACCCATTTTGCCTGCCACCGGACCGCCAGCACCCATTTTGCCTGCCACCGGACCGCCAGCACCCATTTTGCCTGCCACCGGACCGCCAGCACCCATTTTGCCTGCCACCGGACCGCCAGCACCCATTTTGCCTGCCACCGGACCGCCAGCACCCATTTTGCCTGCCACCGGACCGCCAGCACCCATTTTGCCTGCCACCGGATCGCCAACATCTTCTTAGCCTGCCACCGCATCGCCAACATCTTCTTAGCCTGCCACCGGATCGCCAGCACCCATTTTGCCTGCCACCGGATCGCCAACATCTTCTTAGCCTGTCACCGCATCGCCAACATCTTCTTCGCCTGCCACCGCATCGCCAACATCTTCTTAGCCGGCAACCGCATAGTCAACATCTTCTTCGCCTGCCACCGGATCGCCAGCACCCATTTTGCCAGCCACCGCATCGCCAACATCTTCTTCGCCTGCCACCGGATCGCCAACATCTTCTTAGCCTACCACCGCATCGCCAACATCTTCTTAGCCTGCCACCGCATCGCCAACATCATCTTTGCCTGCCACCGGATCGCCAACACCCATTTCGCCTGCCACCGCATCGCCAACATCTTCTTAGCCTGCAACCGCATAGTAAACATCTCCTTCGCCTGCCACCGCATCGCAAACATCTTCTTAGCCTGCAACCGCATAGTCAACATCTTCTTCGCCTGTCACCGGATCGCCAGCACCCATTTTGCCTGCCACCGGACCGCCAGCACCCATTTTGCCTGCCGCCGGACCGCCAGCACCCATTTTGCCTGCCACCGGACCGCCAGCATCCATTTTGCCTGCCACCGGACCGCCAGCACCCATTTTGCCTGCCACCGGACCGCCAGCACCCATTTTGCCTGCCACCGGACCGCCAGCACCCATTTTGCCTGCCACCGGACCTCCAGCACCCATTTTGCCTGCCACCGGACCGCCAGCACCCATTTTGCCTGCCACCGGATCGCCAACATCTTCTTAGCCTGCCACCGGATCGCCAGCACCCATTTTGCCTGCCACCGGATCGCCAACATCTTAGCCTGCCACTGGATCGCCAGCACCCATTTTGCCTGCCACCGGATCGCCAGCACCCATTTTGCCTGCCACCGGATCGCCATCATCTTCTTCGCCTGCCACCGGATCGCCAGCACCCATTTTGCCAGCCACCGCATCGCCAACATCTTCTTCGCCTGCCACCGGATCGCCAACATCTTCTTAGCCTACCACCGCATCGCCAACATCTTCTTAGCCTGCCACCGCATCGCCAACATCATCTTTGCCTGCCACCGCATCGCCAACATCATCTTTGCCTGCCACCGGATCGCCAACACCCATTTCGCCTGCCACCGCATCGCCAACATCTTCTTAGCCTGCAACCGCATAGTAAACATCTCCTTCGCCTGCCACCGCATCGCAAACATCTTCAAAGCCTGCAACCGCATAGTCAACATCTTCTTCGCCTGTCACCGGATTGCCAGCACCCATTTTGCCTGCCACCGGACCGCCAGCACCCATTTTGCCTGCCACCGGACCGCCAGCACCCATTTTGCCTGCCACCGGACCGCCAGCACCCATTTTGCCTGCCACCGGACCGCCAGCACCCATTTTGCCTGCCACCGGACCGCCAGCACCCATTTTGCCTGCCACCGGACCGCCAGCACCCATTTTGCCTGCCACCGGACCGCCAGCACCCATTTTGCCTGCCACCGGACCGCCAGCACCCATTTTGCCTGCCACCGGACCGCCAGCACCCATTTTGCCTGCCACCGGACCGCCAGCACCCATTTTGCCTGCCTACGGACCGCCAGCACCCATTTTGCCTGCCACCGGACCGCCAGCACCCATTTTGCCTGCCACCGGATCGCCAACATCTTCTTAGCCTGCCACCGGATCGCCAGCACCCATTTTGCCTGCCACCGGATCGCCAACATCTTCTTAGCCTGCCACTGGATCGCCAGCCCCCATTTTGCCTGGCACCGGATCGCCAGCACCCATTTCGCCTGCCACCGGATCGCCATCATCTTCTTCGCCTGCCACCTGATCGCCAACACCCATTTCGCCTGCCACCGCATCGCCAACATCTTCTTTGCCTGCCACGGCATCGCCAACATCTTCTTTGCCTGCCACTGGATCGCCAGCACCCATTTTGCCTGCCACCGGATCGACAGCCCCCATTTTACCTGGCACCGGATCGCCAGCACCCATTTCGCCTGCCACCTATCGCCAGCACCCATTTCGCCTGCAACCGGATCGCCAGCACCTATTTCGCCTGCCCGCGGATCGCCAACATCCATTTCGCCAGCAACCGCATAGCCAACACCCATTTTTGAAACTTTTAAAGCAGACCATAGCTATAGCAGACGAACGTGGACCATCACGTGACTAGAAAAGCTTGTCTGATTTTTCGATTCCATTTAAGACACATCCGCGGCCGTATTCTGCAGAAAAGTTAAACTCCTCCTTCTGCCCTTGGCTCGCTGGTTGGAACGTCACCTATTACCCTTGGACTTCTAATTGACGGCGTCCATCGATGACGTTCCATTCCTTGGGTCAGTGATTGCTGCAAATTCCGCGCAGACTCCGTTGTAAACTATCAAATGATACACCAAATTCAAAATGTTTTTTTTATCAACCAAGAAATATGTAACCGGTTAAACACCGATTTTAACGGTAGCTTCGATAACTCCATGTGCTGAACGCAGCCACAGCGGACGACATTTACGATCCCTGCTTTGATCAAGTAAGTAAAGTGGTGAGTGTGATTTATTTAAAGATTAAACTAATCTCCTTAATTTATGAAGTATTCTACTAATCTCTTAAATTTATAAAGTATTCAACCAATCTCTTGAATTATTCCCGGAGTCAACGAATCTCTTAAATTTTTCCTAGCTACAACGAATCTCTTAAATTTTTCCTAGCTACAACTAATCTGTTTAGTTTTTCCATGATTTAACAAAGTTTTAAGGATAACACTAATCCCTTTCATTTTTCAAGATTCAAATTTCAACTAATTTCAATTTCAAATGGCTGGCGCTATGCCTCGTGTCTTGCTTGCTCAAGTAGCGGAGCTAGAAGCAACAGAACGGCGAAAAAGATATCGTCGAACGAGAGAGGAAGGGCGCGTAATTCTTATGACAGATGCCGAGCTTTTGCGCCAATATCGCATGACGAAGGCCAAAGTCACCGAGTTGTATAATTTGGTAAGACCGGAGTTGCACAAAGAATTTGAAGGCCGTAACCAATATGTTTTGTCTGTCGAGGATGAAGTTCTAGTGACGTTACTATTCTATGGTTTGGTAGCTTCCAACATAGCCTCGCAAGTAATTACGAGCACGGAATGAGCCAGTCCTCCGTAAGCAGAGCTTTTGAAAGAGTGACGAATGGCATTAACACCAGAATGAGGGACTTCATACGCTTCCCTACCGGTGATGCTGAAGTCGTTGACGTTAACGTTAGGGTCATATTAAATCATTGGATCAAATGCTGTGTGTTATATCTCATATTTCCAAGTGTCTTAGGAGTCATTCAGGCTTACTTGCTCTTTCCCTGAGGTACTGGGTGCCATTGAATGCACACATGTTGGAATTAGAGCCCCAGTACGGATCCCAATGCATTCTCGGACAAGAATGGAAATTATTCCATTAATGTGCAACTAGTAATTAATACTTCATACTTGTCTAACAAAATGCATATTAACAAGATTATCAACAGATTTGCGACAATGAATGCCAAATTACAGATGTCGTAGCCATGTGGCCTGTTGGTACGCATGATGAATTAATTTGGCGTTTCAGTGGAGTGTTGGAGCGATTTAAGGCTGGGGACATGCCGCGTGGCTATCTGCTTGGAGATAGTGGGAACCCACTGCAATCATTTTTAATGACTCCTCTGCTGCGAGCTGTTACACCCAATGAACGGCGTTATAATGAACGCCATATGTCAGGTATTAGAACATTTATTATTCCACAATGTTATACGTAAATAATATTGTGCAGATAATTCTCTTATGATAAATCATATAAAAGAACAAGAGAGCAAATCTTATACCCATTTTGAAGATTTATAGACTAATAAGCTGTTAAAGGGAATCCAAAGAAGGCAGTGGCAGGTGCGTAAGAATTATTTGAAGTACGTCACAGGCACAACGTGAAACCAAGATTGAAAGACTCGAAATTTAGTGGGACTGGACACTTCTTCCTTGTCTTCATGAGATTGCAGTGCCAAATCCCTAAAGTCGAATAAAAACAAGTTTCTTTCAAACACGCCTCTCCTCGACTAGATATTTCATGTAATCTAAAGCCATAAAATGAAGTGAATGTTGGAGCCTCTATTTCAAGAAAAGACTCTGATGAGCCATGCACGTCCATAACAGGAAATCTATCGAACATGCAAAAGCGAAAACGAAAAACTCCGCAACCCTTAGAAGCTGAACTTCGTAATTGTTCTATTGATATCGAGGAAGATCGATGAAGCTCAGCGGACCTTCAACAAATTAAGGCCTGTCCAGACTGACACATTTTGCGAGTTCGCATCTTCGCTTTGCTTGTTTGCAAGATCGCAATACTGTCTACATTGGGTTTTCGCTACTTTGCGTCCTCACCTCGCGAAGATAAAAAATTTCATGCGACTAGGCCAAGAATTTCGCGCCTTCGCGAGAAAAGCACCAATCACAGACGAGAGAAAGGCTGTGGCGATTAGTTTCGTTTTTCTTTTTGGGCAACGTCGATGGAGAAGGGCAGATGGCGCAATGATTGCTCAAACTTTATTGCCTCTCCAAATGGGAAAAGCAAAATTTTTGCGTGTATCAGAACAGAAGTGCAAATTTTTTTCGTGATATGTTGCGAAGATGCGAGTAGACGAAGGCGCGAACACGCGAGCGCGAGTTCAGTGTGGACAAAGCTTTACAGACACCTCGTCCTTTACAGTCAACCACTCAACGTGTGATATCCACTTAAAAAACATTCTAACTTATCCAGAAGTTTCCGTACCTGAAACCACCGACAGTGGACTTGATATTGGTTTTGTGAAATCTACTCATTTTGAAGGTCTTACAGTTTACCTCAAACAAGACTGTCACCGCAAAAAAACTAAATGGAAGACAAAACCAATAATTCCTCAGCATTTAACCAGCGAAGAGTGCGTTTCACATTTTCGTGATAAAAAGGACAAAAAAAGAAAACCTTCAGAAAGAATTGAACGACCAGAACGTTTCGAACATTAGCTCAAAAGGCAGCGGGAAATAAAACCAAAGTTTTTAGATGAATGCGTTGCACGTTATCATAATTGCTTGCATCTTTTTATTATCGTTGATGAAAACACGCTTCCAAATTCTACCGCGGCGTATCCCTTAAAGAGATTTTTATACTTCTTGAAATTTGGAATGTATCGATTCTACACTTGCAAATTTTCGATGGCGATTTCATTTTGAGCAAAGTGAACTTGATTACCGAGGACAACGAGCTCTCAAGATTAAAGACTTCTACTTGGGCTTGAGAGCTATGCTGATTCGCTGCCTTTCTGGCCCCTTGCCAAGTCACACAAATCTAGAACCGACTATACACTTACGAAATAAATAAAAAAATACTAAAAATTCGAGTTCAGAATTTTTTTTCTGAACAAGTATTTTAAGAATAATTTCAACTTATGTTGTGACTGACTATTTTCTGCCCTGCACAATTTTCACGGTGTGATAGGTCACCATTTTTGTTTTATAATAATCATGGAATTACCAAATTGAAAAAACTCGAATTTGTAGGCATTTTCTAATTGGGATTGAAAGGTTCCTTAGTGCAAAATTGTAAAAGTTGTGTATCTCCAAAGCATATATTTGAAATTTCAAAAACTTCTCTTTTATGAGTTCTGTTTTTTATTGCGAAATGAAAAATAAAATACGTACTGGACCTTGGCTGTCATGACGTTAATAATAAGAGTAATCTAGGCTTTGTCTATGAAAGAATTTCCACATTATACCTGTGGCTTGTTTACAGGTGGGTCCCTTTACAATGCATAGAGGGGTGGTGGCTAGCCCCTATACCACATCTAACCTACAGCGCCCTATACTAACTGTTACCGTTAACTTCTGCAAGTTTTGATGGGAAGGAGAAACAGGGTTGGACCGCGGAGGAAAACTCCTTTTAACAAGCGGGGAGAGAACTTGCAAACTCTACGCAGAAGGATTTGTTCCCAGATTTTCAACCGGTGACACAGTCCGGGCAGTGTTGGGTACATTTATTTCGATATATATTTTTACCTATCAAAATATTTTTGTTTTCGCCCCTATCAATTTTTTACCTATCAAAATATTTTGGATTTTTACCTATCAAGTATTCTTACCTCTTACATTTATAATTTCCTATTAGCAGCAGCTTCTTGCTTTGAGTAACAAGCGTACGTATAAGCCGTATAGCGAACAAGATCGAGTCTGTCGTGATTCGCGACACGCAACTTCAAAAAGTCACGTTTTCAAGCCAAGCCGATGACTAAAAGGACAGGTTTTTACAAGTTCCCGTGATGAAATAGATAACAGACATAAGGAGAAGGAGCTTAGTTACTAACTTACTACCGCGAAATTTCCGATTAATTTTATTTGTAATTTCTATTGACTGATCACTAGAATAAATAAACCGATTCGCGGAAACAATCCAATGAATCTGCAGGCCAGCTTCAGAGGGAGAAATACCGCGAAAAGGGACAGCTTCAAAATAACTGAGAAGTTACAGCCTTTCATTACTTCGGCATATTGTCCATCGCTTGAAACTTTCGTTCACACCGGGAGGGTGGGACCGTGGGAGGGGTGGCGAGAGTTAGAAAACGACAGAACTGGAGCTTATTGTAAAATATGCGAGGGTGAGGGCTTAAAGCTCTCCGTAGAAGGGAGAAACCCAATTCTAGTTCAGCCTTGCCCTCGGCCTCCCATCTCACCGTTAGATTCCGGGTTAGAGCTCTGAGACCTAACCGAGGCTCTTTTTTTTCAGGCACATGCGCGATTTTTTTCTCCGGACCGTCGGCCGCTAAAAATTTACTCTCACGTGAGTCGTTAGGCTAAGAAATTTGAAACTTGGTTTTTTCTCTCTCTAACGTCAGTGATGACGTACTTGCGCACCGCTGATGCGTAGTAGCTACTAGTCAGCCTCGGGTAGATCTCTCTCTCTCCAGACCGCTAAATGGAGACCTCTCCGTAATACCTTTGGCCACTCCTCTACATTTCACCTCCCTGGTTCGTATACCATCTTATGACCTACCGCTGCTGTATACCGGAAAGAGGGAAGGAAGGAATTCACTAAAAATTTATTAAATATATTAGAAATATAATTTTTGCTTTCAAATATTTTTAATAGGTAGCGATACCTATCAAATTTAAATCAAATTAAATATTCTTAAAAAGTAATGAATCAGGAAAAGTATCAAAAAAATTCCTTAGGAATCGGAACTTTCAAACTCAATTTTTCATGCCTATCATTTAGGTTGATCTATCACTATCAAAATCGGTCAAATGATAGCTAGATTTTTTTCCAACTATCAAATAAAGTATCACATTCAAAAAAGATATGATAGTGCCCATCACTGCTTATGGGTAACTTTCGCGTACCTTAGTTAGCAATTCGCGGCCACTTGTTTGTGGTAGTGTTTGTGTGTGGGTGTGTCGGGGTGTGGGTGTCTGTGTGTGTGTCTGTTGTTACACCCACGTGACCGCGTTCGCAGTTTCCAAATCGAAGCAAACGTGTTCGCCATTTCCGAACTGCTTTCACAGTCACGGAAATGGCTCCTCTACTTGTGTTCTCACACCACCTTCTTCTGGTCTTTGTTCATTCCACACGGACACCAGTCTGTACTTACTGGCTTCTAATCACCACCATCTTTTGGTCTTCGTCCATCCCACATGGACACCAGTCTGTACATACTGGCTTCTGATCACCATCATCTTCTGGTCGTCGTCCATTCCACTTGGACACCAGTCTATACATACTGGCTTCTAATCACCACCATCTTCTGGTCTTCGTCCATCCCAATTGGACACCAGTCTGTACATACTGGCTTCTAAACACCACCATCTACTGGTCTTCCGTCTATTCCACATAGACACCAATCTGTCTCATTGGCATCTAACTCCATCGTCATCTTTTGGTTTAAGACATTCGCGGCGATCAGCCAGGGAACGGTTTTCGCAATTGCGGTTGTTCTTGCTTTTAACTGTAGTTTGACACCCTCATATACTACCTATTTGAGTAAGGCGAAGCAACCGGCGTATGCTTCATTTCAAACGCCAATATTAGTCAAGTCTCTCAAGAATGTTAAATTGTTCTTTATCAAAACGATGTAACGCTCAATAATGCGAACAACTAACGAAGAAAATATTTAATATAAATTATATTCATTTTAATATTTAAGATAATCTTATAAAGTATTTTTCGTAATTATGATGCATTTATTACTTTTGTAGCTTTAAAGCTCTGTTTCATTTTGATATTCCAAAGATTTTTTTAATATTGTTATTTGAAATGGCTGTTTATATATTACTTAAGCTATACTACATCTGTATATAGAATAATCCTTGGTTTAGAGATTTCTTGAAGAAAACTAAGACCTAATTTCCGGTGGGTATATCAAGTATGGGAAACATAAACAATTTCAAGAGGACTAAAATTTTGAATGGTAACTAAAGAGAATGCCACCCCATGTTATTCACCGTTTACGGTAGAAGGTGAATGATTGCTTTTAGTCTGTGAAATGGGCCCTCGGGGGTGGGACATGTGGCTCCCGAAACTTTGTAAGTAAACGTATTTCCTTTTAAACTATTATTTCCTTTTAAAACTAATTTTAAATTAAATGCAATAAGTTGTTTAAACTATCAAATTAGGTTAAAGATGACTAAAGAAGAAAAGCTTGAGTTATTGACATACGTTCAAGCAAAGACATTCTCTATTTTGAAGGCGACCTTTTCAAAGTTTGACTTTCAAAAAGGAATATATTAGAAGGCCGAGAAGGCAATGGGAATTTGGATGAAATAGTTCACATTTTGATAAGTTCTTCGAACTTGAAGATAACTTCAAGTTGGGCCGCCTCTGCCTGACGCGGGAAGTTTACCCATAAGACAAAAACTAGATTTCCTTCTATGTAATTTTAATTTCATAGAAACGCCGTTTATCAGGTATCGAGGGATATTAAACATGTCTACATAAAAGCTGGAATACATTTCAATTTCCTCGGATAATGCAGTGAGTTTCTGTCGTTTAACAAAACCCATATTTCCTGTAAGCGATTCCATGCTTCCGCTTGTATCTTTGTAAAACAAAGAGGCCCCCCAAATGGGACTCTTTAGCTGCCGGACCGTATGACGTCAGAGCCGAAAGCAAAGCTGTGTACGCGTAGATACTAGCAGCGGGTTTTGATGCGCAATCGCCCAGCTCCAATTCAACACGCTCAAATTGACTGTGTTGGAAATTATTTACGGGTCCAACTTCGTCGGTGGCTGTTAAAGCGGTTCCATCTTCGTTTACAATTTTAGTTCTGGTGTACAGCATTGTTAAGGCTGTATCCACGTATTCGCTACCGCTAGACGTTACTTCAAATTCAATAGGTTTGTCACCTTTCAAGGTAGTCAAACCATTTGGAATTTTCGATGGCCGTTTGAAGGGGAGAGGTGGCGAAAATATCGAAACCAGTACTGCAAGCTTCGGTCATTTTTAGGGAGAGAAAATATCGCGAACCGTGTTGAATGAAAGTTTACGTTTATCTGATTTAAATTTGTTTGTGTTGTTTTGTTTTATAGATTTCTTTCTCTTTGGAATTTTTTTTCTTTTTAGCTTGTCTTTTCTTTTGTTTGGCACCCCCTCTACCATATTGTTGTTGTACATCATCCAACATTTCGATGAACCTTCTTTTAGCGGAAGTTTTCAGATCCTTTCCAGAGGCGACATCGTTTATAATCTCTGAAGACGTGCCCAGAAGCTGTTTACCAAGGAACTTTGCCCCTTTAATTAAGAAAGGTGATTCGTATCTTCCGAAAGTTTTCAAGAAAGAACTAGTCCCGTGTCCTTTTTGCCCTTGCCTCCCGACGTAAAATTTAAAACCACCTGAACCCGCCTGAGCTTGTTGGGTTATCTAGCGCGTTTGAATTGTGCATCTTAAATGAACTTTACAGTCCAAACTGAAATAAGGCCAGTTCACCCATTATATGAATGCCAACCTCGCATATATAATTTTTGACAAAGGGACGTAATTGGGTGAGAGAAACGTAAGGCACACGGTATGCCCGTGCTTCTTTTCTATGATTGGTATGATTCGTATGAGGGGGCCATGCGTGTTACCAATTTGCCCTTCGACATGATCGCAATAAATATCTAATCGAGATGGTTTAACCTGGCTGGTCTATCGCTCAACTCTTGAATATTGAGAGGGTTTTTGTAACCCAAAATCGAAGCTAATGATTCGTGTGTTTTGAAGATAATTTTGGCATCGGTTTTTAGTTTTACATCGTCGTCTCATTAATGTGAAATAAATACGCTGTTTTTCGCATACTTTGGAAGTATTGATAATTTCCACAATGCGATTCAGTGATTTGTCGTCTCATTTATATGAAATAATTACGCTGTTTTTCGCATACTTAATTTTTCTTATTTAGCGTTCTAGTTTAAAAAAAGACCAAGGAAAGCTTGTCTTAATTTTAAGCTTAAAACCAAAGTAATAGTAAATTTTTGCAATAATTATTTTTTTTTAAGTTTTTAAGTTGAAAAAGTTTGAAAACTGAAAAGTTTTATACTTGAATAATTAAAAATTGTTAGTTCCTAAAATGGTTTACGGTATTAAAAAAACTAATAATTTGTTATGTTCCTAAATAAATTGATTAAAGAATGAAGAGTTTAAACTGCAGATTAAAGCAGATTTTATAACTTGTATTAATTTTATAAATAAAAAACTAAGGCTGTTTGATACTTGTTTAGGGACATTTTCAAAGTGATGGGAAAAATGTGATACGAGGCTTTTTTAAAGGGAGGTTGAAAATACGAACCTCTTTCAAAAGTCATTCCTCAAGTGATAAAAAAAATCGTCAAAAAACCAATAAGACTCTGTTAATTTTTGTTTTAATTAAATTTTTAAGAAAATAATTTAAAGTGGTAAATCAACTGTATGATTTCTTGTGTATTTTAATTTGGGCACTTTGCCTGAACATTCGATTCTCCAACGGTAAATAGATTATTAATATTTTTATTTTTTGGAGTTTTTAATTTTTCTCCATTGTTTGAAACAGCATAGACAAGTAGGTGCCTGATTTGAACCACTGGCTTGTCTGTGCCTAGAGAATTCCAATTCTAGGGGATATTGATTGAAATTTCCAGTTAAGATGAAGGGTGTAGGTTTTCCAAGTAGAAATTTGATGGTCCCTGTGATGCAACTGGCTGAAAATGAAATTATTATATTTGATATTTGTTACAAGATCCCTGTGATGCAACTGGCTGAAAATGAAATTATTATATTTGATATTTGTTACAAGATAATTAATTTGGAAACATCTTTTGGAAAAATGAGTTAAAGAGAGTTACTTGTTTGAGTCAAACCACTCGATGTCTCTTGAGATAGTAACATCTTTTTTTTCTTAAAATTTGCCTCTCGATGCTGTAAGTCAATTTCCCATTCTTCAAGGTAGCCCAAAAAATCCTTCTCTAGCAGTATTAACAAAATGGAAGAATTACCTCAAGGCGTTGGTCATTCAGAGATTTAAAAGGACGCTTATTGGAATTTTTGAAAGATGGCAGTATTCATAATGTCAAAGCATATATCAAACATCATTATGAAAGTTACGGTTTACAATATTCTTCTCCAAATTCAGAATCTATAGCATTTACTACAGTTTGACTCAAAACCTGCGTAGCATATCGCACTTTCATTTTGCTGTAAGAGTTTTGGTAAATATGGTATCCAGTGAGTTTATGAGCCTTTCGAAGACTTCCAGGATTAAGTATCTCTCTCTCTCAAATAGATCTCTAATTGGCTTCCAAACTATAGTTTTCCCATTTTTATACACCATCGTACTTTGCAAGAATCTTCACTACTATACAAGCAATTTCTCGCGTTTTACACCTTACTAACTAGGGCTTTAGCCATTTGCAACAACAAAACAGAATTAACAAATGAAATTATTATGATAAAGACAATTGCTATCGACAGAGGTTTCCAGCCTGCCATTTTAAAAAGAGGCTAAAATAAACGCTAACACAAATTTAATTAACATTTATAAGGACACCCCTCTTTTCATTTTACTTTTTCAGTAGCAAAAGAATAAAACCCATTTTTCGAACGATTAACAAAATTCAAACCATAATTAGCCACAAAAAGATAAGATCTGTTTGTTAGATAAATATGAGATTTATGAAATCCCTTGTTCCTGTGGAATAGCATACATCGGCTAATCAATCCGGAATATGAAATTCAGATTGAATGAACATAAAAACGATGTCAAAAATCTAAAAGACTACTCGTCAGCCTTAGCGGAACACTTAATTTTAAATCCAAATCACTCCATATTATTTGATAATACAAGTAACTTTATGTTAGACAACTATTTTAAATTTAACCCTTATGAATCTTTTATATCCTTAAAAAACGTAGAGAAAAATATGTTTAAACCGTGATAACGAACCTGGTAGTTTTTTGGCCGAACTATGGCACCCCTCCCCACTTTACAAGGTTTCCTAAATGAATTTTATCTGGACGTCTTAAGCTGACCTGATGATGCCTCTGTACAGAGCGCGAAACCAGTCGTCTCCGCGATATTTTTAGTTTAAAGTTTTAATTAATCTATTAATAGAAACACGCAAACAAATACAAGTAGGTAGAGAAAGAGAGAATCACGTCAGTGACACCCCATTGAAGCCTGACACCCCATTGACGCCTGACACCAAGATGGCGTCCTCACACCATATTTTTCGGCGGGGAAAAACCCGACACCCCTTGACACCATGTTGACTTTGTGAATGGCGTGGCAATTTATAGGGGAAATGCCATGGCGTGGCTGGGGAAATTAGAATTACTAAATGCAGGCGTCATGTTAACTTTTGGCAACGTGGTCGGTAAGGAAATATACATGATACGACGCGTGATAGGATGGTTTAAAAGACGGGGTAGGTTTAAAGATAAGGTACAACTCTCCAAGCTTTTCTCCAAGACGACGTATAGTGACAACTTTTCGACATTCCAGGACATTTGAAAAATGTAAGTTCAATTTATTTTTTTACTTCAAATCTTAATACTATAGTTAAACCATTACCCACTTAACATATTTAATGTTTATCTTCAGGGATAACACCCACATGTTCGAGCTTTCCCACACCAACTACCAGTAATTATTTTTCCTTGTGGTTGCAGAATGAAATTCGGGCAGTGTGTGCGCTAGCTGAGAGGGCGCTGGCTGAGTGGGAGCTGCCTGTTGTATAGCGAATGAACATATATTAATGAATAAAAAATAGTATTAGTTTCCCCAAAATACACTAGCCTAACCATAAGACAATCGTCGTTCCCTCTTAATAGGGGTCAGTTGGCAGCCTGATGGCCAAACTGCCTGGAAGCGTAGCAGAGTCGTGTGCTAGACCTGCGATTTCCACCACCTCGCCTTCCTTCTCCCCTCCCCCCTCGACGGCCACGCGTTCCTTCAACGAAGTTGATAAAAACTTTAACCATTTTCGAATGATACCAAATATCCCTCGGATTCAGCTTTAAACGCTTTTAAGGGTATGGTGTCAAAAAACGAGCCCTTTCAAGAACATTTTTACTAATAGACTCATTGTTGTATAGATTAGAGTATATGTAGACCGAGTAGCGTCAATAGGCCAAAAATGCTGTTATATTTCTTTGGGAAAGGAAATGAGTAACATATTATTGGTTATGGCACCTCCCACTCAATTCTCTACTGAATATCGTTTATTCCACTTTTACACTAATATGTACTCATTGGCTTTTATCCTGTCATCTGTTTACATTTTACGCGGGTACTTCGTGAATATGGGTATGAGTCGGACTGAAGTAAAGGCCAAACGTTGTGCATTCCGTCTTAAAAAATAAGTCTATCGCTGTTCTTATTTAATATTCGACTGAAATCAAAATTATCCAGAGTAATGGAGAATTAGAACTAATATTTTGCCGAATGAAAAAATTACTATCTACGTTTCTAAATTTCGATACCTAGCTTTATTTTTACGGTGGCTGTGAAACGTTAAAGATCTTCGAAAAGACGAAGGAAAGGAAGTTTTTGTCAACATCTCTTAGGTTTGAGTTCGGGTTAGGTATAGGGTTTGAGGTTGGTTACGGTTAGGGTTTGAGTTCGGGTTACGGGTGGGGTTTGAGTTCGAGTTACGGGTTGGGATTTGAGGTTAGATTAGGAGTATAGTTTGAGGTTGAGTGTTTCAAAAGGGTTAATATTTCCCCGCGAATTACGTTGAAGAAGTTAAGAAGTAATTGTCAAAAATTGTGGTTAATTGAAAAACAGCAGCGCGTCTGTGCATCTAGGGACTAGAGTACGTTACTTGAAATAAACCTCAGAAACAGATGAAATCGTTTCTTCGGTCCCTGCCCCTCATTTTATTAAAAAAAAAAGGGAACGAGAAATGAAATATCAAAAACAAATAAATAACAACAATATCTCTTCATTTTAAAAAACAAACTTTTAATGAAATATCTCTTGTCAATTAATTGTAAAGAAAAACAGAAAATAAATGTTACCATTAAACATTGTGGCATTCAAACATTTTCTTTTTATTCGAGATTCTACAAATATTGTTTAGCATTTAACACTATCCTTCGCCTACAAAATGTAGAACTTACAAACGTTTTATTAGTTAAAGAAAGTCTGCGAAATACTTATTCGCGAAAGAATTATTCGCGTCATTGGATCTCATGTGATAATGAACTTCATGAAACATTAAACTGTGAGTGTTATCACACAGACACTCGGCTAACCTGCATATCTGCAGGGCCTTGAATATATAATGCGTAGCTGTGTCGTTTTCATCACTATAATTTTTCCTAACGGTTTTGTTAGTTTTATATACCATAAACATACACATATGAAGAGCTAAGTTCAGAACTCTTAAGTACTGGTATGGACAATGAAATTCGTATCCTCCGTAATAAAAGGTACGAAATTTACATCCGTCCTCATTGCGAGGATGGCAACTACCTAACTGACAAATATTTGGGGTTGACATTCCGTACATTTTGTTCGGTGTGAGGTGTACGGGAAATTCGTGGATACTATCCCCCGCAAATTCTTTCAATTTGAATTGATGAACCTTCTTATTTATGAGACATGGAAACTGTCTAGCAAACATGTCAATTAATGACCCTGCGGGTAATTGCACTGTAGAAGTTAGTAATCTGTACATCGCTAAGTGTTTCAAACCAAAATTTATATTAGGGCCATTAACGTATTGCCATATATAACCTTCACCATCGGCTACATTATAGACTTCATTCGGTGAGGGGTTTATTAGTAAATCCCCCGTTTCGGGATCTGTAGTCCTTTCGGATTTTCCGTAATCTTTATCCCATCCGATAGCACCAAATTTTTCAATTCGTCTTAAGTTGTTTCGTCTAACGACGGCTTCTAAAGTAATGGGTGAATTCATTCTACCATTCTCACTACAGCAGATAGGGTAGGAAGGTGTGTCCGGCGTATTGTCAGTTTCGGAGAACGCTTTTGATTCGTCCCTGATGGTGTAAAAATTAACCGAATACTCTAATTATAAGTCTGTATACAAATGGACATGCAAGGGTTAACCATATTGTTAAGAGTATACTTACAATTTAACTGAGTCCATTTCTAAGTAATGACACGTGGATATAGTTAGCCGTGGTGAAAAGCTTGAAGAGCCAATCATTTTCTTCTTCATCCTTCCTTTAAGCCTATCAAAGACGTTTACTTACGATAATTTTAACAAGTTGTTGGTTGGTGTTTGTCTTCCCAGAAGTGTATGTGTGTGTGTTTTATATACTTATAATTTTCTTATCTCTTATCTTTCATTAAACTAACATTACCACTTCTCTGTATTTGTACCACTTCTCTGTATTTGTATCACTTCTCTGTATTTATCAACGCTTTTGAATGCCATTTTGTCCAAACCCCCCACAACCTACCAACCTCCACAACCTTCCAACCTACACCTTTACAGCATTTTAAACACCGTTTAATTTTTAAGCAAGTGCCATTTTCGAAAAGACGAAGGAAAGGAAATTTTTGTCAAGTTTAGCTAAGAAGAACATATAAAGTTCTAGTAGCCCCTAAAATATTATTGGCTCACGAGCAAGCCTTAAGTAATCGAGTCACGAGTTTAATTAGACTGTCCTTTGATCATGGCGTAGTAAATTCATTTTGCCTCCGCCCTGGTGATTTTTATTTGACTTTTGGCTTTGGTTTTGAACGTCTTGGCGTTCCGACAAAAATACTTCGTCTTAATTTTCGAATTTCCATGCGGCTTTGGTTGACACAGTGTTTCCATTCCCAAATAATATATTAAAACTATAAGATTTTCAGTCGAAGATCATATTGTTAAAACCTTTCCATTGGCTTTCAATTTGTAATAGATTTTAAAAACGGATGGCTGCTTGAACTTATTTTTGTTGTTTCCATAATATAAAAATCCTGCATACTGGTCCTATAAGAAATCAGAGTCCTTGACGTTTTTACATTTATGTAATAAAAGCTTGACCACCCTTTGGTTTAACAGGGGGGCAAGTCATAATGGAATCGGCTTTAACACCTGTTTCCGCGGTTTTCAAAATGCGTTCTACCTCACATAGATCCAAAGATTCATGACGAACCAGATAAACAATGTTAGAGTGTTCATTTTGTACGTGCTTATGTCCAATTACATCCATTTCAACATCTTTAGAATCCCGGTCTTCAATTTCAATTTCAACATCTTCTGAGCCCTGGTCTTCAATTTCAACATCTTCCATGTCTACACCTCTTTCTATTATCTCAGCTCCTTTGCCGTATATATTTTCGTTACAAATCATATTAAAAACGTTTTCCTATTTACAGTTGAAACTATTTTATGTGAGAATTGAGAGACGAAAACCTTAAAAAATTATGTCTGAGAGATTAAAGATAGCATCCTGTAAAGCGTGGTGAGATTATCAAGAGCGTGATCGAGGGTGCATGATCAAGTCCTCTGAGGTTATATAAGCCTCTCGACAGTGAGATTAATGTAATGTTTTACGTACCTCAAGTTTCGAACCAACGTCTCACCCAACTTCTTAAGAGCCTTCTCTTTATTTGAAACAAATCTTCTATTAGGTAATTTAGTAGATAACGCCTAGTGAAATCTCAAACAAAAGTTTCAAAAGTTTTGCTTTATAGTTGAAAAAAAAATTAAAACGGTTATGAGCCGTAATCCAAATATCTAGGTATTTGTGGGATGAAACGTGTTTTCTTCTTGAAACCGAAGAAAACACCTTTCATCCCATAGAAATGTAGGTAGTTTAATTACGGTTGATTAACGTTTTAAATTTTTTACTAAAACTATGAAACAAAACTTTTGAAACTTAACACAAAAATAAAAAGCGTTAATGGTTATTCTTTAGGTCTAGAAAATGAGTGCGTATCTCGGAAGTACAAAGCGAATCACATTTAAGTAGTACGTAGAAAAAACATGGCAAATAGCTTATATACCAGGCGTTCCCTCTACAGGATTTTCAAAATTCAAGTAAGATTTACCAGAACCACATTACTTGCTTATAATCTTATGTAATGCGCGGTAGATCATAGAAGCACAACAGTAGTATAACCCCACATTTCGTACCTTCGTAGGTGTAGAATGTAGGTGTAGAATGGAGATGTAGAATGTAGGTCAAGGTCACTATGTCAGTATGTCAAAGGGTCAATGACGTAATGAGTTATACCACGCCAAGCGCGCCTCCTCGCGGGAAAACTTGCGCGCCCCCTCGCGGGAAAACGACGCCGCCTAGCGGGAAACTCGCGAAACACTGCGCGGGAAACTCCTGTCAGTCTCTTCTACAACTGTATCTGTGACGTCATTGATAAGAAATGAATGGATAGCTTTAAACGTTCGGTGACGTCATTGATAAGAGACGAGGATGAATAGATAGCTTTAAACGTTCGGTGACGTCATTGATAAGAGACGAGGATGAATAGATAGCTTTAAACGTACATTGACAAGGGTTTAATAGAAAATCTTTCATTGAGAAAGTGTAATTATGGAAAATAAGTTAAGCCGAGTGTATTATAACAGTGAAAGTCCTCTCAGTTACGGTAGCGTAAAGAAATTGAAACAAGGAGTGAAAAATGTTCGAAGAAGAAAATTAAGACATGGCTTCAGTCTCAGCCAACATATACCATTCACAAATCAAGGAGGATATACTTTCCAAGAAATCGTACTTACGTTAAAACAGCCAATGAAGTATTTCAGTGCGACTTGATCGATCTACGAAATCTTAAAAAATATGATAAAGGGTTTCAATATATTCTAACTATTATTGATATCCTCTCAAAATATGCTTGAAGTCTTCCATTGAAAAATAAAACTAGTAAAGAGGTTTTGAAAGCTTTGCGGAGAGTTATTAAAGAAAGAAAGCCGTTACGAATTAATGTTGATCAAGGTAGTGAATTTTTATCAAAATTGTTTAAAGATTAGACAAAGTTTAGTCACAGAAATCGATATCAATGTAAATAATAGTTTATTTTCATTATTCAATTAAAATCTGATAATTAAATTCTAGGCTTTGTGCGTGATGGTAATTAGATTTTTGATAAAGTTAGGTTACCTAATCGAATGTGGAATATATTTAAATATAATTTCAAAACGTCTGAAATGAACTAAATGACCAGTCATAATAAATAATTATTATTTGTGAAGTTTGGTTAAGTAACGTTATTTATAGTATAGAAATAGATAACCGAATTCAGGTGATTTTTTAGCAAATATCTAAGTCTCCTTCCATAGTTGTAACTTGTTTAAAACAGTCTATGTAATGAGTCATAGCCAATTCGATAGGGAAATAAATGCAGATAAAAATAGAAACATTGGAAATCAATCATATTTGTGTGAAGGGAGAAAACTGAAAATAGGTAACCTCTTTTGGGTGAATTTGTATCAAATTTCAAAATTTCCTTCACAAGTTTTTAGTAATTTTAAGACAAACAAATAAGATATATGTAATAGGCTAAAGCTTTATCGATTGGGAATTTAATACAGATTAAATTGTATGAAATTAATCACATATATTGAAGAGACAAAAACTGTAAATTTCTGATTCACTTTCAAGTTGGTTTGTAGCAAATTCAAACTTTCCGGCCGACGTCTTTTATCTTTTTTTCGCGTGCAAAATCGGATGCAAATTTTGTAAATAATATTCAAAACCATATTTAGCTGTCTCTGCACCGTTAACGTACTTTATTTAATTAAGAAATTAATTTCTGAAGATTAGTGATGATTATTGTGTGAGTGATCTTCTATGTTAAAATTAAAAGTTTATTATATAAATTATAATAAACGTTTATGGGCAAATTTCAAACTTCAATTGATAATTTTTGTTTATCAACCATAGGCAGTGCTGGTCAAATCACTTGTGTACCTCATATGGTTTTATTTTTTATGCTATATTCATGACGAAATTTTTTAAGCCAGCCGTTTTACTGTACTTGAAGTGTACAACCGCCCCAAAGAGGAAGAAACGTCCTCCTAACCAAACCTAACCTAACAATAATTTTCCGGAAGAGGCATTATATCATTTGAAAAGCCAATGAAGATAAACATCAATATTTTGGAAAAGGCGTAACATTGTTAAATGATTTATAAAATATTACTAACCTAATTTAACCATACCCAACCTAACCTAAACTAACCTGGTTTTGAACAAGAACGTTTTATTGGATGAAAGCGTTTTTTTAATGCTCAAAAGCCCGTTTTCATTCACGCGAGAAGCGAGAAAACTTTGCGCGAGAGCGAGAAAATGAAGCGAGAATTCTTTATCGCTTCTAGGTTTGATGTTTTCACTGCCGCGACACGCGACAAATTGAAAAATTCGCGCGAGAACTAGGTGCGACAACCGATGAAGAAAAGCCAGATATTTCTCGCGCCTCCATGTATCCATTATACTTTCCAAAAAAACTGACCATATCCTTATTTTTGCCGGTTTATCCAAATTGGATGTACCCACCATCTTAAATATGAACATTTTAAAAGCCAGTTTATAATTATTATTTTTTCTCAAAAGCAACTTTCGCTGTCTTGCACCGATAGGCATTTTTTATCCACAATGCCACCTCAGCAATAGGTGGTGCAAGGTACGCTGACTGATAATTTCTCTCGTCTTTGAAAACGTGCCAGCGAGGAAAACTGTCGCTAAAACTTACTTTTGCGAGAAACAAAATCGCGTAGACGACTCGCTCTCGCCTCTCGTCTCGCGAGAAGAATACTTCTAGCTTGATTGAAAACGCGCCCTTATGCTTCTAGAGCCGCGATTACACGGGCGTCCTGAAAACGACTTGTAACGTTTAGCAAACGTGCTGTTTACCCGCAAATCTCTGGAACCGATTTGGAGAGTTTGGACAATTGAAGTCTGTATCTTGGAGAGAGAAGGACATTCAGAATGACGATGACCAACGGTGTACCAACGGACAAGCCACAAGTTATACATTTCGTACTTATTTTTATCGGGAAGGCCAAGTGCCATGGCAAGATAAAGGTGGGTTTATAAGCCAGCTATAACCTGAAGCTGATAGCTGAAGCTTAAATTTTGTGCTCGGCGTCGGCTTTCGAGTGACCATTTACAAAGATGCTAGAACGGTTTTCTATAAGCAGAGGTAAAAGGTGAAAGCTTAAAGAGCACGCTGAACGCATCAAAGCAACTTTCATCTTCTTGCTCGTGTATTTTGGGTTTCAGCTCTCGGTTCGGGTCACGTGCTTCAATTTATCCAGTAAAACCCCAACATAAATATGTCGTCTGCTATTCTACTCCTGTTTCAGACATTGCGAGAGTACTGCGATTGAAGGAGTGGTACTTTTTTTACATAATTCTGTCAATCGGCTCTCGCGAGTCCCAGCGCACTTATAAGGCCGGTTTACAAAGGCGCGTAAAGCCGATACAACACTGGGCTGACGTTGAAGGAGAAGCGTTTTTAAATCTCGCGGCTGAAGGCGCGCTCCTCCAACAGTTTCCTATTTCCACTTCAGTTCGTTCCCTGTCGTTTACATACAATTGATACAATAGGTCGCCTATAAAGATATCGTCTGCAATTTGTGTCGGAGAATTTGGAGAAACGTGATCTAAAATGGCCGTGACCTTGTTGACAACACTTCTTCTGCTCAAGAAAAAACTTACTATTTATGAAAAAAACCGACTATTTCAATTAAGATTAAAGGAACGTAAGAGAAGCACACGACCCTATATGGATGGAGCGAAACCATGGAGGATATTATCACACACTGGTAAGCTATCTACATAGACAAGGCTTACTTGTATATGGAATTAATTACAAATCTTTAAAGCTTCAAAACATGCGATTGCACGATCACGTGTATTTTAAGAATTTTACACGTATGTCACCTCAATTATTCGATGAACTCGTTTCGTTATTGGACCGCAGAATTAAAAAGTACCCAGTATCTCGAAAACCCATATCCCCAGGTCATAGATTGGCTATCACGCTGCGGTAAAATGAGTCTACCTGCAAACGTTCCGTAACAACGCAGGTAACGTTTCATTATTTTGTTAAATCAAATAGGTTCTTGGCCACTGGAGATAGCTTTATGAGTATCGCTTCCGGATTCCGAATTGGAAAATCTACGGCCCATTGTGTGATTAAGGGCACTAGTGATACCTTATAGGAAGTTCTACAACCCATATATCTTAAAGTGAGTAACTATTGACATTATCGTAACACGTAACAAACAATATTGAACAGCCTCCGACAGGGGAGACGTGGAAAGATGCCGCATACGAATTTGGCCGTCAATGGCAGTTTCCAAACTACTGCGGTGCTGTGGATGGGAAACACGTCATCATACAGCAACCTCCAAACAGTGGATCTATGTATTATAATTACAAGTTGGGAAACCAAAATAAACCTCTCCGAGCCGAGACGAATTTACTTTCTAAACACAAGTCCAACAGCTAATGAGAAAAACCGGAAATATAAATGTAGTAAAGCTGAATTAAAAAGTAAACACCAAATTTCAAATGTTAATATCAAAAGATGTTCTTGGAATATTGAGATGAAACAGAGCTTTATAGCTACATAACTACTTAAAGAATCGTATTGCCGAAAAATATTTAAAATATTTCCATTTAATATTCTGCAAAAAGGAAATGTTATCGTTTTGTAAGAGATCTTATCATCCTACTCGCTTTATATTAACTTTGATATGCGTGTAGTGTTTCGATTCGGATGCAATCTTCATTACTCGTTCTATATTAACTCTCACTTGTGTCATTACATAGAAATAAGTTTATCTTAAATAATTAATTAAATATAAATGATATTAATTATTTTAATCGCCAGTAAATAACTTTAAAAATAGTTAAATCGTTAAAAATAAAGTTGTTCCTATTATCTTTCGAAACTTTGCTAATATTGACGTTTAAAGTGAAGAGTACCCCTCTTGCCCGCTTTCTTCAAATTTTGGGGTATATATACGATTCGTTTCCATTATAATAATAGATAAAAACGCATTCGCGTGAACCGATGGTGGAAGCCCTGCCATTGGGAGGCCAAATTTCCGTGAACCGCGAACGCGTTCCGGAAATCGGGTATTTGTTTGCTCCGATTTGTAAACTGCGAACGCGGTCACCTGGGGTGTGACAGACAGACACACACACAGACAGACACACCCACACGTCCAGTGTAATACCTCTCCGTGACATACGTCACTCGGAGAGGTAATAAAGTAAATAATAGTGACAGTTCCAGTGAATTGACCATTAACCACATACGTGTTGGCAGGGCACAAATTCCGTGGTACTAATGGCAGTAGTCGATGCTGCGGATAGATTCTTGGCTGTTGATATTGGAGGGTTTGGGTCTAGTTCCGACGGAGGTATATTCAAGGATTCCGCAATCGGTTCAGCACTTGAAAGCCAACGACTGGGTATACCATCTTCATCAAAATTACCAAGAACCATCGTGGTTGCGCCATATGTATTAGTTGGGGATGAAGCATTTCAACTTCAAGAACAATTCTTGCGACCGTATGTTTCAAAAGAATTGAACCCGAAATCTCGCGTTTTCAATTATCGTCTCAGTAGGGCTAGGTAAAAAGGCCTCGCTTATTAGTAAACAATAATGAATACGTGCAACTACTTAGTTTATTGTTTAACTATGGAAATGTCTTTTACAGGCGTTGCAGCGAGAATGCTTTTGGGATATTGGGTGCACGCTGAAGAATATTTCACCGGTCAATGACCCTCGCACCTGACGATGTTGATAAAATGATCAAAGCCACGGTAGTTTTGCACATGTACTTGATAACCAAAGAAACACGTATGCCATCATCTGAAAAGGTGTACTCCCCTCCTGGTTATTCGGATTTCACTGAAGGCTTAGGAAATTATCGTTACGGCGCGTGGAATGACAAACCCGATAACGCCCTTCATGATCTTCAGAGTACCAACGGTAGGAATTCCACGGAAAGGGCAAAACAGTGTCGTGTGCAATATACAAACTATTTTTGGTCGGAAGAAGGAGCATTTCCCTGGCAATGGGATATACCTGGTGTAACTCGACAGTAATTTAATACAATGAAACAAAGAGTTCAGTCTACATTTTAATGTGCCAAGTGTACAAAATAATGTTAAACATGTCTTATTTACACAACGTTCAATGTTGAAAGGAACGTCATGGGGTTTCATGTGTCCTATATTTTCGAACAACTCCCATAAGTTCAGTTTCACAATCCAATTGCAAATTGTCAGGCACTAAAGTGAGGAGATCAGCCAAATATTTGCAAAAGCGTTGAGGACCTGTGTAGACGTGTTTTTGGCATTCGTGCGTAATTGAGGCTTCTAGAAGTCTAAAATGGTTGGGTTAGGACCTTTGAAAGCGTGAAAGAATGACATCGCCAGTTTGCAGGGTCATGCTGTTTTGGTAGTCATTATACAGTAGTGTGCCGTAGGATTAAATCCTAGAGCCTGGGTCATAGAAGACCGACCGCCCGCTAGCTGGTTGTCGCTTGGAACTATATCTATACTCACCGGTCAACCCTTGATATTTCTTTTTCAACATTGGTGACCTCGACATCTTTATCACAGTCAGTATCTGGAATACGCTTCCTTTTTTTTGATGGTTGGATGGTTGATGCCCTGGTCGTACCTTTGTGTCCTGAACCTGAGGCGTTGTCACCATCTAGGGTCGGCATGTTTTCAGATGGTACTACAGTTTCACGCACCGTTGGAGTTGTTTTGGGGCCTGAGCTTGAGATAGTGTCACCAGCTGGTTCGAGGATTTCCGGACATGATGTGTTCGTTTTGGAGGTTGAAGGCTGATCAAATTCAAGGCCAATGTCAACTAGAGGTTCTTCTCTGCTGTCAATGTCTTCATCCCAGAGTGTTTCACATCCAATTGACTTAAGTACCTGCAGTGAATTGCTGTTCAGTTTACCTAACTACCACATCTAGTGGTATTAGACCTTCCCTAGTGCCTTGGGTAAAAGCACTGTTCGGTAACTACACGTATGGGTTGGGTAGTTGCTTAAGCTATGTACTTACTTTGTCCGCGTCTCCACCCTCATTTTCATCATTGGTCTCATTACCATATTCTTGAATGTTTGACACGGTGCTAATGTGTTCAATTGGCGTGGTTGATATATTGTTTAAGTTATGTCCATAACGAATATATTAAACGACCAAATACTTACTCTCGACGAGTTACCACATCCTTCAAAAACATTAGCTGTCTGAAAAACGGCCATTTAACTAAATTTATATCAGACTCTTCCTCGTATTGTGGGTCGGACCTTTTTTGACTTATGGCATGGAAATTTGTTCCTTCGAGTACTTCCACATATTCTTAACGTCCTTGACTATTGAAGCAATGTAAGGTGTGTCCAATTACATTTTTGAACTATACGAATTACAATAAGTTTACTAATACTGACCAGACATCTTCATTATGGCTGATTCTTCTTGCCATTTTACACCTTGTACATTTCGGTCTCGGAAGTTGACATTTCTTTTATCCCAGATTTCTGGGTAATTTGTGATGACATTAATAAATGTTTCCTTTCTTTCAGCATCTTTTTGCCTGATTGAGGCCCTTATTGCCTTGTGTTGCTCTTTTTTCTCTTTTAATGACATTATCAGACTACAGTCCTCTATTTTCCCTTTAAACCCACGTTCATACGACGCTTAAGCAGACGAAATACAAAATTGCCTCCCATACGCACGTGACATTTCGCTAGAGCTAAACGCTGACACCCATCACGCGAGAATATCTGCCGTGGCAGATCGGGAGCTCATTCAGAAATTCAGCCTAATCCGCCATTAAAAGCCCGATTCTTATTAGTACAGTCAATCTAGCTCAAAAAAGGGCCTAACCCGGAACAAATTGCGATAGTTTTGAAATTGGGGGCTTTTATAGAACTTGAAGCGCTCTTTCACATGGTGCAATCTCCCCCAATCAGCAACTTGAGGAAAATCCGCCATCTTGAAAAATGGCCGACAAAATTACTAAAGTGCTACGTAACTTTGGCTGTAATTATCGGATTGAATCATCAAAAATCTTATAGTGTAGCTTAAGACATTCCACACGATTTACCTTATATTCATTTTTAGCGTTAAACCAACCGGAAGCTGGGAAACATGCATTAAAACCGGCTAAATTGATAAATTTCGTGAAATGCAAAGTTTCTACCGAAAGTAATTAAAGATTTCTTTAAAATTTTGCTGTTCAAATAGAAGGAAGCGCTCTTCAAAGACGTTTTGTCTATCCTACGATTGAGGAGGGCTAAAAGTGTCCGCCATCTTGAAAAATGGCCGCCCAATTACGCTAAAAAGATCATAACTCGTGATCTAATCATTCAATTCACACGTTTCATACCTCAAATTGTTTGTTATAATATTTCCTAAAGTTTAACTTCTAAGAGTTTTGGTCATTTTTTGCACCGTTGTTTAATTTTAATTGATATTTTAAATAATATAACTAATTTTCATAATAACAAATTGTTTTAAATAAATAATTTCAGTTCTCATTCATGAGCTTTAAAATTCGTAATTACACATTAGCGCCATCTTTCCCTCCTAACATTAACTATAACTGGAACTGGAACTAATAGCCATTGACGTCCCAGTACAGAGTACACCTGCACTCATAATCGAATGTTATCATCCTTTTCAGTGGCGGCGCCAGGGGTAGGCGACACAGGCTACAGCCTACTTTTCGTTTCAATTTGGAGGCCCATAAACGCTGTTAGGGGCCCAGCGACGCCCTGAATTTTAATGTAGTATATTTTGGCCCCACTTTCGTTGAGAAGGGAAATTATTAAAGCCCATTGTTTCTACTGACAAAAAGGATGTGAAAAATTTCACGTAAAAATAAACATGTCTAAGGGATCGTAAATAAACTACGTCACATTCTTATTGGGGGAGGGGGTTTCGAAATTTGTGACGGTCCGTGACAAATGGGGGGGCGGTGTCAGATTTAACATTAATTTTGATACGAAGTCAGGAGGACTGTTGTGTAGTTGAATGTAATTAAATGGGAGTGAGATTAACACTTAACCAACTCCATACTTGTAATTTTAATGTTTTTGAATCTTCAAAAGCTACGAAATCTAGTTCAACTAACATAATAGCAAGGCTCCTCGAGACTCGAAGTCATGATCTCCTGTGCTTTAACCACTCAGCCACGGAGCCCAATATGGTGTTGCATGATGAATATTTAATATTTTGTTATAAAAATTAATGAAGTGTCAATTTCACCAAATTGTTTGCATATATAAATAGCTCAAACAACTATTAATTTTAATGTTTCGGAATCTTTAAGAGCTACGAAATCTAGTTCAACTAACATAGTAACGAATTTAGGCGTCTATAGAGCATGTTCCATGGATAAAGAATGCGCGTGACAAAATTTGTTTTCGCGCTATAGGATAGGCAACTCCCTTTCTCGAGCGACAGTTTATTCTGTATACACTCTGTTATAGCATCGGTTGTCAGCACGCACAAAGCTGTTTTCCAGCTTTGTGCCTGCTGACATGAGACGAAAACTTCTGGATTTAAAATATCCGCGAGTTTTTTTAGCTCGAGTGCACGGCCTTACTTTCAAATACATTTGAAATTGCATAAAGCCTACTAAGTTTTTCCTCTCTAGTCAGCTACATAGAGACCTGGCGTGCTGACAACTGATGCTCTAACTGAATATATTCAGAATAAGCTGTCGTTGCAGAAAGAGAGTTGCCTATCCTATAGCGTGAAAACAAATTTTGTCACGCGCATTCTTTAACCATGGAACATACCCTATAGACGCCTATTTTAGAGAACTATCTATTTCACCCTAATTTCGTTCTCCTGTTCATTCAGTAGAGAATAACAAGATGGTCTAGCCCATAATTAAGCCACATCGTTTACGTACTCTCGCTATCCCTACTACAATAAATATACTTCTAGTGAAATATCCATTAATATACCGGTCAGAGGGAATAATTTTTCAATGGCTGCTTGGCAAAGAGAATCAAATATCGCCAACGCCCGTTACTAAATTACTAATACTACTACTACTACCACTACTAATCAGGTAAAACTATTAGTCCCATCCCATCGATACCTTGTAGCTGTGAAGAAACTAAAAAACTTCCAAAGCGCGCTTGTAGAATTCTCGCCCGCTCGGACTTTCTTTTAAAATTCTTCTAGATTTGAGGAAAAATGCACGTAAATTCTAATAATAAACACCATTCTATATATAACGTCGGTATTTACTTGCTTTTGCTTCTTAAAAATTCCCCTCGATTTCTTTGAAATTTTGAAATCGGGGAGATTGTTATTGTTATTGTTGAAGGGAGTGGCGCGTCGCCGTGCCGAGCACCGATACCAAGGGTATATTGTGCGCCCCGAGCTTGTTAGACTACGAAGAGTCCTGTCGCCTCGATGAATCGGAGAATCCGATTGGCCGAGACAGTAGAGAACTGGTGAGGTTCCATAGTATGCATGTCGAAATGCTCGAACCTCATGGCCGCGAGGTAGTCGCAGCTACAGAGGATATGGGAGGAGGTTTCCTCTACCTCCCGGCAGAACCTACAGAGTGGGTCATCAACGATGCCCAATAAGTGCAGGTGTCTATTCAGCCGGCAGTGTCCAGTGAGGAGACTGGTGACCAGCCTAATTTGGTTTTTGGTGAGGGCAAGCAGTTCCTTTGCCCTAGTGATAGAAGGACCCGGGACAAACTCCTTGGCCTGTCTCTGTCCATCCATGTCAAGCCAGAGCTGCAGTTGAAGTGCAGACATCCGGCAGTGAATCCTATGGCGAATGATGCCATGGGGGATGGGAACCGCAGGCTCTGGTCCGAAGAACTTCGCCTCGGCCCCCCTTTTGGCATACATATCAGCCCTCTCATTGCCCAGGTATCCGCAGTGCCCTGGCACCCACAGCAATTGAACCTTGTTGCGGGCAGCCAAAGAACCCAGCAGATCCAGACAACTGAGCACCAGTCTGGAATCGACAAGGCACTGATTTAGCGCCTTGAGGGCGGCCTGACTATCCGAATAGATCTGAATCGTCCGTCCGCGATAGTTTTTCTTGTTGCAGAAATCCGCGCATAAACAAATGGCCATGATTTCCCCCTGGAAAACGCTGGCATAGTTGCCAAGGCTCTCGTAAAAACCAAACTTCTTGGTCAAGCAGTAGACCCCGGCACCAACTCCAGAGTCCGTCTTAGAGCCGTCCGTGAACCAGACGGACTCCCCCCCAGTCCCGAGGACTGGGGTCGTCTCCCAATCAGCGCGACTGGGAAAGTGCACGCTGAAGGGCTTGTCGAAGTGGTATGATATAACAGACTTATCTGAGACCATCACGAGTGATGGCTCAGTACTGCTGTACTCACTGAAGAGCTTGGTGTGACTGAAGTCCCAATGCTTGGGCTTCCACCAGCCGAGGTTGTTGAGCCTACAGGCTCCCATAATAGCTTCCTCCTCAATAAAAAGGTGGAGAGGAAGCATATTGAGATGGATTTCCAGAGAAGCTGTGGGGGCTGTCCTCATGGACCCCGTGATACCGATGCACGCCAGCCTTTGAAGCTTGCGTAGTTCATCTTGGGCTGTCTTAAGGCGAACCCTGGGCCACCAGACAAGAGCTCCATAGGAGACCACTGGCCTGATGATCCTAGTATAAATCCAGTTTACAGCGCTAGGGCTTAAGCCCCAGGACTTGCTGACTGAACTTCTTAAACGCCAAAATAAAATTTTGGCCTTCTTGATACTCAGATCAAGGTGGGACTTCCAAGTAAGCTTGGCATCGAAAGTCACGCCAAGGTATTTGACCTCGGAGGACTTCTTTAAAACCTGTCCAAAGAAGGAAATATCGTTGAATAGTTCATTGGTCCTTTTCCGAGTAAACGGTATAAGGACAGTCTTGTTGGGATTGACGGTTAGGTTAACACCCCTACACCAATCCTCAACATCATGCAAGACAGATTTCATCAGTGCAGCGATAGTTGTAGGGAACCTCCCTGTAACAATCACTGCGATGTCATCCGCATAGCCAAAACAGTGGCAACCCCTCTCCCCGAGTCGACCCAGCAGCTCATCCACCACCAGGCACCAAAGAAGAGGGGAAAGAACCCCTCCCTGAGGACAGCCACGGTCGGTGGAGATCTCCAAGGTTTCCCCGAGAAGAGACGCCGTCACCCTGCGATACGTGAGCATGGATTTTATCCAACGACACAAAGTGTCGTCAATACCAAACCGCTCCGCAGCGCGAAGGATGACTTCACTAGAGACCCTATCAAAGGCACCCTCAATATCAAGGAAGATGGCCAAAGACATCTCCTTGAACTCAATGGCCCTGTCAAGGCAGTTCAAAATGCCATGAAGCGCCGTCTCTGTGGATTTGCCTTTCTGATAGGCAAACTGAAAAGTGGACAGGGGTGTGTGGGAAAGAACACCATCCCGCAGATACCTGTCCACCAATTTCTCTAAAGTCTTTAGGAAGAAAGAGGTAAGACAGATAGGTCTAAATGCCTTAGCCTCAAGATAGCTCGTCTTCCCAGGTTTGGGAATAAAGATAACCTTCGAGCGCTTCCAGACATCTGGAATATGCGCCAGAGCAATGCAGGCTCTAAATATCCTGCACAGATAGGGGTCAATGGCGTCTATGCCTTCCTGGAGGAGGGCGGGAAAGACGCCATCTGGGCCAGGGGACTTGTAGGGCTGAAACGAGTTTACAGCCCACTGAAGTCTAGAGTATGTAACTACCTTATTGGCGATGCCCCAGTCCGCCCTGTGCGCTCTCCGAAAGTGCACGGGGGGAGCGCCGGTGCCTGTGAGGTCAAAGGCCTTGGAGTCCGGGAAGTGTACCTTAAGCATATGCTTAAGGGTATCAGTCCCTGACTTGGTAAACTCACCATCTGCCACCTTGATGGTGCTGAGCTGGTGAGTGTTATCATGAGCCAGGATCTTCATGATTTTGGCAGTAGCGGGGGCATCAGAGATGCTACCGCAAAAGTCCCTCCAGGAGTTCCTCTTGGCCTCCCGGATGGCTTTATTATACTTATTGAGGGTCTGTCTATAAATAATCCAGTCCCCAGTCCTCTTAGCCCTATTAAAGAGTTTCCGAGTGAGCTTGCGAAGCTTGCCAAGTTCCGTATTCCACCAAGGAACGAGCCTTGGCCGGCTGGCAAGCTTCGCTGGGCAGTTGTGGTGGTAGGAATCGATAATGGCTTGTTGCATGAGATCAACTGCCGAATCAAATTCCAGCACCGAGGAAAGCTTTGGAGCATTACCTCTGAGAAGGAGGCGAAGTTCCTCCCTGTAGCCGGACCAGTCGGTCCGACGGGGGTTACGCAGTTCCGTCTTAACCGAAGTTGACTTGACCGCAACCGAGAAGCAGATGTGCCTATGGTCCGAAAGAGACGGTTCATTAGACACATGCCAGTTGGAAACCGACAGACTGATATTGTCTGTGGCCAGGGTGACATCAATGACCTCCTTTCTGTTAGAAGTAACGAAGGTTGGCTCATTGTGCCTGTTGAGAATATGCAGGTTCGTACCGACCAGATATTCAAGCAGTTCATCACCACGTCTGTTGCAGTCACTGCTGCCCCACGTGACATGGTGGGCATTGGCATCACAGCCCAAAATGAGCCTGTCCCCCTGCCTCTCACAGCGGTCGACAAGAGCGACAACCTCCTGTGGTAAAGGGGAACCCGTGGCATCATGGGGAAAGTAAGCGGACGCCATGGTAAGGCCAGTTGCCTCTCCAAAAGAGGAGGGCATTACCTTAATCACAGCAGTATCCCTAGTGAGGTAGTTCGGAAGCGGAAGGATATCAAGACCCTTCCTGGTCAGAACACACGCCCTGGGGTTGGGTGAGGTAAAGTCATAAGAGATATTACCTGCATTCTTTAAACCAAGGATTTTACCATTATGAATCCAAGGTTCCTGAATGAGGGCCACATCCAGGCCCTCTAGGGCAAACCTCCGGCATAAAACTGCCGAGGCTGCCTTGCAGTGATGCAGGTTGATCTGGATCACCTTGATGCTCATATCACAGGAAAAGAGGCGACCCTGGCTACTGCTAGGCGGTAGCGCGGAGTCCCGATCCAAGACCGGTATCTCCCACGCCTCCACCAGCAGCACCCTCGGCCCCTAACTCCATCCTAGTGACAGGAGCGTGGGTCCTCTCGGTATCAGAGTCCTTCAAAAAGTCGGACTCTGTCCCGAGGTCTATATCTGAGCTATCTGGAAGGGATGGCTCTAAATTAATACCAGCAATATTTGCTGCCAGCTCCCCACTCACGCTGGCTGCAGTGTTGCCTTCTTCTTCCGAAGCCTCAAGGGCATTCTGGAGAGGGTCCTTAGGCGCATTCAGGACTTTAAAAGTCCCGACATCCACGCCAGTAAGACCCTCGAAGCCGGCCTCCTTGATGGCCTCCATGGAGGAGCCATCAATTAAGAAGATCCAGCGTCTGGTGCTCTTCTCATCGAACGACTTCAGGCACCGCCAACAGTCGGTCAAAAACCTACCGTTGTAGGCCTTCAATCGCCGGAGAAGAGCCGCCGGATCGGTGGTGCGACGGTCCTTGGTCCGGAAGGACACCTTGAACGGCTTCGGGAGTTCACTGGCCTTCATTACTGAAAGCCGTGTTCCCCCTATGGCACGCTCATTATGGTGACACGGGGAGATAGTGTCAGGGCAACTTACACAGCGACATCTATTTAAACCAAGTTGAACTACAATATTAAAAATAAAACTACAATGTTTAAATTTTTCTATTACATAATTAATTTTATGTTGTTCAATTAAATGCAAATCTAATATTTTTTATTTGAATCATTAAAGTTTTTTTTATTATTAACTATAATGTATTAAGAGGGAGGACGAACACACCCACGGCCACCACAACGCCAACGGCAACTCCCACTTCCATCCCCAGTGAAACTAATAGCTCACATCTTACGATGTGGCTAAAAACCTAAAAGAAAAAAAATCAGAAGTGTCCGACCCCACAGATAAATTTTCAAAAGTATCCGACCCCATAGATAGAGAGGTACCCTTCCCCCACGCCCCCATCCTCGACTCTTGAGACACATTTGAATTAACCGCCAAAGCTACCGAACGAGAAGAAAGATACAAATTCAGAAGTATCCGACCCCAAAGATACAAATTCAGAAATATCCAACCCCAAAGATACAAGTTCAGAAGTATCCGACCCCCAAGATACAAATTCAGAAGTATCCGACCCCAAAGATACAAATTCAGAAGTATCCGACCCCAAAGATACAGATTCAGAAATATCCGACCCCAAAGATACAAATTCAGAAGTATCCGACCCCAAAGATACAAATTCAGAAGTATCCGACCCCAAAGATACAAATTCCGAAGTATCCGACCCCAAAGATACAAGTTCAGAAGTATCCGACCCCAAAGATACAAGTTCCGAAGTATCCGACCCCAAAGATACAAATTCAGAAGTATATGACCCCAAAGATACAAATTCAAAAGTATCCGACCCCAAAGATACAAATTCAAAAGTATCCGACCCCAAAGATACAAATTCAAAAGTATTCGACCCCAAAGATACAAATTCAAAAGTATCCGACCCCAAAGATACAAATTCAAAAGTATCCGACCCCAAAGATACAAGTTCATTTAAGAATTAAATTCGCCACTTTCCTTTTTAATTAATGAAGTCTGGTGGAGTATACGACCCCAAAGATACGATAAGGCTAAAAACCCCAAACATACAAATTCATAAGTATCCGACCCCACAGATTAAGAGGTACCCCACCCCACATCACCCCGACATTTTAGAGATAAAAATATATAGTAAAAAACTCGGAGTTTCTATCAAGTCTCTATAGCTCAGTGGTAGAATTTCTGTTTACTGCGTGAGAGGCCCGGGTTCAATTCCCGGCTGGGATCTGAAAAAATTTTAATTAAAATTAAATCTCTAACCGTGCCCAGTTACCCCTATGGGTGGGTTGTGGTTATATAAAGTTCCTTTTAAGCTAAAATCTGACGATAACGAAAGCGAAAATTCCGGCCACGACTACTACTGGTACTACTACTACTACTACTACTATTACTAATACGGCTCGGGTCAAACTAAGAGCCTCATCGTATACTACGATGTGGCTAAAAACCGCCTATTTTCAGGGTAGAAAGAAAGAAAAGAGCAATATTGTGGAAAACGTAATATTTTAGGGTAAAAGTTAAAACTTATTCAATTTAGTGATATTTTGCAAAAAAAGAAAATATTTGATTGATAATAACAAAAAGTAGCGCACACACATTTAGGCGATCAGGTTTATTTTATATAGTCCTGTCACGTAGCTAGATGCTGTAAGCAGAATTGTTAGTAATTCTGTAACTTTTTAAGCGAGTTATACTGTATATGAAGTGATAACTATCGTCTAAAGGGTTGATTCCAACGTCGTGCGTTTTGTAAGAGCGCGATATAAAAATAGGTGATTAGTCTTAGGTGTCATCAAACATTGATCGAAAAGTTGCGGAAGTCTCTTGAGTTCTCTTCGTGCTAATAAACAACATGGCCCAACGGCTGGGCCTTAATACTAATTTTACACGGCTCACGTGGCTCCCCATATAGTTGACCTCCCTAAGGTATTATTAAAATAAATCGTACGACTAAAAACATTTCTGAAACACAATCGTGTACCCCCTTAATTTATAATAACGTCACATTTCAAATAACATCAATGAAACAAAATTGTGCACCCCACAAAAGTATAATTTTTAAAAACCATACGCATCAAATAATATATCTGAAACAAAATCCTGTATCACCTAATCAGAAAGCACTGTGACCGCAAACCGTCCCCTCTATTTTACGAATCCGAACCTTACCATCCAGCAAAATCTGATGTATCACGCGTACGAAGTGCACGAAAATTATCTTGCTTCCTTCACTCAAAAAGCCCGCGAAAATTAAAGTTCTAACCTTTCCTCTTTCTTAACTCCGGCTGTACAAATTTGCACCGCTACAATCAACAGTTCAGAATTATAGAGAAATGATGAAACGTTCGAAAGATTTTTGAAGAATGCTGTTATCTTGACCAATAAAATTGACCTCACAGTTCCTGGTCCATATACCACAACTTATGTGACAAAGATAAGAGTAAAAGGCGCAGAGAACCATAAAAAATTTAGAAGTTATATAGTATGAAGTAGTACGGGAAATAGAGACTCTGTTGACGAACACGCTAAACCAATGAGTTTAACTCTAAAGATTAGGTCAAATGTTTTTGAAGCTATATATGTTCTTTTCAGAAGAGAAACAAAGGTTTTTAGTCCGATTACAAGAGCTATTTGTTTTAGATGTGAACGTGGAAAATGGTTTTGTAGAAATATTTAGTTGACTCAATATTCCGGTCAATGACTTAACTGGTCAGATACGAGTTGCCAAAAATTTGTTGTCAATGGCACCGAATCCTTAAGATGAATTTATCATAAATTGCTATCAACGTCCTCTATCAATGGGAGACTTTTGCTTTCCGGATCTCGAACTAATGCTTTGTATTCCGATGAGTAGTGCCAGCAGCGAAAGAAGTTTTTGTTCTATGACAAGTTGGGAAAACCAAAATATTACCTCTCCGAGTCAAGAGGTCTACTACTACAAAGTTATTTCCCTAGATATGAAATTATTTCTCTTATTTGAAGTAAACATTTACGAAATATTGAAGCAGTATTCCAAGCATAGCGAATATACAGTAAAGCAGACGACATTTTACATCCAATAAGGATAAATCTTGGATACATGGAAATCAGTCAATAGGGAAAAGAACAGGAAATGAAGTATACGCTTCAGCAGTTTACCGTATATTCTGATAGCTACATTCACAACTGGTTTGCACTGTAAACACTATCGTCTCGTCTCACCTCAACAATATTCTTAGTTTGCCAACACGAGTGTTAACGTTAAATAATACCAAAGCTAAATTGTAGCTAGACGCACTGAGAGTCAATGCGCATCATAAAGAGAATAAAAATTCTGTAGCTTAGCCCTACTAATCTAATTGCCACCATGATCTTTTCTTCTATTATAAAATCTTAACCTGATTATTTAAGAGTGTATTTAACTTTCGGCTCACTCTGAACCATTGATGTCTCTTCATTTCAGACACGAAAATCAAAACCCAAAGTTTACTTCAATTATTTACTCTATGTTTCACTAAGCCTATTGCGGGTAATACTAGATATACCCGCCGGGGGCTAGATCTTAGCTTTCTTCATGAAATCACTAAACCGAGGATTATTCTATATACAGATGTAGTATAGCTTAAGTAATATATAAACAGCCATTTCAAATAACAATATTAAAAAAATCTTTGGAATATCAAAATGAAACAGAGCTTTAAAGCTACAAAAGTACTAAATGCATCATAATTACGAAAAATACTTCCACATATTCACTTTATATTATGGAAAAAGGGAATATTAAGGTTCTGCCGGATTTCTTTACACATCAAAACAAGGCTAACTGCTAACGCAACGCACTAGTGTAACAATGGACGGACACACACAGACAAAAACATAAGCTGCTTTTTAACTTTTTCCGTATTAATTTTGAGTTGAGAAACAAGATTATCTTAAATATTAAAATAAATATAATTAATATTAAATATTTTCTTCGTCAGTTTTTTGCCTTATTGAGCGTTACATCGTTTTGATAAAGAACAATTAAACATTCTTGAGAGACCTGACTAATATTGGCGTTTGAAATGAAGCATACGCCCGTTGCGTCGCCTTACTCAAATAGGTAGTATATAAGGGTTTCGAATCGCAGCTATGGATAAGAACATCGCAATTGCGTAAACCTTGGCGGAAGACCCCGTCAATGGAAGGCTAGACGTTTCTCGTAACCCTAGCCGATCGCCGCGTCTTAACCTTGAGGATGATGGTGGTGTTAGAAGCCAGGTGTGCAGACTGGTGTCCATGTGGGATGGACAAAGAATAGAAGATGGTGGTGTTTAGAAGCCAGCAAGTACAGACTGGTGTCCATGTGGAATGGACAAAGTCGAGAAGGTGGTGGTATTTAGAAGCCAGTAAGTACAGACTGGTGTCCATGTGGAATGGGCGAAAGACTAGAAGATGGTGGTGTTTAGAAGCCAATAAGTTCAGACTAGTGTCCATTTGTGGTGGACAAATGAACAGAGTTGTTAAACAGGCAATGGAGTAATAGCCTGTAAGTCGAATACAATTTCCGGGACTGTAAATGCGGTCTGGAAATTGAATACACGTTTTCTCCGATTTGCAAACTGCGAACGCGGTCAAGTGGGTGTAACAACGGACAGACAGACACACAGATACACAGACACACAGACACGTCGAAATTAGAACCTCTCCATGACATACGTCACTCGGAGAGGTTTCGCACAACCATGAAACAGTCAAGGCTTTCAAATATAACTACTCTATCAAACAGCCGAGATTTTATCAATAAGTTGATAGAAGATACGGTAACCATTATTGATGAGTTTGGTAAGTCTTCCAATAGACGACTTTCATTTTTCGAATAAAACAATTTAAAAATAGAGTACTTTATTTTTTTTAACAATAATTAGGGGGCGCATAATTGCCCACACCTAATTATATGCTGGCGCCACCACTGTATGTAAGTATGTAAATAGGGTACGAAAGTTCCCAAAAGAACGGGAATCGAAAGCTTAATTTGCACCTTGGCTTAAAGCTGATTCTTCTGTTAGTACAAAAGCTAAATGCGCGGTATTGCACATTTTTATGGTATCGTAAATTCATTATTTAATTCATAGAATATGGAGATATTATCACTTTAGGATAATCTCACTTTTACATTGAAACAGTCTCAAACGCTATTTCATATTTATTATTGTATGCTATAATAAATAACATGGAGCATTTCACGAGACTGACAATTTACATTGTCAAACTACTTCAAATATTAAAAGGGAAAGAGGTATTGTTGCTAACCCCACTTCAAAAATATTCTTTTGGAGTAGATAATTCGTCAAATTCGTGAAACATATCATGGCTAGCGAAAAAAGTGTGTTATTTTAAAGGGAATCTTTTTATTTTATATATTTTTGATGTTACTCACATGTAATGCAACATTTTTACCTCTCCGAGTGACGATGACGTCACGGAGAGGTAATACACTGGCCGTGTCTGTGTGTGTGTGTGTCTGTCTGTCTGTCTGTCTGTCACCGCGTTCGCAGTTGGCAAATCGGAGCAAACGTGTTCGCAATTTCCGGACCGCGTTCGCAGTACACAGAAATTCCGAAAAGCTTTATCTATCTTATTTAACGCCAATCATTGGCTAGTCGTTACGCCTTCATCTGCTGACTAACCGCCAATTATTTCTCTCAACACCCTCAGTATTTATTGGCTTCCAACAACAACACCATGCGCTAGTCTTCCGTGTATCCCACATACACACCAATCTATCCTTACTGGCTTCTAGCCACCACCATCTCCTGGTCTTCCGTCTGTACCACATAGACACCAATCCGCAACATTGGCTTCTAACACCACCACCTACTAGTCTTTCGTCTATACCACATAGACACCAATCTGTAACATTGGCTTCTACTCCATCATCGTCGTTAGGCTTACGATGTACGCGGCGAGCGGCTAGGGTTACGAGAAACGTCTAGCCTCCCAATGGCAGGGCTTCCACCAAAGGTTCACGCAATTGCGCATTTTCTTATCCATTATAGTGAATCAATCGCCTTATATACCCTAAATTTACAAAAGTTCTGATATAGGTGTTCCCTAGAAGTATAACGTTAAATATAGCTATGTTTAAAATTATTTTAAGAATTAAGTTTCTTAAACCGACTTAACTATAATTAACGTAAAATACTGACGATTAAAATAATTAATATCAGTTATATTTAATTAATTATTTAAGATAAACTTTTTTCTATGTAATAACACAAGTGAGATTTTATATAGAACGAGTAATGAAGATTGCATCTGAAACGAAACACTACACGAATATCAAAGTTAATATAAAGCGAGTAGGATGAAAAGATCTCTTACAAAACGATAACATTTTTTTGCAGAATATTAAATGGAAATAGTTTAAATATTTTTCAGCATTACGATTGATTAAGTAGTTGTGTAGCTATAAAGCTCTGTTTCATCTCAATATTCCAAGAACATCTTTTGATATTACATTTCAAATTTGGTTTTTTTTTAATTCAGCTTTACTACATTTATATATTGTGTAAACGCAACTCTTAACTTTATTAGACAAAATGGATGTTAATACTTCATCTCCCCGTAAGTGCTGAATCGATTGGAATAAGGTACCCTAGATTTAAATCAGAATTGACCTTGTTCCGTGTCCTCTTATAGGAGGTGTTAACGGTTCAGATTGAGCCGAAAGTTAAATACACACTTAAGAGATAGATATTAGGTCCTCATTAGAGTTATTGAGGATACACAGGAAATTGTTAAACGCTTAAACCTTTACAAATGACCTTGGCAATATCTCGCCAATTTGAACCTTGTGTTTCCGGTTTTTCTCATTGGCTGGTGGAACTGTGTTTAGAAAGTAAATTCGTCTTGGCTCGGAGAGGTTTATTTTGGTTTAACATATATCCGAAAAAATTCCAAAAATATTTCCCAAGAAAATTCCAATGATATTTCCCAAGAAAATTCCAAAGTTATTTCCTAAGAAAATTCCAAAGTTATTTCCCAAGAAAATTCCAAAGTTATTTCCCAAGAAAATTCCAAAGTTATTTCCCGAGAATATTCCCAAGTTATTTCCCGAGAAAATTCCAAAGTTATTTCCCGAGAAAATTCCAAAGTTATTTCCCGAGAAAATTCCAAAGATATTTCCCAAGAAAATTCCAAATATATTTTCAAAGCATTTTCCAAAGAAAAAGAGGCAATATTCCCCAATTTCCCAAAGAACCCCTTAAGGATTTCTAAAGAAATTTCCCAAGGAATTTTCTAAAGAGTTCTAAAGAAGATTTTTGTAAGGGAAGTGGGCGTTCGGCTCAAATCACCTCCTGCAGACAAGAAGCAGTCAGCACCTATGAAGGGGCTCCCCCCTAAAATTTTGTTGAGTTGGCAAATTGACGCTCACTTGGTAAAATGAAGATTTGGATTTTCTGGTTTGTTGGGCAGTGGTTTTTGTAATTTGTAAAGAAACTGTTTTAAAAAGATTTTTGAATTTTCATTTTGCTGAATTCTCTCTGGCTTTTTTTAAGTCGAGTGCAAGGTTCCTACTTCATGCCCGTGCGGGTGTAGGCGCATTTAGGCCGTTTTCCCCATAGGAAAGTTGTCTACTGCACTAAACTGGGGGGGGGGAATAGGTTTTTTATAAACATTTTTCAGACAGAAAGGCAACGTCGCACCCGTGAATCTCACGACTTATATCAGAACTGAACACTCTGTTTTTTGATTTTAGCTTTTTATAACTTGTTTTCTTCAATAATATCAATGTTTCTGTTACTCAATGCCCGCGTAATAAATAATCTAAATCATAATCGAGCAGCAGCCAAGACAGATCAGTCAATACTAAAAGAGGGAATAGTTACCAATATTAAGTACAATGTTTGTGTTGTATAAAGCAGTTTTTAACTATGACTTTAATAAATCTCACAAAGAAGCTTGTCATAATGGTGACGCTGCCAAACGACGTAGAACGAATGAAGCTTCTGATTAATCTGAGCTTAAACATACAGTATATTAGTTTGTACAGTACAAGCGTTCGTACACGCCCTAAAAAAGTCATGGAAATTGAAAATTGATAAAAAAGGTCGGGGAAATATCAGTGAAAAATATTTTGCTATGAAATTTAAAGTCTAGATAACAGTTTCCGAGTGACCGGAAAATGTGTTATCTAGGATTTGACCAGAGTCCAAAAATCGCGGACCTCGCTTAGCTTGCTCCGGATATAACTTACACCTTAATAAATTCAAAGAAAATGTTTTGCTTATATTTATAACAATAATAAATCTTGTCAAAACGATTGGAGTGAATTAAGCCATATTTATTGAACGAGGGAGCATTTGACCTCAATTATATCAAACCATAGAATGCTTTTATTACGAGAAACACTTTTATAGCATCATTAATTAGAAACAGAAGACCGAATTACGGAAATCAGTGATTTGCTTTGAAAGAGTGTTAGCGGCATAATAAGATTTTAAAAACCTTAAACTTATGCTGCTGGCCCATTGGACCGAAAATAGCCGAAATGCGAGTTTTTTTCATTATAAAATTATCGTTGCTTTTATCGATAGATTTATTTTTAATGCAGATTTTACAAACGGAATTATAAGATGCTTCTTTTACTTCTATTTTTTAACAAAAACACACTTGGTTTAATACTTTCGTCTATCAATACAATTTTCTATATCGATAGTGATATTGCAATAGTCAAATCACAAATTTAATAGCATGCCTCTATTATAACATAATCTAACCTAACCGAACCTTATCTAACCTAACCCCAACCGAACCGATCTAAGCCTAAGCCTAACCCTAACCGAACCAAACCTAATGAACAAGAAAATATGTTTTATTTTCAAATTGTGCGAAAATTGGTTATGGTAGAAAAAGGCGAACTAAAATTTCAATGTAAAAAATGTGCGGAATTGGTCTATGATTCTCGAAAATTGTGCGGAATTCGGCATCCTCGAGATGGACAAACATAATTCCTAAATTGATTACTAATTATAACAAGAGTATATTTCAAAAAACGTGTATTCCTTTTTTACAAGCAAACGTTTCAATTGCTTTCAAACATTAATAATAATCTAAGCCTTGTCTATGAATGCGTGTCTACACTAAGCAAGACTACTTGTTTTCATGCTAAATGATTAATTAAATTTTTTAATTCAGAACACTAAGGTTTTTGGAGACTCGTCAAGGAACTCGTAGAGAAACGTTAGAGGGATAAATGACCCGGAAATTTCTTTTGACGGACTTCAATCAACTGCAAGAGACGACTCCGATGTCTCTTGGGTTTCTCAGCCCCGTTTTCACCATCTACTTTTACGGAATTTCCCTCCCCACCGTTAATAATGATAATTATAGTAATGTTTTTAGTAATATTTCGATATTTTTATCAGTAATCGTATATCAGTATTTTAGCGTGTATAGCGCGTCAGAAAAAATATATTTTTTCGTCAATCCTGTGAACCTTTTAGTTTAATAACTAGCCTAATATTTGTACTAAAATCGTATAATAACCATTGTAGCCTTTAAATCCTATTAAAAGTAGTATTGCTATATTTTCTATGAAAGTACAAGGGCATATATGTACTTAATAATCTCGCATGCAGTAATATTGTTCTATTTTCTATGATGGTATATATGTGCTTAATCATCTTGTTCTACGATTTTTTGAAGTTGTATTAATTTTGCGTTTTAGTGAATTTCTTTGTTATCGAAACCATTGTAATTCGTATTTTCTAATGATGTTTTTTAGTAACGATTGCGCAATTTAACTGTATATCAATATTTTAGCTCGTATGAAAATATATATTTTTCAGTCAATCCTATGACGATTTTTAATTTAATAACTAATATTGTGCTTATTCGCCATGTATTCTATGTAACCAGTATTTTCAAATGTTTTTATAGTAATATTTCGCATTTTAACTCCAGTAATTGTACTTATTCTCCAAATTCGTATTAAAACTAATGTGGATCAAATTTTATTTCTCATGTTTTATTAGTATTTCTTCATTTTAACTTCTAATCAACTACCCAACTGTGCAAAAACTGCCGTAATACCACGTTTATGGTATTAAAATGTACTATTATTTTAACCCAGACACTCGTCTACTAACTAATACACAAAACAGGAGAACACCTAGAACTTCGTCGTAGCATAATTTGTACCCTTTTTCAACGTAAACCATATCTCAATTAAAACTAGTTCTTGTAATATACGATTAATATAAGGGAAACATAAACATACATGGAGAGACCTCAAAATCATTCAAAGAACAACATTACTAGAAGGGTGGGTGTAGAAAGAGCCTACTGAACCTATAGAATTACCAATAAATCATACCCTAAATGTATACAATAGCCTAAAGATGCACCAAAATAATAACACTATCGACGATGAATGCCTTCACCAAGTCACATGACGTCATACCAATACACTAAAAATAAATTCAAATTTACCGCCAACAACATCACGTGACACGTGACGTTGTCAATTCCTCCCAACCCCCCACCCTCTCAGGCATGATACACACTTGGCAAATAGTAATAATCAACCAGATCCCCCGCCACAACAAGGGGGCATGACAATGGTTATGCCCCCCCCACCCCTCAAGCACGGCACAACCTAGAGGAAAGACATAGATAGAAAAGGCGGGCAACAAATGGGGTGGGGGTAAACGCCTAGGGCTCCATATATGCCGCCTTTATACGGACATCTTGTCCGTATACTGGCAGCTACACTCTCTATTTTCCGGGTGTCATCGGTGCATTAGATGGCACTCATGTAGCAATTGTTACCCCTACAAGTAAAGATGAGCCCCTTGACCCGGTAAATTTTTTCAACAGGAACGGATATTACTCTCTCAACGTCCAGCTTGTGAGTGGTTGATAGGTTTAATAATAGGTTTATATTAGAAGTGGATGAGGAAAAACCCTTCTTTGGAAGTATATAGCTTCCCATAGTTGTGTACTAAAACTGGCTTTCGAAAAAGCACCAAAGAACTGTAATGGCAAAAATCTCTCTCTGTACCTAAAACATAGATCATGTTCCCTAGTCTCTAAAGTGGTTTTATCTAGGAGGTTGATTGATAAGAGGTCCAGGTGCAATGTGACTGAGATGCACAAATATTGCGTTTATTACCTTCCATTCCGTAGGAGGGATTTTATCATCTACCTCAGACTATTTACAATATGAAGTAAATTTTGGAAAATTTTAGATTTTTAATTTGGATCTTACTATTTTAAACGTCAATGCAAAATACCCTGGATCGTCTCACGATTCTTTCATTTGGAAGTCCTTCCAGGCTCTTGAATTTTTAGAAGCCAAACATCAAGAGGAAGGATTCCAAAACTCTTGGCTTCTTGAAATTAAAATATATTTCTAATTTAATATAAGACAATTTGCATAAAGCTGAAAAGCGGATTTTGCTGTCAAGAGCAAATTCTTGCTTTTTAGAGAATGCATAACACTTTGATTTTCAGGTGATGCTGGGTATCCTCTCCAGCCTTGGCTAATGGTCCCCATCTCACAACCAGCCAACGATGCGGAAGTAATATTCAACGACAATCACAAAGAAGCTCGCAAATGTGTTGAGAGGTGCAACGGAGTTTTAAAGGAGAGGTTCCGGTGTTTGTTGAAAGACCGCGTTTTACATCATTCTTCAAAAAGAGCTGGAAAAATTATCTATGCCTGTTGCGTCCTCCACAACATGTGTATTAAAAATAACATCCCCGAGGAGTATGCGGAAGGAAGGCTGCAGTTAGAAATAGTTGACCTGGTGAATAGTGGTAATGATGACGCTATTGCACAACAACCTGGAGCTCGTGACAATTGGTTTAATGCTGGGCTTCAAGTTCGCAGACGCCTTATTCTTTTTAAATCGCTAAATGATATTCATATTGCAATTTCATGAAAGGGAATGAAAATAAGAAAAGAAACATTTATTTACTTTCTTTTACAAAAACACTTTTCATCCTGTTTTCTTAAAAAGTAAACAAAATGAAATTAAATGATAAATTTTTGGCCTTTTTATCTTTTCTCTTTAATAGTTTCCTTTGTGATAAAGTTTTTTCAATTTTTGGCTCAACTCTGCGTCGCTTATTCGTGCTTCACTTTTTCTTCTCTTCCTATTTTTTATTTTCATTTTTTCTTTATGGGTTCCTCCCTTCAAGCAATATTCTTCGTCCATGTCATTTTCTTCCATTGGTTCGTTAGTATCTTGTATTTGTTCTACGCCCTTCGTTTCCTCTCGTTGTTGTTCGTCGTAACTGGCTGGTTTTGGTTCTCCAACGCGGTTTTTTTCCTGTCCGGCACGGCCTTCTTTTCCTTCCCCGGCACGTCCGCTTTTTCCTTCCCCGGCACGTCCGCTTTTTCCTACCCCGGCACGTCCGCTTTTTCCTACCCCGGCACGTCCGCTTTTTCCTTCCCCGGCACGTCCGCTTTTTTCTTTTCCGGCACGTCCGCTTTTTTCTTCCCCGGCAGGGCCTTCCTTTTCTTTTCCGGCAGGTCCTTCCTTTTCTTCCCCGGCAGGTCCTTCCTTTTCTTCCCCGGCAGGTCCTTCCTTTTCTTCCCCGGCAGGGTCTTCCTTTTCTTCCCCGGCAGGGCCTTCCTTTTCTTCCCCAGCAGGGCCTTCCTTTTCTTCCCCGGCAGGGCCTTCCTTTTCTTCCCCGGCAGGGCCATCCTTTTCTTCCCCGGCAGGGCCTTCCATTTCTTTCCCGGCAGGGCCTTCCTTTTCTTTCCCGGCAGGTCCTTCCTTTTCTTTCCCGGCAGGTCCTACCTTTTCTTTCCCGGCAGGTCCTACCTTTTCTTTCCCGGCAGGTCCTTCCTTTTCTTTCCCGGCAGGTCCTTCCTTTTCTTCTCCGCCAGGTCCTTCCTTTTCTTCTCCGGCAGGTCCTTCCTTTTCTTCTCCGGCAGGTCCTTCCTTTTCTTCTCCGGTAGGTCCTTCCTTTTCTTCTCCGGTAGGTCCTTCCTTTTCTTCTCCGGTATATCCTTCCTTTTCTTCTCCACCGCAATCGGTTTTCTGTTGTCCGCCATAGGTCAATTTTTCTTGTCTATCAACGTGTCTTGTTTTGTGTCGCGCTTCTTTTTGTCCATCAACGTCGTCAACTTGGTCTATATTCAAATATCTTTAATGAACTGTTTTTGTTTTACTTAAAATTTTAAATTATGTACTTAATTGTGAAGTGACCAGTTCGCCATTATCATAAACTGCGGATTTCACTGAAATTTAAATCGAAATCTTCTTTAGTTCATGATATATTTTTGATAATGAGAGCATGGGTGATTAGTGAATATTAATTGAGAATGAATCTCAGGCTGGGGTTCGGAATTTCAAACCCCATTCCACCCCCTCAATCTGAACTTGAACAGAGGATGTAGCTGCCATCAAGATTTTTACTTTTGCTAACTTATTCGCAATCGCCACTACATGACCCGCCACCACGCGGTAGTGAGGGGAACTGTCGAAAAGGGGGTTGTTGATTTTGGGCCTTGGACTATAAAGATTGTTAGTTGTTAATGATAGTAGAACTGTTGAAAATAATTAAACCATTTGAGTTAATTATGCCGAAAATAAGTTAGAAATTTTGCTGCGTACCTCAATGTAATTCGTCGCTTAATAAGTGCATTCCTGGGTTAAGTTTGCATTTGTTCCCCAAAAACCCGAAACTTAGAAACTGTTGGAAGAACATTTTGAGAATTGGAAAGCCAATTTCCAATTCAAAGATTGTTTGCAGCCTGCATTTTAATCGCAATGATTATTTCTTGCCAGGTATTTATAGTTTTCCTTTTATATTAACTAAGCCTAGCAGATACTTAATTTATAACTTGTTTATATTAGATGTCCCAGCTAAGACATGTAGATTGAAACTCGGAGTTGTTCCATCTCAAAATTTACCCACAACATCCCACCAAAACCATTTACAGAGAATCATTTGAAAAGAAGGGCAGAAAGAGCCAAGAGAGTTGAAGCAAGGAATATAACAGCAAAAGCTGGAACTGATGATATAACAGAGCATAAAGAAGAAACATTTCTCTTAGAAACCCACGAAGAAATGTTAGAAGAAACGGAGGTTCTGGAATCGAATCGTATTCCGGAAAAGAAAGATGCAACGGTTCAAGTTAACACTTACACACTGGAAAGCTACAGTATTTTAAATTCCATAAAAAATGATAAAGATATTAATCGTCTATCCGAAGTGGCTACTTTTGAAACATTTTTTGCAATTGTGAAATCAGCAAAATTGATATTAAATTTTCAAACATTAATACCAGTGGAGGGTATTGTGCTGCTCGTTCTAATGAAGATAAAACTCAATATTTCGGACGTTGTTTTGTCAACAATGCTCAGAATTTCTGAAACTAGCTGTCGCAGATATTTTCGTAAGGCAGTTTAAGTCTTAGCCGACGTTTTGCAAACTGCAATTGTTTTCCCAGCTGAAGAAGAAATAGTAGAAAACATGCCTCAATGTTTTCAAAAGTTCAAAAATGTTGTTATTGTGCTTGATTGTACTGAAACACCAATAGAGAGGCCAAGGTGTCTAAAATGTAGAATTTTGACCTACTCTCATTACAAGGGAACACATACCATAAAACTTCTAGTTGGTGTGTCCCCAGCTGGACTAATAACTTACGTTAGCAAACCCTATGGTGGAAGAGCCTCCGATAAACGTATAACTATGGAGAGTAGAGTTCTCGACAAACTCACCCCATATGTTGACACAGTAATGGTAGATAAAGGTTTTTACATAGAAGAAGAGTGCGCGGATAAAGGCATTGATCTAATTAGACCACCCTTTCTAAAAAATAAAAAACAACTTTCAGCAAAAGAAGCTACAAGAATGTAGAAATTGCTAAAGCCAGGGTTCATGTCAAAAGAGCAATTCAGCGATTTAAGGGGGGAAGACAACAGAAGACTTATCAAAATAGCCTGTTTTAGTTCGAGTCCAGTCCCCAAAATAATAGCCTTATACGGATAAACCTTTACTGACTTATAGTTCAAATCTTCTCCTAACGTTTAAAATATTTTTCATTAATTTTAACTCAATATTTTTAGTCAGAATATTTTTCCCGCCGGTGAAGTTTTGGATGTAGTTATTCGAGTCCAACTCTTACAATTCAATGCCTAATGTTTTGTCCAATATGTCATTCGAAAGACAATTTTGAGCTGTATCGATTAAAATAATTTTCAATTAAATCCGTCCACTAATAAAAGAGCTGAACCAGAAAAACTTCAAATTTAGACAGCTTCAATACTTAATTCCTAGAGGGCACCCTATCTGGGTATAGGCTAAACTCTGAACTTCTCATACTATGTAGAAGTTTTCCTTCTATGCTGGTATAAAGACTGGCGGAACAACGGGAAAAGGTAAAACTGGTCCCCGCAGCGAGATTTTGAAGTTCTTTTGTTGTACAGAACTACGGAGGGGAGGGGTTAATACGGGAGACTGTGAATGCGATTTTGAAAGGCTTCATTCTCTTCGTCAAAGAATTTTGCTGCTCGTGGATTTCGGGGCTATTCCCGCTTATCACCAACAAAATTCTAGTTTATCCATCTTGAAATTAGGCCTCACTGACCCTCTCCCGGGTGTTCAAATAAAATTTACTTTACTAAATGATTTTTAATAATTAAAGGGAGTCAGAAATGGTCATACAATAAGTTTTAATCGATTTAGATTAATTTAAAGCAATTTTTATGTTATTTTATTATTCTAAATAAAGATAGCTTCCACTAAAAGGGCTAGAGATATTTCCTCCCCCTCTCTCAGCTTTAACTGCAGTGCAGTGTTGTCAGGCCCTCTGAAATTAGCCGAGTTAGTCAAGTTACGAGTGAAACTGAACTGCTAGCCTTCCTCTCTACATTTTGTTTGGCTCACAAACGGTCTGGCGTCGAAAAGAGATGTGGTCGTTGTCTGATACTTGGTATTGCCGTAATATTTTTTCCTATAATGTCGATGGCGCTTTTTGCGACTAAGAACTTTACTTGGTGGTCTTTTTTTTCGATTAACTTGATTTTTTCTTAGGGGTGATTAAGGAAGACTTAACTTTGTTGCCATATACATTTTAATTTCGAAGTTGGTTAGCGACATAAAGTCTTAGGAAAAGTTTTGCTGCTAAATAAATTAAAAACTGATCTCGTTGTAACAAAATTGACTACTAGTGGCGATAGAGAGGGGCGTAGACTGTGTATCCCTCCTTCTGGGCTCGCTCTTGTAAGAGGGGATACTGTACGCGCCCAATAAGGGGATGACACTGAGCTAAGAGAGAAGAGTATGACGTTTGCATACGCAGCACTGCCATTACTGTATTAAAATGATGCAAAGGTTCACTAACCGTAAACTACGTGTACATTTTAGGAGCAAGACTCGCACCTTATCTGACGCTCAAATTATCCCTTCTTTCGAATAGCGCTACATTTATTGTGCATTAGGCCTAGTTCAGACCCTCTTAAATGTCACCATGTTTCAGATGAATACTTCAGTGCCTTCAAAGCTATACTAAATGTACTTTCAATAGGGAAAAGAAGTACAGCTCTAGTTTTATAGGTATTGTAGTTTCAAGAAAAAAACTTTACAGATATTTCAAGCGTTTCTATTGAAAAGGGGGTAACGGTGTCACGCGAGGGGCAAACCACTCGCAGATTTAACCTTTATGTGTTTGAAAAGGCCCAATTGTCTTCTCCTCAACCGTTAACCCTTTATTCTTACAGCTACATTCACAACTAGTTAGCAGTATAAACACTACTGTTTTGTTTCACCTCAACGATATTCTTCGTTTGCCAACATTAGTGTTAACGTTAAATTATCACCAAAGCTGACTTGTGGTTAGACGCACTGAAAGTCAATGCGCACCATAATAAGAATGAAAACTTCAAGGCTATAACCCGATAACGATTAGCCCTTTCACTTATCTAATTACCAACATGATTCTTTTTTCTATTATAAAATCTTAACCTGATTATTTAAGAGTGTAATTAACTTTCGGCTCACTCTGAACCGTTGATGTCTCTTCATTACAGACACGAAAATTAAAACCCAAAGTTTACTTCACCTCAGGTCTAAATTATTTACTTTTTGGTTCACTAAGCCTATTGCGGATAACAATTGATTCACCCGACAGGGTCCAGCGGCCGTATTCTGTAGAAAAGTTAAGCTCCTCCTTTTGCCCTTGGCTCGCTGGTTGGACCGTCAACTATTGCCCTTGGACTTTTAATTGGCGGCGTCCATCGATGACGTTCCTTTCCTTGGGTCAGTGATTGGAGGTTCAGCTGGCAAAAATAAGCCTTACAATTCAGTTCAGTTAGCATTTCAAGTGGAACTGAATCTCAGTGTAAGGTCAGTGTACAGTGTAAATTTATCGTCAAAGGTCAGTGCCGTAAACTTTAACCCCAAATTAAGTTATTAACGCCACCTATCTTATGAACTAAACAGTAATTTCGTGCCGGCTATTTCAATTTAGTTATTCGTTGCTGTCTGCTCTATATTTGCTTTGTCTTCATTGAATCAATTCAACATACTAGGGACAGCCGCTTGTTAAGGTAATGATATGGTAACATGGTGTAATGTTGATTAATGTATATTTTCGTATAAACAATGTGCTTCAAACATTTGTATGAAAACTAATTGAATTACGTTTTAAACGTCTAATCTATATTAGTCACCTTGATAATATAGAATTTTCCACGAACCACAACTACCTAATCTTAATGAAGGCATAATTTATAGAGATGGGCTGACACCGATATATCGGTTTATCCGACGATCAGTATCGGGTCATCTCCTAACGGCCATACAGCTCCAAATGATAATACTAATGTAATACAATGCGTTGATAACAAAAATAAAATGAACCAGTACATTACCTGAATGTCACCCAGATCTTTCTGTCATTTTTTTCCTCCGTTTTATTTGTCGAGCTAGCACAACAATGGCCATACAGCTCCAAATGATAATACTAATGTAATACAATGAATTGATAACAAAAATAAAATGAACCAGTACAGACTAGAACAAGAGATACGAGTTAAATTTGAGCCATGTTGAGAAATAAAGTTTAGGACTGTGAGAGAAAATGTAAATGTGCAATTTGACTGGCAGAGTGAAGTTTTATTTGTCTTGTGAAACAGTTACTTTCTTATTCCTTTGTAATTGTCAAGTTGTAATTAAATGTATATTGATATGTTCTAAAGTTTTCAAGATTTATTTATAATTATTGTAATGAATTATACATAGTATGGCTAAGAAACTGAAAAAGGCGCCATATACCCATGACGAGTTCGACACCTTATTAACTCAGTTGGAGTCTGTTCGTTCATTGGTAATCAATGACTTTGGGAAGACGCCTGAAGAGAGGAGAAGTAGGTGGCAGGAAATAACCAATCGGGTTAATGAAGTCCACTGTCAAAACCGCACTCCTGAAGAAATTAAAAGAAAGTGGAGCTCTTTAAAGAGTGAGGTGCGCAAAAAGGTGGCAATTCTGTCGAGGGAGTCCCGTAAAACTGGAGGTGGAGTAAATAATTCGGGGGCATTGACACCCATTGAATCAAGGGTTGCTTCCCTAATTACAAAGTTGTCAATGGTAGGCATTCCCAATGCCTTCGATTTTGTTGCTTCCCAGTTTTTGGTATCTTTGGATAGTTTCTCTGAAATGTAAGTACTTATTCAGTCGTCATATAAAAAATTCTAACGGATATGGGGGCAAATTCTGCAACATTTTCAGTGAGTTTTGATATGTGATAACTATCGCTAAAACAGTTTTGGTCAGTCAACACCCGATTTTATGTCAGGGCTTGGTCTAAATATCCAATTACTATGGGGTCTCATCAAACCTTGAGGGTTGTGTCGCGATTTCTTTCGTGCTTTTTTAAAAACAAAGATTGTCAAAGTAAACGTTTATCGGTTTTTCATTTTCACAACCCGATGTCGTGATAACTGAATACGGTAAAATTTTAGATAGTTTTATCAGCACGAGCGGAATCGAGAGATATGCAACACTTAAGTTTGAGGACACTCAAGTCTTATGTCAGCCAATGTGGGGGCTTCCCATTCAACCGAATCTCAATGGACAGAATCGCATTCGACAGAAAATGTTTGGCTAGAATTTAAAAATCTAGCCCAATGGCTATATTCCCGATGGACCGAAATCCCAATAGTCCGAATATGCCCTACAACTTGAAACACGATAGCCGTCAGCGATTCGGTGGTGTAGTTTTAAAATATATAAATTAAAAGTTTCGTGATACTAATTAAAACGCTCACTTTCATTCCTTCAAGGCAAGAGATATTTAGAATTAATAAACAAATTGTGCTTAAAATGAAGTATAATCTTAATGGTAGTTCCATCAATTTTTAAGTTTTAAATTACAATTTTAATATTTTGCTTTCCGGTAGATTAGGTTCGGTTCTGTTTGGTTATTTTCCTATTAATTAGCTACCACCTTTTCCAAAATATTCTCCTACTAATTAGCTACCACCTTTTCCAAAATATTCTCCTACTAATTAGCTACCACATTTTCCAAAATATTCTCCTACTAATTAGCTACCACCTTTTCCAAAATATTCTCCTACTAATTAGCTACCACCTTTTCCAAAATATTCTCCTAATAGTTAGCTGCCACCTTTTCCAAAACAATGGTTCCAATAATTCGTTGCCACCTTTTCCAAAATATTTTCCTATAAATTAGCTGCCACCTTTTCCAAAATATTCTGCTATTATCTAGCTGCCACCTTTTCCAAAATATTCTCCTATTAATTAGCTGCCACCTTTTCCAAAATATTCTCCTAATAGTTAGCTGCCACCTTTTCCAAAACAATGGTTCCAATAATTCGTTGCCACCTTTTCCCAAATATTTTCCTATTAATTAGCTGCCACCTTTTCCAAAATATATTGTTATTTATTAGCTGCCACCTTTTCCTAAATATTTTCCTATTAATTAGCTGCCACCTTTTCCAAAATATTCTCCTATTAATTAGCTGCCACCTTTTCCAAAATATTCTCCTATTAATTAGCTGCCACCTTTTCCAAAATATTCTCCTAATAGTTAGCTGCCACCTTTTCCAAAACATTCTCCTACTAATTAGCTACCACATTTTCCAAAATATTCTTCTAATAGTTAGCTGCCACCTTTTCCAAAACAATAATTCCAATAATTCTTTGCCACCTTTTTCAAAATATTCTCCTATTAATTAGCTGCCACCTTTTCCAAAATATTCTCCTACTAATTAGCTGCCACCTTTTCCAAAATATTCTCCTACTAATTTGCTGCCACCTTTTCCAAAATATTCTCCTAATAGTTAGCTGCCACCTTTTCCAAACTATTCTCCTATTAATTAGCTGCCACCTTTTCCAAAATATTCTCCTAATAGTTAGCTGCCATCTTTTCCAAAATATTCTCCTAATAGTTAGCTGCCACCTTTTCCAAAATATTCTCCTACTAATTAGCTGATAACGTGATGAATTTGACTTAAAATAATAAAAAAAAACTAGAATTCCCTTTAAAAAGTAAATTTTCGGGGATCTGAAAGTATTTGGTTCTTCTAAACTAAAATAGGTGCTTAATATTTTACAGAATGTTCGCGTATGGTGCTGAATTTCTTTGTCCATTATTTTATTATAAGTCAAAGAAATTGTTTGCTTGCAAAGATGCAATCTTTGCGCTCCCGGGAATTAAATTCATTTTAGTTCCTTCGGGTGTATATGCGCATGCATTCTTGTCCCAATGGACCGAATCCGAAACCCGGAGAAGTGCGGGTTTTTGCTCCAATGGGACTGTTCCATTGGACCGAATCCGCCAAAAGTGCCGGTTTTCGGTTGATTGGGACTGGTTTCGGTTGAATGCGAATCGGTCCAATTGGGCAGAGCCATTAATGTTGACCGTACCCCCTAAACTAATAGTAATCACTGCAATAACTCGCTAAAAAGTTACGAAATAGGCCCCATGGCCCGAGAAAGTATAGTGAACTATTATTACAAACTGCAGTGTGTGCAATTAAATTTAAAACAATTGCAGCCTAACTTCTGAAGCCAATAATCCCACACCTGATAAGCAAGACTGTTAGGACCCTTTAATCGGAACCAGAAGTAAATTTACTTCTGTCGCAACTGATGTAGGTTCGCGTTTTGCAAATTTTGGTAAGTTTAAATTTTGCTAAGGTTTCGTAATGTATTTACCATGTCATTATCATCATTTCTTTCAGAACCAGATCCAGGAGCAAGCTGCTCGTACAGCGCTACTCCCGTTTCAAGCGAAGATAGGGAAAAATCCCTGTCATCACAAATATCGGATTTTTTTACAAATTATGGTAAGATGACATTTCATTAATGACTAGTTATGTATTTACCATGTCCTTGACATTTGACATTATTTCTACAGAACCGGGAAGCTGCTCAAACAGCGGTCCTGCAGATTTCTCCGAAGACCATTGAGAAGCAGTTCCGCCTTCCGTTTTGGATGAAGAAGATTCCTGTTATCCACCTACTACTTGTAAGTATGACATAAACATGGTTATAACATTGGTTTATAAAATGTATATGTAAATATTCACAACCCCGACATTTCGGCAAACCTTGAAAAAAGAGGGTTAATGTCTTTCTTTAAATGTCCATTTCGTTGTTCTTTATTTCATCACTTCTTTTTATTGTTTCTGCATGCATGGCCTTCCGTTTTTGTTGAATTTATAAATCGTCTAAACATTCTTATAGCCGAGTCCCTGCGTAGCAAGAAAAGACCCCTGCCAACAGCCAATACGCTTTTGGACTCGGCGGATGCGTGTTTGGAGTCAGACCAGAGAACTCAAGAGGCCCTACGCATGTTCGCGTCTGCTATGACGGAAATGACCCAAATGAAAAAGGTCAGAAATGAAAATGAAAGGGTGCGGAATGAAAATAAAAGGGCCAAAAATGGTAATGAACGGCTAAGGGTTGAAAATGAGAGGTTCAGGCTAGAAACTGAGCGAATTCAAGCTAACAATATGGCCGAAGCTTTGAGAAGGTTGGAAGAAAAATTTCAGCCAGAGAAAAATAAGGATTAGTTTTGTTTTTGTTTTTTATGACATGCTAAAGTTCAGAATAATCCTGTACATATTCATTTACTTAATGCCGTGCTAGATCGTCAAAACAACGTCTCCCTAATTTATTTTATTATTTTCAATGCTCAATTGGGCATGCACTTTTATCATCACGGTATTTATTATTCATGTTCACGTTGGCATGAACTCTTTCCAATTACTATATTCTCCATTGTCTCATTTATCTGGGTGCACGGAAGTGCACCCGCCAAGTTATCGTGCACTACCACCAATCCTTTACCCGAACAATTTCAGTCTCATTTTCACCCCCTTGTAACTCGGTACTGGGGAATAGTACACCACTCATATTTGCACCTCAAGGGCACAGTGTTAATCCTAGGATGTCCGCCAACTTCCAGCTTTCTAACTCATTTGGTTTGTGTGATAATCCTATGTGAAAATGACACATTATGAGACTGACTGACTGATTGACTGATACATCATCAAAACCTCTAGGGCATTTCCGGTGGTGCTAAAATGATGAAATTTGGCATACTTGTACCACTAAGCATACAAGCAAAGGGAAAAGTCCCAAAAGCGTGTTTTAGAACTCACTTCTTTTCACGGCCAAACAACTTGGCATATTTTTACAGAGATGTTTTTGTTGGGATAGATTGTACTCATTGTAGATATTTCACTGACCTACTTTCACATGTACTCTTTCCATTCTACCATTATTATTATTACTATTATTTTCTTCATGCTCAGTTTGGCGTGCAAAAATTTCGTTTCCTTCATTACATGAGTTACTTCCATGTTTTTAGAATTTAATTTATTGCTTGCGTACCCGCTTGCTTTTTATAATCTAATTTAATACTCGCATGCGTTTTATAGTCTAATTTATTACTCGCATGCATTTTAATGTCTAATTTAATACTTGCATGCATTTATTGTCTAATTTAATGCTTGCATGCATTTATTGTCTAATTTAATTTTCGCATGCATTTCATAGCCTACTTTAATACTCGCATGCATTTTATAATATAATACTCGCATGCTTTTTATAATCGAATTTAATACTCGCATGGTTTTTATATTCTAATTTATTATTCGGATGCTTTTTATATTCTAATTTAATATTCGCATGCTTTCTATAGTCTTATTTAATATTCGCATGCTTTTCATAATCTCGTTTTTTACATGTGCTCTTTGCATGCGTGTTATTGGTGTGGATCTAATAAGGCAATTAAATGTCCATTCAATATATAATTTATTGGATGTGTTCGGTGTTATTTCCTGTATGTTCCACTGGATCATGTTTCACAATGCAGATTGGTCTTATAATTAGTAGACGAATTCTTCATAAAATCACTTGATTTTCCTTTTGATTCGATGCGGACATAGATCTCAGTGCTGCCGGGCGGGGTTAAAAAAAGAAAAAGTCGGTTACCACCTGCTTTATTGTAGGGCTGTGCGAATACTCGAATTTTCGAATACTATTCGTTTAATTCGAATCGAGTATTCGATTCGACGAATCGAATTTGCCATTTTGACAAAAACGAGTATTCGAATAACCGTTTTAAAAACGAATATAGTTCCATAAACCGAGTAATCGTTTCCTAGGTGCTAAATTCCAATAGTAAACGAGTATTCGACTGAATTTGTTAAGGACTAGTATGGTCACATAACATATATAAAGCGGTTTCCTTTTTTTCTTTATGAATTTCAATGCGAATGCGCAGTTCCCGGTGTTAATTTTGTTGTTCCCTCACGAAATACTCAGTCTTAGCACGGAGGTGCGTTGTAGAAGGAGTAGACACTGGGCCTCTATGGCCTAGACATAAGCGTACTAGTCATTTAGTGTTCCTCGCATAATTTTTGCGCATATCGAGCCTACAATTTTTGACGTCATTTCTCCATTCTCCTAGAGAACACGCGTTTTAAAGAAGGCTTAGTTTTCTTTTTTCCCGGCTTAACTCTTTGAATATTTTCCATATTATAGTTAATATAAATATAAAAAATAGTAAAGGCATTTTAAATAAGATTTGCAAACGCTTGAGAAATTCCCGGCACTCAGACTCGATACACTATAGTATGTCAAATACCGCCCGGTTTAACCGAAAACCGGTTTTGTTACTCTTCGGAGCACAGTTTTTTAAATTCTTAGGTTTTAATCGGTTTTTTGAAATGAAAACCGAAAACCGAATCAGTGTTTTTTCAATTCACAAAATTAAAAGTTTTAGTTTTTCGACACTTGTTACTTACCTTCTGTTTACTACTAGCAATCTACCACCATGGACACATATCAATTTTAAAGGGACTTTCGTTCTCACTCCAAGAAAAATCTGTGGAGTAATTTTCCATTGGTATATTCTAGAATGCCAATGGAAAACGGCATTAGTTATCGCCTATTAGCACTACCTACTCGTACTAATATTTGGTCTTCGGATCTATGTTGGAATATAGCATTTCTCAACATCTATCATAAACGGCCGGATAAAAACCGGTTTTCTGACAAACCAGTTTTTTGGAGCGGTTAAAACAGCCATTTAAATTAATCGGTTAACCGAAAACCGGTTTCAACGTCAGTGGCTCGCGGCCATCTTTCATGTTTACAGGGGCTCGTCTAGTTACGGAGGGAGGATCAGAATGCATACCCCCTTTTTATGGACAAATAAGGTCTAGGTTTTTAGTAGAGGGGAAGCTACGAGTCTCTACTCGTTCTACAACACACTTCCCTATGCTCGAACTACATTTCTTTAAAAACGAATAATATTCGTTTAAACGAGTACTCGATTCGGATTTCGAATAGGAGATTTACTATTCGATTCGTATTCGATTCGGTTTGAAAAACCACTATTCGCACAGCCCTACTTTATTGCATCAATTCAATACCGCTACTGGCGTGCTTTTATTCTGTTCACGGGTATTTTGCTTTTCACGTATATTGATGACGACTACCCTTTACTCTAGACATTATTTATAAGCTGCATACAGTTACCGAACCCAACAACTCTGCAATTTATTTATATTCACATGCTTATTTACAGGTGGATTAAACTTTACTTCATCCATCTGACCATCTGGAGTTCAGTGCTGGTTTCTGTAGCCCGATTTCAAATGGCATCCTCCGAATTCTTCACACCTATTCTACATAAAACTTTACTATGCTATTGTCATTAATCACATCATTACCTATTTCAGACTTATGATATTCATATCGAGAGAAACAGAGGGATTAATATACCAATTCCTGCATGCGGAAATGGAAGTAAGAGTTCATTGGTTACTTGTTATGTTTCATAATTTATCTCGAGTACCAGTCGTAAAGGCCAAAGCGCTTAATCTGCGAGTTCCACAGTTACTTGCAAGGCGCGAATGGCTTGACAGTCAGTGTCTGGAGAAGCTGGTTCGTCGGCAGATGGAAGAGGTCGTAGACAGTATTTTCAAGTGCGTCAACACCTGAATGAGGAACGGACAATTTAAATATTGATAAAAGGGTAAGTGTGTACCTCAGTCTTCAGCATGCCATTCCATGAGATTATGATATATCAATATGCTCCAAATTGTGAGTGCCAAAAGAGCATGAACTGAGCATGAAATAGCTCTTGCAATTTTGGTCTTCCTAATAAAAATACTCTGTGCTCAAACTAGACTTTCAACATTCATTTTCATCACGCTTATGTTTACGTAACAAAATTGAAGATACAAATTGGGTCATTTCTGATTAGTTACCACGCGTGATTGGCCCCTCTCCGTTTCTAACCCATCCGCTGCACTGAGTTCTAGAAGGTCGATGGCCAGTTGTTATACAATTAGTTAATACGCCCTGCCTTCCAGTGAACAAAATTTCCAGGTCACGCTCAATGTCACGTGCTACGGTTATCACATCGCGCGCAATATTTATCATATCTCTTGCCAAATAACGCTCGCAAAAGAGCGTGACTTGGAAATTGACGTTAATACTTTATGAAAGTTAACCGTAATAATAAATAAATTGCAAAATAATGAATTTATACCTCTAATTTCCTTTTTATGGACTTCATAGACTTTTTCTAGGAGAATGTTCATCAAAGGTTTTCCACTTTCACTTTGTTTTATTGGCCTTCTTAAAGATTTGTTCTAAAATGTAAGAAAATAAATTCTAATTGCACGATTTCTCTAATTTTTAAAATGAAATGAAAGCAAATCTCTTACGGGATGATCCTTGAACAACCAATTGCTGTCAGTTGACATGGTGTAACCCTCCGTAGAATAATTTAACTAAGGGAGAATCTCCCGAGGGCCATAAAAATTAATAAGGACAACTTACTTTAAATATCCAAAAATAGAAGAAAACAAGTCTTCTATAACTTTTATTAATGCTTCCAAAAATCAAAGGGATAAACCCGCACTAGTCAAAACTTCGACTATTAAGGCCCGTTTACAGAAGCGCGAGAATCACAAAAAGTTGGAGCTGAAAGCGCAAGGCCGAAGCTTTCTCAGAATTCAATTTCTCGCGCGGCCGTTTACAAGCTTGCGGTAATAACCAAAACATGCGCTTTTGCGGAGAGATGAAACCGAGTTTCAGAATAAGCTTTCGATTTGCCCTGGCAGATTTTCTCGCAAGAAACGGACTCTCGCGATATATCACATGATTTCGCCAGCCAATGGGGTGACGAGTTTTGAGGAGGGGATGTCTGTCTCCAGTCTTCACGAGGAGCTGGGTTATTTCATGTGTGCCTAGTGCTTTAAACCGAACACAGTTATCTGATTTGTGATCCGAACAGATGAAATATCTTTGGTTGACTTCAGCTATCAGTTAAACAGTTGAGAGCCATTTTCGCTTCAGATCAGATGCCTTTTTGTGATACACATTCGGATCACGTCATATCTGAGATAAAAACGAGATTTTAAACATTTGAATCAGATATCTGTGGCATCGGACGTAGTTTCGGATTAATACCTTTTATAAATTTAAACGCTTGAAATGTATACATAACCCATATACTTCAAAAAACATCCAGACAAATTGCATATTTGTAGTAGGTTGGATGTCGAGGGATTCGGAATCCCTCGACATCCAACCTACCTCGGAGGGAAACAGTTCAGTTTATTTTCCCAAATAATTGACTTGGTACTAGTAGAAATGTGAGTTGGTAATATACCAAATTTCCGTTATTTTTTAATGGAGTTGTCAAAATTATTAAAAATTTTTGTGCTCAGAGTATACAAACCTCTGGGAGTGAAACCTAGTGTACTAGCCTTCCAAAGACTAAAACTACGTCCTTTTTAGCCACATCGTATGATAAACATCTACGATGTGGGTCTTAGTTTGACCTGGCCTGTTGGTGGTGGTGGCGGCGTCGTGAAAGAGAACTGCCTTAGACAGTATAATGTTTATCGATCGTCATTGAAGGGAGAGTGAATGGGAGAGAATTGTGGTGAGGTGATATTTTTCGTTCGTGTATTTTAAAAGGAAGGAAATTATGATAGTTAGTTTAGGCCATATACTATACTATACCCTCCCTTAAAAATTCCTCTTACCCGTCGACAATAAGAGTTTCACCCTCCCCCATTTTAACATTCAAAGAAATCGAGGGAAATCTTGAAAGCAAAAGCAAGTATTAACTGACGTTCATTTTAGAATGGTCTTAAGGCACCGGGATATTACAATTATTGGGTGTTTTACCGAATTCTTTCTCTTTCAAACTCTTCTGACTATAAGTTCATGTTAGAAATTTATAAGAAGCGATAAGTGTGCATCGGCATAAGTCTATGTTGGAAACTCATCGAGGGGATAATCACTAAAATTATCTGTTCTTCGATTCGCCGGAATATTACAATTACGGCATAAGTAAATTAATATGGGTAATAATTCTATCACCGTTTAGGGTAGAGCATCGAGGGGCTATTCACTCTGATTTTATGCACGGTAAATTATTTAAGCATTGTGAAAGATAGCGCTATTCACTCATTAGGGTAAGGTATAGAGTGGTTATCCACTCATTAGGGTAGGGTATAGAGGGGCTATTCACTCGTACGATGTGGCTTCTATTACGAGCTCTTGGATCGCCTTGTTTACTTCGGATTCGCGTTTTCCTCGATTTCTTGTTCGTTCATGCAGCGGTTCTAGCTTAAAATAGTGGTTCACACCATCCTCATATTGTTAGTCACTTAAGTAGTGTTTACTTGAAAGCCGGGCCAAGTAGTCACAAGCACATGCTAGTGCTCTGTTATTTGGGTCAAGGGCTCATTTCGCATTAAAAGTGGATTTTATATTTAAATAATCAACTATTTCTGTATTTACTTCTAAATGGACTCGCCAGACGCCAGCTAGCTCTAAAAATCGTTAGTTAATGATCAGATTAGAAATGCCACGGCTGCCGTCTTGGTAGCAAAAGCCGCAAAATTATGTAAAGCACCTTATATAGTGCTCATAATTCAACACTGTTTAAATTTAATTTACTGTAAGCACGTAAAATATAAATTACCAAATTTAGTGACTGAACTCTCATTCTGGTTTTCCCAAAATTTGAATCAGTAATTTACCGGGTAAGTTACCGTTTTTAAAACATACATTAATTTCACATCTCTAGGTACGAGGGAATAGTGGTTCCTAGAAGCAGGCAATTATTTTTGTGGCACTAATTTATTCAAAATCACAACATTGGTTGCGATTGTAATTTATTCCACCTATTTCATAAAAATAGAAAGAACTTATCGTGCAAGAGGCTGTCTATGATTTATCAGAACACAGTAACTAACCTTGACCAGGGATGCATGTAATTTTATTAGCAAGAATGGAGAACGGTTACTCTAAACATGAACCTTCAATCTAGAAGAACCAGAAACTGGGAGGTTTTTTTCTGCTTACAACGTTTGTGCGCAGTTGCGGCCAATTTCGCAGGGTACGCGCGCCGCGGTACAACGCAAACAAACGTGACGCTTTTGGGAAGAGTACAAAACTTATGTTTTTACATTTTAATTTCTTTGAATCACTTTCACAATTGCCAAACGCACCAATCTTTAATTTTCCTATTTTTAATTATTTTATTAAACTCTACTTTTAAATTGATGCAAAAAAACTAACATTTGTCCAAAGTCTTAGCGAAATGAGACCAAGCGGCCATTTTACTTGTTTACATTGTACCGTCTTTCTCCAAGACCTTGTCGTCTGATAGCTTTTTTTTCTTTATTATTTTGGGACACTTTAGCAAGACAACTTTAACATGGGATCCGCCATTAAGATTCTGGTATATTATATAGAAGGTTCATGGTCTAATCTTCAGTCCGACTCATTGCCCAGTATAAATCCAATCCCTTCAACTCGTATCGAAAATTTTAAATTATCTAATTGGCTCACTTAAACTACGTTTTGATGACGTTGCTGAAAGAGACGGCCAAAAATAGATCGTTGCTTTTTACCTCTGTCGTAATGACCAGCCTCTTCTTTCATACCCCCCCCCCCGGCCCCGACTCGAGGAAGGGTGTTTGACGTGCGCAAAAAGTACCCTGTTCTCTATTCCTGCTTCTAAAATTACATGAATCTCTGTCTCTCTGTCTTGACTAAATAATTGAAGGTTTTAATGTGTACTGGAATGGTTGTACATGTAATCAGTGTATAAAGTTAAACACGGATATCTGTAAAATTAAAAAGATATCTGAACAGATATAAGACTAGAAATCGTTCAGATAGCGCTAGGTCGGATGAAAATTTTCACCTTATCGGATCAGATTTAATAACTGAAAGTAAATACGACGTTCAATGAACTGTTGACGATTTTGCGGGAAAGATATCGCAATCAGATGTCTTAAAAGAAGAAACAGTTCATAATTTTAAGCACTATGTGTGCCTAGGTCGTGGCTGAAAGCGGTAGTAATTTTTTGTATTTTAATCACTGTGGTTTAATCTAAAATGTCACTAAAAGAAAAAAAGGAACAGGACAAGGTCTTGAAAGCCTCAATTAGGCAAAAAGATATTGAAAAAAAGAAGCTTTAATCAGCTTAGTTATGAACTACCCAGAAATATGGGATAAATCCAACGAAGGTTATCGTGACAGAATTCTGCAAGGTGTCAAATGGAAGGAAATTGCAGATATTATGATAATGTCAAGTAAGTAATAATACATTTGTGTATGTAGAATGCTTTGAAATGTGAAATATAAAGCCAACAATATAATTCGCAGTAAAAGATGTAAAAAATATGTGGAAGTATCTCAAAGATCAGTTCAGCACAAATTTCCATGCCGTGAGCCACAAAAAATCAGGCCAAGAGTATATTAAAGAATCGGACATAAATTTAGTGAAATGGCCCTTCTTCAGGCAACTCATGTTTTTAAAAGATGTGGTAACACGACGAGAGTATGTCTCTTTAGTATGTTCTGTTTCATTGAATTAAATAAGGTTATTGCAACATTAGCACAGTTTCAAACATTGAAGAACATCCACCAAATGATGAAGAGCAAGATGGGGAAGCTGCAAATCAAGTAAATACGGGTTTTTTTCAGTCACTGTACAATTTATTAAAATGTAAGGCAGATATTTAGTGAAATTGGCTGCGAAGTTCGTATAGTTGAAGAGGAAGATATCAGAGAGAATTATGAAGTGGAAAACAACCAAACGTCACAACCTTCAACATCTCGCAACAGCCCACATGTCCATGAGCCCCATGAAGGACGGGAAACTTCAATAAATGCTACTAACAATAGCACCAATGAGCACAGTTCAGCTCAAAATAATACAAATCCTTCGATGACTAGGGCTTCTACAGTGAAACCTAAAACCAAGAGGAAGCGTATACCTGATGAGGGTGACGATGCCCTTAAAAGCATAAATGAAGACATATCCAAAGTAGACCAGTAAGTATACAGGGGTGCTTAGCTATTTGAGACCAATAAGCTCTATATTCCGGTGGTGTTATCTAGCCCCACAGAGACTGTAGTGGCAATTCTGGGGTACACACTAGATTATAGCAAGCAGTATTGGCCTCAAGTAGGTTGTAGTTGATAAGCTGCAGGGTAAGCTAACCGCTACATTCTTGAATGACTTGAAATATCATATTTAAACACGTTTCACCTTGCAGGCTTTTAGCAGCCTCAATTGCACATGATTGCCAAACTAATATTGAAGGCAGACCACAACGGTTTTGCAAATATTTAGCTGATGTACTATGTGAAGTGCACAAAGATTTGCAAATGAACTGCGAGACAGAACTCATGAGAGTTGTTCGTAATTACGTAGAGAAATCGAAAGAACTTGTGCGTGAACCTCCGCGTTGTTAAATAGTTAAGGGCCTAGACAATGGTTTCCATGAGGTGAAGAAGTTAGTTTTGTATCGGACCCACAAATAAATATATATATTTAAATAACTTCGTTTATTGAACGTATTAAAACGTGGCTCATTTAGAGCCGATTTCTTTTAACTTCTTTCGGAATCAAAAATTTAGGAAAGCCAGGAAAAATAGATGGTACCGCATTAGGTACAAGTTTTCCTATTTTAAGACCTAAAATAATTATATTTTAATATACGTCAAAAAACAGCTTTATATTTACAAAACTTACCTTCCAAATAATCCGTTTCTTTGAAATGTATACTACAAACCATTTCCGAAGTAGAGGAAATGTTCAAGTCTTTTCTGCGTATATTTTTGCCCCGCGCGTTTTAAAATGGCTAAAGTCATCCATAGTTTGAAAAAAGAACAAACTGAAAGTTTGATAATTTTTAGAAAAATAACTATCTGCCTTTCAAAATATTTTCTAAATTTTACGTGTACTTTAATTTACAAATAGTAAAAAAATCAGGAAGCTAGAGCTTACATTTTTCACTTTCCTATAAAAGTTTGTTCATCAACTCGACAATTCCCCCTAACATTTCAGTGCTTTTTGTCTCAAAAATCGAGACTCGTTCATGTTTTACTAGCTTTTCCACTACACCCTCTCAATTCTCGAAAATACATGGGTTTTGAATTCTTTGAACGGGCTTCTATAGCGCGTGCAACTTGCGTGATCGAGTGGGCTGTGGTTAGTGCGAGCAGCTTGAGCAGTCGTGATGAGTGGGAACGAAAGTTCGGGACACTTACCACAAAAAAATATAGAACTAATCCTACGGTCGTCGGCCAGCACTGGCCCGGGCCTGCGGATGCTTACTTAAGCCTTGGCGGTTTTACCACGTTCTCAAAACCGATCTCCCAACAACAAAAAGGCCCTGTAACTCAAACTCGGTAATATTCTTATCCGGTGAGACGCGCTGAGTAGATAACCACTCGCGAAAACGTCCTCGACCGTCAAATCCACGACTACGACTGACGGCACGGCCGCAAAAGGCGCAAATTCGCAACCTCGTTCGCAACGACTCGCCAAAATTATTATTCCGTCTGGCCTCTGTGTGGCGCTGCCGCAGTTTTCACTACCCCTTATCGTAATGTTTTATCCCTCCTTAACTACTCCCGAGTATAGATAGTTTACACACATGGAGGGTTTATTCCATTTACACCAGAAGGCCGGGCTAACTGGAGGCCAAAGCAGACGAGTTTCTTTCATCCAAGTAGCCCGGCCTCCTGGTATAAATAGTATGAATCCCCCAGGGTGTGAGAGTGTCAGCTGGACTCAGCGCGGTCGTAGCCTGAAAATTCTGACTTGGCTATTTTGCCAGGGATAAGGGAGTTGAGATGGATTGGAAATGATGATGGGCGACCTGCGGCACCGTATCTCTCCCAATGTACCTCGCGCACGCCCCTACCCTTCGGTAGGCGATTGCTAAGTGCTGCCGCGTAACGCCATTTTATTTGTATGAGAGCTAGTTTCTATTTTTAAGATAGAGGGGCGCCCTTTACAATTTCATCCAGTAAGAGTGAAGTACGACCCCACCTAACCGCTGAGGATGATGGGAGGGCTACGGTGCCGTAGGTGGGGGTACACAGGCAACGCTATAGGTAAGGGGGGTTTCCACTCCATTCCTCTCTCCTTCAAGATTTTGAAATATAGCCTGCAATATAGACTCGACTCTGCTACTTAGTCTGTATATCTTCAGGAACAAGGTTAATGAATGTATTAACGGTTTTTAAAGGAATATGGGATTTATCAGGGATAGCCCTGGATTTAAATACATGTCGCTGCGAATCTTCCTATATAAATGTATTATTTCAAGTAGCCGCAGAGACTTCTGGTAGCACTGTAGTAGTAGAATACTTTTATAGAAATTTAAATTATTATTATATACGAAATAAAATTTGGTCTAAATATTTCGTAGTTGTCCTATTTCAAGCCGAGAAATGTTCTCAAAAACAATTACTATTTGTTGACGAATACATTAAAAAGTACTATTCATACGGAATTTTGAGCAGCTTAACGCGTAATTGAGTGGGCTATTGCTTTGGTGACGAGGCCAGCGAAAGAAGGCATGAGCGTGGCACAAGGCGTACTTCTAGCCAGGACGATGTATATCCTCCTACATCGCATCCTCCTTGCTCGTATCGGGCATAGCAGAGGCTAAAGCAGACTACGACTAAATCGTTTTGTCATTGTTACGTGTAGTTTTATGGTATTTTTCATGACTAAATCCCCTAAAAATGATAAATGTAGTTATAAAATGTAAACGGGGAATGGAATTGTGCTCGAAAACCCGAGATAAGTAAATTTTTCAATTTATTGAGAGGGAATAAATTGACTACCAGTAAATTAAGTTTATTCAATGGAATAGGGTGATGGAACATTAGTTTCTTAAAGGGGCTGTCCGACGCCCTCTTGTTTTTTACCCACCCGCCATGTTAAGCTCTACGAGGAAGATCGTCCTTTGTCCCACTGTCCGAACAGCATCTTAAGCATGTAAGTCTTAATTTAAAAAAACTTTTAATATCTGGGCCTTCAGTCACTTGCTTAACTCTCTTCTTATCGATACTTTTTAGGTCTTGGTTAAATCCAAGACGTTTTGATTAATATCTGTGACTTCGGTCTTAATTTTTATTAATTTTGTGTAGACACGTTGGTGATTTTATATTGATTATTTCAACGCTTATTTCTGCATGCCGTAGAATAGCGAGCTAACAGTTCTGACCCTGAAACGTCACACCCTAGCTTCTATCTCTTACTGGAGTTTCATCCCCCAACGGTTGGAAACAGTATTCTACGCGCAAAAAATGCCAACCAGATAGGGGCTGCGTGACATCAGACTATCTCTTCCCCCTAGCCAGTTGTTAGCTCCCTATAGGAAGTAGTTCATCATTGAATTGAAAATTGTTGAGAGATCAGAGCTATGGGAACGTCACATCAATATTTGTAGTCTAAATTGTATGACCTGAGCTGACAAAGATTGTAGTATCACACTATAGAGAGCTTTCAGATGGGATAGTAGTACGTCACACCCTCCCAAGTCTTACCGCGGTTCTGGTAGCCATATTGGGTGGTCTCAGCTTCATACCTGCTTTAAACCCAGCAATATGGCAGTGTAAATTACGTCACGAGACTCGGCTCCTCCTCCAACTGAAAGCTCTCTATTTCAGGTGGACCAAGACAAGATGCTCTATTACAAATTTTTGAGCCCCATTTCCAATGTCATTGTTTGAACAAGATCTTATTCAAAATGGATAATTTCTTTTAACCTTGACAGGAAATGAAACATATGGAATATCCCATCTTTTGTGGCGCTCTAACTTTAACCTAGTTTAAAGAACTAAGATAGTATTTTTTTGTCGAAAAAGGCATTAAATTAGTAAACTAGCAATACTTTAGCAATATTTTGGGGTGAAAACAAATCCAATTTTGTAATATTTTGGGAAAGATGTCAATTTGATAATAATAAGAAATACAATAACAGGCACACATTCAGTCATTCAGTTTTAATGTTATTAGCTCCGCCCTTAAGTACAATTCTAATTGGATTCAGCCTTTGGGAAATTGAAGTTGGTGTTTAAATGATTTGCCAGAATGCTAGGAGGTCAGGCAATGGAAGTATGCTTTGATTTATCATTAAATATAAGAAATAACAGGATTAAATTATTATTTACTTGTAATCATGAAATTAATGTTATATTATGCCCTGTAAACTATTTTATTTTTAATAAATAAAGTTAAATGACAGTTACGGTAATTTATTGATGACAAAATTTAGGGTTAATAATATTATTTCATATAATAGTTAAAATACAAATAGGAATGTTTTTAAGTAATGCCTGTTTAAAAATTACTTTCAAGTACTAAATTGCATTAAGAATGTTTTTGTTTGACTATTTTCAAGTTTTTAAACACGCATGATTATGATATTGGAAGGCGCAAAATATTTATTTAAATAAACATTCGGTTTGATACTTGCAACGTTTATTTACAGCATGTAATTTGGGCTTAATTTCCCTAGTTGTTATTTAATTATGGTATTCATTATAAATTTATTCCAGTCAATAAATATATTGTTTTTTACGTTTAAAGGTAAAAGGTGCATATTTTAAAGGGTTTTTCCAAATAAAATTGTTTTTGACACCAGAAAGGCTTTTGAGGATAATTAGCAATTGCGTCCTGCTGCCAAAAAATAGACCTTAACAGGGAAAAGCTAAGAGTAACTATAATTAATTTTAAATGAATCTAAAATGTAAGTTTCACAATGAATGCGTGAGAGGGATTAAAAAAATGTTCAAGGACAGTCATACGTGAAGGTTGGATTTATAAAGTGAGAGACTTCAACATTATCGTATGAATGCCTATAATAATTTTGTTAATCTCTCAAGTGAACAATTCAATGATGAAAAAATATTTACACACATTTAATCCTAGGATTGTCAAATTGAGACTATATAATTGCCAGAAAAATAGTAAGCATGTATTTCAATATTATATTTTTTTAATGTATAAAAAAGGGAAGGGGAGTTTGTTAAATTAGTCCTAATATACTTAAAGATGCTTTTTAAGATTGGTAGTGATTTGTTGGTGTAGAATCTGCAGTTTAGTTCAGAGAGTTAATGAGGTGCCTTGTATTTCGTTAGTGACATCTCCAATCCAGTTGATTTTAGGTTTTTTTCTATATTTATTACTATTGAACTCAGATGGCGTTGGGAGTTAATGTCATTAATTGTAGTTTTTTTACTGGTTCCATCGCGCTTGATTTTGTTTTGTTGATGTAGAATCTGCAGTTCAGTTCAGAGAGTTAATGAGGTGCCTTGTGTTTGGTAGCGACATCTCCAATCCAGTTGATTTTATTTTTTTTCTATATTTATTACTATTGAACTCAGAAGGCATTACTGCTTAACGTCATTAATTGGCAGCAATTTTTACTGGTTCCCTCGACCTTGCTTTGTTTGGCAAACGTCCGTTAAACAATGTAATATACCATCATGGTATATTAGCTTTAAGGCGTTTTGATGAAAATTGAAATCCAAGGTTAATCAGTTGGTATTTTAGAGTAACGAGTGAAGTACTTGAGGTTTAATCGAGTGGTGAAGGAGGGGGGATTTGGGGTATTTCACCACCCGCGGACGCGGGGTAGTCAGTTCCTGTAGGGTAGGCATGCTGACAAGTCCCTTATTCCCTCAAAACTTTGTCGCCCAGAAGCTTGGCTTACAGGAGTGCGCCCAACTCCCAACATAGTCAAGCACATAATTTTAGTAACAATCCATTGCTGTTCTAAATTTTAACAACGTTGAGGCAACTTTTTGCCCGGAAAAGGTTTTTTTGCGAATCTATAGCTGTTATGAACTTCTATTGTGTTGATGAACTTGTAGGCACGGCTTGCCAAACCGTAACGTAATTATATAGGAAAACCAAAGAGTTGACATGTATTATTTGGCCTTGATACAGCTTGATGTTCTATAGACACTGACTCAAGCCAATAGAAAGATTATTTCTTTGAATATCTTTGCTGTTCTTAATCCAAAGACGCTCTCACTCTTTGAACACGCCAGTATAAAGTGTCTGTTATTTCGGTGGAGAAGTTGAATATATTTCTTGATTTGTCTATCGAAGTCTTGTTGTGGGTTTTTTTTATAATGATGATAATCATCATCATATTTTTGAGCTGTGTAGTTTTAACCTTTTATTATACTGGTAATAGCTATGATGAATTATCTTTCTGTTGAAGCTTAGCAGTTGGCACGTGTTGATACGATACGCATGTAGTTGTACGAAATTAGTCTTTAAGTTGTATGTTTCAAACTTGAAAATATACACTGCTTGTAGTATTTATGTCGAAATAATTTTGATCTTCGTTATACTAGTTATGTAAAGGGGCGGGGGTTGAAAGAAAGCTTTACTGGCAATTATATGTTCATTTAAATATAAGATTTTGAGGGTCTATTTTTAAAATTTTGTCACGCAACTCTTAACTTTAAGTTTGGGAACAGTGCTGATAGAACATGGCAATTATTGTTTTGCGCCTGGGTTACCAAAGGGACAAAGAAAAGGGTATTAATTTTTGGGAAAAAAATATTCCAGAAGGCTTTGCAAATTGTACCCCTGTTGGATTTACGCAATGCAATCTGCCACGCAGACTACCCCAGCTGGTGAGAAACACAAAGAGACTATGCAAAACTTCCTGGAATATTAATTGGAAAAATGGTTTAGTTGTTTTAATAACAAGGGTAATGTCTATATATATTGGTAACCACAATTTGGGAAATAATTTTCACACTTTATAAAAACAAATTATACAACAATAGTAGGATATTAGTTATAGGACAAATTAATAAGTTCATATGGCTTTTTTTAAGCCTAACTAATAAATAGTTTAAAAATCAATTTTTGTAAGTGGCATCGGATTGGGACGGGTAAACATTATTGATAAGTTTTAGAAAGAAAAGGTTATATTAATAGATAATATTTAAACATAAAATCTTTGCTAATCTTTGATATTGTAACAGGATAATATTAGATTAGATTAATTTAATTTAATGTTTTTGAATGGTTTTAAATTGTTAATGTAAAAAAGTTATGGGCGTCTTAATTTAAAAAAAATAGCGCGCTTAAAAGAGAAAAAAATGGAAGATGCGAAACTGATATTTAGAAAACTCTTTGAATATATTAATTTTAATCAGTATTTATTTAAAATTTGGGTACGAGTGTCTAAATCTCAGTTCAAAAAATCTGTTCAATGTTAACTAATAGGATGAGTTTGTCTCAATAGTTTCACCAGCTTATTAAAGAATTATATTTAATCACATAGCATTACCAACAGGGGTTACGTTTTTAGCGTGTTTTTTACACAAAACACCATTGGTGCAAGACTAAAACAGAGTACTAAAAAGTTAACCCTTCACTAGAAATTTCTAAAATTAATGCAAGAATCATCGCCTTTTTGACGTAAAATAGCATGGCCCTACAATCCTCCCTCCTCTCCCTTTCACGGTTATTATAGTAGGCAACATCAAAATTACTCCAGAACCATCGTTAACCTTAAACTTCCTCTAGGATTAACAATCTTACCCAGTCATAAATTACTTTAAACAGAAACTATTAGTATATCTTTGACAGATATGATGCTCCTTTCTTGTCCAAATATTGAAATTTTAGGCTTTACTCGGGGTAAATTTGATATGGATTCTTCAAGCACTTTAGATTCCCTTTAATGTGTCTAAACTCTTTCCAAGAGCAGAACAGTGACGTCAGTCAAGTTACTGACGAATCTCTCCCTTTTTCTGATCATTGTATCACTGACCTCGTACCAGCCGTTGTCTTTTCTCACAAAGTTCACATAATGTCCCTCGGCCAACGATTCACCTTTATGAATAATCACCCCTTTAGTTTTAAAAAGCATCTTACTCATAGTGACATTTTGATTTTCAAAACTTGATATTTTGGTTGAAATCTTAATTGGTCGACCATCTTTGTAATCGCCACGGAGAAGACACAAAAATACGTACTTCCCGCTTGATATCAATACATCACGCTCTTGTATTTTTGGGTTGTTACAAAATACGCATGGCACCTCTGTTAATCTCATCCTTTTTTCTAGAGATTTCCAATCAATTTTATCTTCGTTTTCTAGTGGAAATTGAAAATGTTGCTTTCAACAATATTCTCCGAATTTTGTTCAACTTGACATTGGGGGCATTTGGTAACGTTTCGCGACTTTGACCAAAAAAGATCTTTTAGAGCCTTAGAGTAATTGGCTTCCATTTCTTGACTTAGTGTCGTCAAGAGCACCATCAAAAATTCACTGGCGTCTTGTTGATCGTTTTGCGTAAAATGATTTCCGACAGCCATTCTCAGTTCCAACCCTTTACGACTGAAACTTCCTTGAGAACTCTCGATGTCGTTTATCGTGTTATGGAGGCAACGTAAAACTGGTTTTTCAACAAATGAGCCATTGTAAGATTTAACCAATTCGCTTAATTCCGGCACTAATAAGAGTAGTTGCAAAACGCTATTAGAATAGCATGTTACTTGGTCATCGTTAGCTAAACCCTTCAAGGGCAAACTATCCAAACTCTGTTGGGCTTTCCTTTTCTTCTTCGGTGTTTCTGCACATCTCTCTTCCTCGCCTTCTAAAAGGCTTTTAGATAGTGTAGGCGCACTTCTTTTGCCACCTCGACTTTCTTTCGACTCCGTTATTTCCAAAAGAGGCAGATCTGGCCTATATTTTTTGCGAAGCCTGTTATACTCCATTATGGCTCGTCCATCCGCCTTAATTTTAGTCGGATCGAACTGTAATAGATGGGGTCCGGCCAAGGACGTCACTCTCGATAAAGCCACGTACGCCATGCCCGTTCCGAATAAATTCGGACCCAAATCCATAATGGCGCATTTTAAACTCATGCCTTGGCGTTTGTGTATCGTAATAGCGTACGCCAGTATGACGGGAAACTGGGAGCGTTTAACGTAAATGTTTGACATGAGCAAAAATTTGACGCAAATTTTCTCAACTAAAAAGTCAGTGTTAGCGTCGTCGTTATTCGGTTCGCGATCTACTCTTAGAAAAATCCCAGTAACGTTTCCTTGTTCGTCCTTCTTGAACCCAGTTACGAAACCCATCGTACCATTTACAACGCCTTTTTCAAAACTGATATTCCTTCTGACCATCATTCGGCAGCCAACGCACAGAACTAACTTGCTCTCCAAACCGGCCGTTTTGGACGGTTCGTTTTGTAGCCTTTGCAGTCTGCTGAGAATGTTTTTATTCATTTTTTTGCCGTAGTCAGTGAGTCTATCCTGGCAATGAATGACTTCAACTTTCTCTCCGTTTTTTCGCAACATTTCACAGTTAAATTTTTCGCACATGGCTAATTTAGGCATCAAACAAATTGGGTGAAACCCTTCATTGCACAGCTTAATGAAAAGGTCCATAGCCACCTTGATGTTTTCTCCTCCAGCAACCAATCTACTTTCTAAGGTTACAACATCAGGTTTGGAAATATTTCCAATTCTAACTCTGCTTAAAATGTCGCCGAAACTTCGGTCGTTTGCTTGTCTAACATTTTGCGTTAATTCATCGTATTTAAAAAACTTCCAAAGATCACTTCCTCCGATGCAATTGAATCTAAGTCTGGCTTCTTCGGAAGTGATTTTGATGAACGCGGATTTCCTTGAACCGGAGGCAATTGGGTATTCGGCGATACGCCCATGATCTACCGGCAACATTAGTAATCTGTGTAACGTTACGCCATTAACATTCAACGCTGCCAAACCCGTTGGCGCGGCAATGGCCACGCTAGCTGGATTTTGAAAGCGTCGCCTTACAGCGCTGGCGAGAGTGTCGATAAGAAATGATTTACCAGTGCCACCAGGTCCCGACACAAAAAGGCACTTGTTTCCAGATTTTTCTCCCTCTTGGGAGAAGTGGTCCATGATGTGATCATAAATTCTCTTTTGATCCGAGTTTAGTGACGCCACATTGTCAACATCAGTCTCGAAATTGATTTCCATGGCAGCTTCCACATCAGCCATCGCGTGTTCAGTTTCGATAACAATTTCTTTCCCTTGTAAAGCATTTTCATCGTCTTCACTTTCTCCGTCCGATACTATGGTTTCTAGCTCTTACGCCTTTTTAGAGGCCTCCCGTTTCTTTTCAACTTCTTTGGAAACCGACAGCTTCTCGTGATATTCTCTCATGTCTTTTAACACCGAAAACGAGTTTTCGAAACCATCGGCGTATGTTTCAAAATCGCCCAATAGCTCAGTTTCGTCACGCCACGGTTTGAAGAGGATCAGTAGAGCGTGACAATACTGTTCTTTCTCCTCTATCGGGTCGTGAATAAAGTGCTCTATTATGTAGGGCTTAATTCTCTTTCTCATGAAACCCAGATTGTTTTTCAACTGGATTACATTCGCATTTTTCTCGACACCCTCAGAGCGCATCGCATAATCGTAAAACTGACCAAATTCCCGCAAACTAAGATTTTCCAAGCTGTCAGGACGATTCGGATATTCGTCGTCGACGAACCCTTTTTGGCAAGTGTCCTTGCTTTCGCGGTCAGTTTCCCTCAATCGCGCGAGTTCCTTGTAACCTTTCAAAATTCTCGATCGGTTTTCCTTTAAGTTAGTGTTTATAAATTTAGTGCTGTCAGACTTGTTGTAAAGGTCTTGGCCCAGCATCATATCGAGAGCTTCATAAATTTCTATTTGCTTGCACGTCAAAGATTTCAATCTATAGGCAAATAATTTTTTGGACAAACTTTCGTTGCCTAATTCGGCAAAAGTTTGGTCCATGTCAGCCCGGTCTCCCTTTGTCACGTAAGCCGTGACATAGTTTGCCACTATTTCCGATTTGTCAGCGACAAATTGCAAATCCCTGTTGGTTTTGGAAGCCAAAAGTAGCGTGGGATTGTAATCATTGATTAAAACTTCGTGCTGTTTTCTCGGCAAGTCGTACAGTCGTTTCTGCACCTTTTTCATTTTACGGTGACGAGTAACTGATCTAACAGAATTCATAGTGGCAATGTTTGTTACGTTTCGAGGAAAACCGTAACGACACACTTTCAATCCTTTTTTAGAATTTTTCACCTTCTTATAACAACTGGAGGTGCATTTGTGAGTTTGGAATTTTTTTACCAGCCGGTGTAGTTCCGGACTTACCGATGCTCTTGGCATCGAACACGTGACGTGTTTTTGCACGTAGTCCAAAATAGTCTCGGTCGAAGAAGTTCCAATCTTTGGAGCGTCCTTGGCCCACAAAAGCATATGGTAGTGAGGTAAACCCCGAGATTGGTATTCAACCCTCCAAAAATGATGTTCTATCATGCCAAGAACTGGATTTTGCTTACACAAGACAAAGTTGTTTAACAGCGACCGCACTTTGTTGTGAAAGTGCAAATTGACGCTAAGTGGGTCTAAATTCAACAATTCAGCCACCGTCATCGACTCTACTCCGGGAACGTCTGAATTCACTTTTCTCAAGTGATCGTGAAGTTCCATATCATCGTACTCGGCCGGATTAAAAGTTAGAAGCCAGGTGGGAGGACCAAATTCCCGAATCATCGCTAAAACGTATCTAAGAACTTTATACCAGTAGTCCTTCGTTCCTCGAATATGACCCAAGAAAGTAGCTAAACTACTCTCAAGTTCTTTATCGCCAGATTCAACTCGATTGAGCAAATTATCAACCCCAATTGGCCAGGGGTTTTTTAACACGAAGAACGTAGTTCAACCTGCTAGAAATCGCTTTCATTTCGCATTCTTGATAAAAATGGAACAAATAGGCGTAATCTCGTCTAAAAATTGGACTTTTGTTCAAAAGACGGGATAAACGATACTCGGTTTCCGTTATTTTCCCAAATGGTCTATCATCGTGCTTGCCAAAGCGACCCCGAGGGAACAAATGAACGAAGCTCATGTATTCCAGATTTTTGTCCCAAGTGCTAACCGGCTCCGCTTCGACGCGCTTCATTTGGTAAGCACCCAATAAATCCTTCGGTGGTTGGACGTTCACCTGATGAATAGAGTAATGATCGTACAGATCATTGGCTTCGCCTTCAGAAAGTTTTCGCAACAAAGCCTCGGGCTGTGTTAGAATTTTGTAGGCGTCGCCTGGTGCAAGGCTAGACTGATTTTCATCGTGCTCCTGCATGTTCGAAGCGTTTTGGTCACCTTGGACGTCGTGACTACTATCCGCTGGTCCTTCTGTTGGAAGCGCAGCGGAAGCGCGTGTCAACGCATCAGATCCATCATTAATTAACGCAAGTGGATCTGTTACGCTCAGTAATTCTTCGGGAGTCAATAAATTTTCATTTCCATCAATTTTTTGCGTGCCACAAATATATTCCTCATTCATTGTCGAAATATCAATGTCTTTGTAAAAAGGGTTTGTCTTTTTCAGCACACTGAATGCTTTCAACACTTTTTCGAGGCAAACAATCTGTTGCCAAACTTTTTTGTCCGCTGTGGGAACGCCATTGACCAAGATATGCAGTTCGTGATTTTAGGGCAATGTCTTGGGAATCATCTTCAAATTTTTCTCCACGGGTATTGGAAGATAAATTACTCTTCCCTTCAAAGCTTTAACCGTGCCAAACTGCATGTTGGAGTTGGTTTTGGTGCCTAACCGCACCACAGTGTGGAAGGCCTTCACAAGCTGAATTAAAACTTTCTCAAACATGTTTAAACTGGTAACATCTGGTGGAGGATTGTCAACTGCCAAGTTGTTCAGAAAACATCTGATGGGAACTTTACCCTTTCCCAAATCCGTAGCGCAGTAACGACATAGTAGCATGTCTGCTTCTCTCGTGTCGGAATTATTCATTATCCATACAGCTCTTAAAATCAGATAGGCCTCGTTCTCAAAAACAGCTCTGTTTACCAGTTTTTCTACTGCTCTTAAATCAGATTTTTTCAGTAATCTTAAACAGCAGTCGCAGGGCGTGTCGTGAAACTCGTTGGTGTTTAGCATTGCCCGAGCGAATTGATTCTCGTAAAGACTCAAGATTTCACTTTCATCGAGACTTGGCCGAGGAGCGTTAACGCTTCCTTCAGGAGCATCATTTTGTTCCTTATTTAAATTTTTCCCACGTGTAGCAAGGGTTTTCCTTAATTCCGCCATGACATTCGTCACAGACTCGTAATCACCACTTTCAATTTCAGTTGAGATTTTAGTTAACGCGTTGAGTAACGCTTTGACGTGATAAATATTATTCAGAATATTTCTAATTCCCGAATAGTGAGGAGCCAGTTCAGCTAAAGCACGCAAATGACTTTGGCACTCTTCGCTATCAGCGCAGTAAGCAGTGTGTCCTAGGAACGGAACTATTCTCACCACTATTTCGTCCCCATCTGGTGGTATAGACACGTTTGATTTTTTGCAAAATTGTTTTCTTAATTCGCAAAGGTCCAAATCAGAGTCAAAAATTTTAGTCAAAGATTTTTCATTCGCATTGGCAACTGTGTTTACGAAAGCTAGTACTTTTGCAATGGCTCGAGTTCGAATATTACAAATATCACTGCATTCCCAATATACAGTTTTGTTTAAGGTTTCAATAAACCCACCTTCATTGATCACAAAATTTGCTTTTGGATTCTTCTCTTCAGTTTCAACAATGTTGAAGAGATTCGTAACAACACCAGACTCATTAACTTGTAAAACTAGTTCAACATTACTAGTTGCGTTATTGTTTTTCATGTCAACGATATTTCCCATTTCGTCAACAAACAATTCTTTAGTCGAACTGGTAGCACGGTCTCTCAGAACTTTTCTTATACTACCATCAGAATCCAATTGAAAAATTTTGCTGTAATGTGACTCATCGCCATTTTTCAATATTTTACCACTATTCCCAATCACATAATAGGTAGTTTCATGAAAATAGGCCTCTTTCATGCTACTGTGAAGCCTTTTCCCACCCACAACTTCTGCCAAATTGCCAGGGTCAATGGACCCAATTTCTTTGATTTTCTGAACAAAATCCTTAAATTCACTAACAATGCTCGTTAGTTGGGCGTGGTAAGCCGAATATAATTGCCTTTTCAAATGCAATATTCTACCAGCTAGCACTTGGCATTTTAGCTTGTGAGAGATAGACTTCGTGCGTTGTTTTTTAGTCTCACCTTTAAAAGACTCTGACGCCGCCAGTCTTTCAGTTAGACGTTTGACTAAAAACCTTTTATAGCTTTCGGCTATATTTTTTTCGTTTTTCGTTTTGAAAATCCCCGCATTGAGGAACTTTTTCGCAAAACCAAATTTATCTACTTTAGTTGGTTTAGGTTTGGGTTTGAATTTTTTTGAACGGAAACCCACATTAGTGGTGCCACCTGGTGCCATAGCCCTTTTACCACCTTTTTCTGTATCACGCGCAAGTTTATGCTGAACATGGTTATTTGCTTTTCTTTTCTCCAAATTATCTTTGTTTTTCAAATAACATTCCTTATTCTTAACTCGCTTAGCTTTCTTTTTTGCAAAGCTTTACTGTTAACTAACAGTTCCAATTTATTTTGGGCTCTTTCTTTTTTCATTGCTAAGCATTTATTTTTTCTCTTTATTTTCTCCCGACAAAACATTATGAAAATTTTCGAATCGCACAAGAAAGCAAATCTTATTCATCCCCTGCAGAGTTCTAGTCAGTACAAGCAGTACCGTATTTGACACAGTTTGCAATAAGTCCACACTGGAACTTGCAATTTGGATACACAAAGAGATCCAATTAATGGGAACACAGAGAACCCAATTAATGAGAGCACAGAGAACCCAATTAATGAGAGCACAGAGAACCCAATTAAAGAGAGCACAGAGAACCCAATTAAAGAGAGCACAGAGAACCCAATTAATGAGAGCACAGAGAACCCACTTGCCAAACACAAAGAATTGGCTGAATAAAAGGTACACAGGGTACCTTTTAGGCGCACAGAAAGAACCCAGTGTCCAAAAAAAAACTTCTGACAGAATTGCAAATTGTAAAAAGAAAAAAAATACAATATAAATTAATGAAGATAATATAATTACAAGGGAAAGTGAAACCTATTAAGACTAAAAGTAAATAAGACAATTTCACAATCTGAAATGAGAACAAAAGTTATTGTACAATAGGAACATAAAAAAACCAAAAATACTTAAGTTTATAAATCATATAAAACCTTAAAAATTAAGATTCGTGGCAATTAATATTCTTTTACAAGTCTTCGGAATTGTAAGAGAACGGAACGAGGTGGAAATTGTAACAATTCCCGCCAAAATAGAAGCCAAGGCTGCCAAGTGGGAGGGAATAAGGCATAAGCTACTTGAATTTAGTGCCCTCTGGAGTAGAAGCATGCAGCAATTATAACTGGATACGTTGCTGTAAAATCATAGTCTCCAATCCCATTTTATTGCTCTATGCCGCTTCTCCTAGCCCAGGGAATTTTTTTGGCGGGAAAGTACTGTTACCAAAGCCCCTGCCAAAGCTATTACTTTATTTAAAGCAAGCTAGCGTATATCAACCTCGTAAGTATGTTTTAAACACAATTTCTAATAGTTAAAATTATTAATTAACGGGTTTTGAAGCTAAGTCATAAAATTTGAAGTTATAATGTTTAAATTTATTGTTAAACTTTAAACTAGATAGAAAGTAATTGATTGTAAACTATTCAATGAAATTTCTTGTTTGTCGGTTTGGGTTTAGTAATGGAAGGCAAAAACATAAATGTTGTTAACGCCTATTTTTACGGCGGCGGTCGCGGACGGGGCGGCCCGGGCGGCGGTCGTGGACGGGGCGGAGGACGGGGCGGAAGACGAGGTGGAGGACGAGGCGGCGGTCGCGGACGGTGGCAATGGGTCCGGACTTGCTACAAGTGCAAGAAGGCCGGCCACATAATGCGGGAGTGTCCGCAAAACCGAGGTACTAAATATTTTCGATTGCTTTTCCCAGGGCTACCTAAAAACTTCTATGCACTTCGTTAAAGGTCTCATTTAGGGAAACTAGTTTTAAATTTAATAAAATGTTATAGAGAGCTTTCAGTTGGAGCTGAGTCTCGTGACATAATTTACGCTGCCATATTGGAGGGTTTAAAGCAGGAATGAAGCCGAGACCACCCAATATGGCTACCAGAACAGCGGTAAGAATTGGGAGGGTGTGACGTACTACTATCCCATCTGAAAGCTCCCTACTGAAAATAAAAAAGACAGTGAAGTTCCCTGCTATCCCTAGGTAGCCCTAATGCAAGCAAAATTAGTTAGAGTCTGTTATTGCCATGGCTTTCATAGCGTAATTTTGTTCTAATATTGGCAATGGGGTAGAAAGATATTCTATGGTATAAAAGTATCTAGAGAAAAGGGGATATTAGACTGAAATTGTAGGACAGAGAATCTCTGCATGTAAGACCAAAATGAAATATATAAAAAAGTATATCGCACACAAATCAGCCAAAGGTGTTAAAGGCTCAAGCATATATATATAGTTGTCTTATATACGGTTACATGATAGACGACCCGTTGCCGGTCAATACCACAACCACCACTACCACTACCACCACTACCACTACCACCACCCCAAGCACCACCACAACCACCACCACCCCAAACACCACTATCCCAACCAACAATATGGAAACATCACTGTAAATATTTTGTAAGTATTAAACCACATTTAAAAAAGTTAACACTTTTATTATATTGGGGCACAGGAAAAGAAGTTACTATTGGGGGTTTTTTTTCATTAATATCTTGAAAGCCTAAGTTTTAAATATTTTTGCATTCTCAATTCTTTTCTTGAGTTTCAATTAAAAATTTTCATTGAAGATAATTAATATATTTTTTTTTCATATATTTTTTGTAGCATCATCACCATATTAATTTTCATTCAATTTTTTTGTCAAAAAGCATTTAACCAAATAAATTAATTTCATCCAAAATTATTGCATTCTTTTTAATTCATTTTAATGGACTAATATTCCATTCTTATTAATCCATTTTAGAAAAGTTTTATTTCCTTTAAAATAGTAAATGGTTACCCCAATCATTTGTTTATGCTTTGAACGGGAGAAATGGTTTCCCAGCCATTTTGTAATACCTTAAACTTAAGACACTTTTGACCCGCAATTACGTTATTCCTTGACTTAAAAATGGTTATCTCTTGAACCAAATAATTTTTTTCATCAATATTCATCTATTTAATAAATTAAAGGACCGTTCTAATTAATCCATTTTAAAAAATTTTATCCCTTGAACCATGGATTAACTAACGCTAGGGATTGTTCATTCCCTCTAAAATATAAAGTATACATGTTCCAAACGCCCCCAAGCAGCAGCTTCAATCCCTAACAGGAAGTTATAAGAAAATTGGACCAAATATCACGTGTCCTATGACGTCAAAATTAAAATCCCACCTAAATTGGGCGCCGCCATCTTTAAAATCCGGAAAAACTGTTTATTTTGCCTAGAGATGGCGCCATATGTACATCCGTTTTGGTCCAATAAATTGGGGGAGTGAAGAGGGAAATCAAGGAATAATTCGGAACATGTAGTTGGCGATAGCATTACATGCGAAACTCGGTTAGTGAACAATCCCTAGCGTTAGTTAATCCATGCTTGAACTTATGAAAATGTTTCCCAGTTATTTCTTTATCCCTTGAATTGAAGACTCATTTTCCCAGCCATGTTGTTATTTTTTAAAAAATTCAATTAACTTTCCCATCATTATTCCATTCTTTTTGATCCATTTTAATAAATTTATGTTCGTTCTAATTAATCTACTTTAATAAATATTATCCCTTTAACTGAAGAAAAGGTTTACCAGTCATTTCATTACCCCTTGAACATAGGAAATGATTTCCCAACCATTTTTTTATCTTTTGAAAAAATAGACTAACTTTTCCTTCCTTATTCCATTCTTTTTGATTCAAAACCATTTAGTTTTCCAGTTATCTAAAAAATGGTTGACCCGTTTGAAGCTACAAATATATTTCATAAAAACATTTTCTTATCCCTATAACTCCTATTAACAGAAATAAACAATTTATACTAATATGAATGTATCATTAATTGCTGTAAGCAAATCTTAATAAATGAAACAATTTCTTTATCAACTCGCGTTAATCAATTTCTTCAATCTTCATAACTCAATGAAATTTTGTCGAATTTTAAAGCAAATAAATGGTGTGGTTTCGATTAAACAAACGTTACTAGATGGTCCCGTAGTCCAAGAGTGGGGTTGACAGGGTTTATTTGTTTATCAGTGTGTAAAGGGATTTAATTAGCCTCTATGACTAATTGCTAATTAAGTCATAATTGTCCAATTGCTAATCCCAATTCAATTAGTTGCCAGTTAATTAGCACAGCTCTGGTTTTTTTGGTGACACGGTTTTGTGATCGTGCGACTTAATCAATCATTTATTCTACCAGCAATTTGACAAACAATTTATCTTCGTAGCAGTTATCATTGGCACCTGGTGAGAATTAAAAACAGGTTATTGCTTATTGTTTTCTTGGGCAATGTTAAAATAATCATTATATAAATAAACTGGTCATCGTTTAATTTCTTCTTAGGTAACTAAAAATAAGCACTAAAAAAATAATAAAAAATTTAATAGTTACCCAACAAAAATGATTGGAAGAGTCTGAATAAAAAATATTAATTGGTTTGTTGACAGGGTTTAGTGATCGTGTGATCTATCGATTAATTTACCAGCAATTTCAACGAACAAAATGATGTACGTATTTGCTATCATTGGCCGGTGACACCAGTTTAGAAACCTGTTAACAAACCCTTATGCGTAGAGTTTGCAAAAAGACATGAAATTTAGCACTTAAACTTAATTTTTCTCAAAATCCTTAAAAATGGTCCTAGAAAAAGGTTTAAATTTTCATATGCAAGGCCTAATACCGTTTTGCTTGACTGCATGTCGCCGTCAAATTCCTTTTAAAGCCTAAATCATACTAGTATCCACCCTTGATTTTCATTTCGTAACACACGTTGGATTCGTAAACCTCGACGCGCACAACGATTAGAAGCATTAAAATGCAAACACAACAACACACTGAGCGCATACATTTAAAACAAAAAACCCTCCTTATACATTAAGAGCAGTATGAAGTCTTATCTGAGAGAGCGGTAGCTCTCTCTCTCAGAATAGTAAATAAAATTTCTCACTACAGCTGTTTTAAGGGCTGAAGCGACCGAAAGGCGGCGGTAAAGAAAAATTCTCCGGCCCATTAAAGGGAGGGAATGAAATTCAAATGCAAGGCGCGTCCCATCAACAAACAACATTGAATTCGTTTTACGCAATTATAATATTGAAATTTTATACAATTAAGTAATATTTAAGAAAACACTACTTTCAAAGTCTAAACTTAAGTACGACGATACGAGAAGGCGAAGTAACGGGCAACGAGAGGTAAACATTTTTTTAAACGGCAAAAATTAACGGTAAGCCAAGGCTTAGCGCAATTTCACCGCCTTAAAAAAAGTGCCAAGTTTAGAAATAGATTGTGGGACAATAAAAAGGTGGAAAATTATGAAATTAGGCTTATATTAAAGCTTGAAACCTACTTTATATTATATTTAAAATCCATCCATGAGCAAATCCTCAAAAAATATGAAAATGGCAACGAAAAAGGACCCACTCTCAAATTTTTTTCCCCTTAAAAAAAATGGCGGCCACAAACGGGGTAATTTATCACGGCGGGAATATTAAAACAGTCTTATCTCACTATCGATAGGCCATTTCAACCAAAAGGCATTAAGAAAAAACAATCGGATTATTATGACGCAAATATACGTAAAAAAAGGCCAATATTGGTCGCGCTGATATTTACCAATAAAACAGCGTATCCATGCTAAAATATCGCATATTGGGGTAGTTTTTAAAATTTAAAATTAAACATACTTAAAATTAATTTTTCTCAAAAACCTTAAAAATGGTCCTAGAAAAAGGTTTAAATTTTGATATAAAACCATTCCCAAACGTAACAAACGAATATTTCATTTCAAAAGGGTGGCGACAAAATGGCTAAATTTGAAAAAAACTCCATGTTATTTCTATGGGAAAATTTAACTTTTTCACCAAAAGGGCTGATTAATTTTATGGAAATGAAAACCACCCTTAGCAACTTTATTTTTTATACAATAAACTAATGGGTGGATCTTCTTGAAATTTTAACCACATATTGAGGGCCCGAATTGTAGTTCTGTGAAATTTTTTCAAAGCAGTTAATACGATACAAAAAAAGTTATAACCAATCAAAAAACCATCCTTATACATTAAAGTCGGTATGAGGTCTTATCTAAGAGAGCTATCGCTCTCCTAGAATAAATATAATTAATATTATATATTTTCTTTAATATTATGTATACGCCATTCGCAGAGGATAAAAGGCTCTGTCTAGTACATGAAAGAATAAAACTATGGTATAACTGCACTGCAAAGGTGATATGCACTAAAATACGACTAATTACGTAACGTATTCAATAGCCTCTCCCCACCCCATGTAAAATTTAGAAACACCTACTTAAACCCCTCTCCCCGGGATCCGCGTTACGTAATTTGTGAACAGACCCTCTAAATGCTTAGAATTCTCCTTTAAAGCTTCGCAAGCAACCATTACACTCTAAAAAGTGTAAGGTCTACTTTTACTACCCCGTAAATACCGTAGGCCTTACCAATAGTTATTCAAGCCTGATGTAGTCAAAAAATAGTCTTTAATGTACAAGATAAGACATCTTACCAGTTAACCATGTTTTCAGGTAGAAGGAACGTCTTTACGAGCGGGCGCGCTTTTCTAGAATGTTGTTTTTCAACCCTCTCTCTTTCTTTCCCGAAAACCCCTTGCTCGACCACATCCGAAACTAGGTGGGTCTCATTCGACCAAGGGGCGATCCCCCATCCGGATCGGTCTAACATGAGGGGTGGAAACCCCAAACGGAGAAGAGGCAAAACAGACCTCACATCTACCCCCTTCAAAACTGGTCAACCGGAAATAAAAATCATAACTAGTTTTACAAATAACGCCATAACCAAATAAAAATATAAAGTTCAAAAAGTTCAAAAACAACGCGTTATAGTCTATGGTTAACTTAACGCGCAAATCCATTTAAAGATCGGCTCCAGGGGTTATCACTTTGCCCTCGTCGCTTTCTGTGTCGCTAATAGCAGGGAGGTCATTGCTTGCCAATAGAAGGATGGACGCGACATCGGGATCGTCATCGTTTGAAAGCTCCATCTGTGATGGAAGTGATTCGGTGAGGACAGCCATGGCGTTCGAACGAAGTGGATCGGATTCGGTCGTTTGGCCTCCTGACGCAATATCCTTTTGGATGGCGATGGCCTCCGGGTCGCACTGAGGTGGTTCAGTGGAAACAGCGACGACGCATTCGCCTATCGGTCGCCTCAAATTCTTGACTTGCTGGGGTTTTAGGCAAGGACTTGGTTGTCCGCGGAAGAAAGGCGGCAAAGACTTGCCAACAACTCCTCGGCGCTGATGACTCCATGGCTGGCAACTGAAGTAAACAGTGGTGTGGTCGGGACTAAGGGAGCACCAAGTAGAGACATCCCTAGTTTTGATCTTGGGCTCACGACGTTTAGGACTTGATGAGGTCGCAGCTCGTTCAGCGTTGGTACGAGTCTCAACAGATTTATCAGCGGCATGGGCTCTTTTGCGTAATTCCTGGATGAAGATTCCTTCTCGATTCGCTTTCCTTGGCAAGGATTCATAATCTGGAGGAGGATATCGCGCAACAGACGTGTTACGGGTACTGGGCTTTCTACAATCCCTTGTCGTTTGTTTCGCAGTGACTTCTCGTCGATTCTGGGCACTCTCCACATCTGACGTACGTCTTGGTTGCCGTAAACCACTTCGGGTTGCCGGTGTTGATGATTGCAATTCGAGCTAAGAAGTTAAAAGATTTATCAACCTAGCTGAGCTAAGCCAAAACAATTTCAATATCCTTAAATGACGAGATAAGCCAATCATCAAGTTAAATTCGTGAACGTAGGTTGTAAGGAACGGGTCGGTCGACGGGAGAAATTGCGCGTTTCTCTGGTATCCGACGTTTCCTTACTGTCTTAGGCAGCACAGGAGATAATTCCTCACTGGAGACCTCTGGCCTAACAGCCGCTTGAGAGTGGTCCGCTCCATTCCCATCCCAAGGAGGGGTGAACAAGGACAGTTCGGACACGTGGGTAATTCCCACACTTCGTTTACTGGTTGGGTCCCCTAACTCATATGTCAGTTTAGTGGGCCTATCCAAAATTACATACGGTCCTTCTCTCTTTTTCGCTAACGAGGCCGTAAAACCACGGCTCGCGTTCGAAAGAAAATGAGTCTTTCTCAATACCAGGTCGTCCTTTTTAAAATAAACATGACGCCTGTGTTGGTCGTAGTAGAACTTTTGCGTAACTCTAGAATCTTCAAGGTGAGCCCTAGCGTACGTTAGCGCATCGCTAAGTCGACCCTGGAGTCTAGCAGCGTATCCCTTTGTATTCGTGTCAAGATCACATCGAGGCAACAGCTCCCAATCGAGAGGTGTTCTTAGCTCGTGACCAAAGTTTATAGAGGCTGGAGTCATCCCCGTAGATGCGCTTTCGGCGGTCCTAAGGGCGAATGACAACTCGGGAATACGTTGATCCCAATCTTTGTGCCGATCTGTGAAACCGATGATCATTTGTTTGATAGTTCTATTCGTTCTTTCGGTCATACCGTTGGCTTGGGGGTGATAGGTCGTCGTGAGTTTAAACTGAATACCCAGTTTAATGCACGAGTCCTTGTACAACTTGCTAGTAAAAACGCTACCGTTGTCCGATATAATTTCTTTAGGAAATCCAAACCGGCTAAACACTTCTAGCAATTTCTCCCAAATCTTTTCAGAACTTATCTTCCTCAATGGATATATCTCGGGCCACTTGGAAAAGTGGTCGACCACGACTAACAGGTACTGATTCCCTTTTGAACTCTTGGTATAAGGCCCAAGTAAATCGACTGTTACCGTATGCCAAGGTTCAGCGCTATTGATGGATGATAGTAAACCTGGGGCTAGCTGGGTCTTCGGCTTGCTTTTCTGACACGAAGAACATACCCGTACATATTTCATCACGTCATTCTTCATCCCCGACCATGTAGCTCTCGACTGTATTCTTTTGTAGGTCTTGTTGGCTCTCAGATGGCCAGAAATAGCTTCGTCGTGAAAGTAGCGAATGATTGCGGGTCTGAGGCTCTTCGGAATAACCACCTTGTAGGCGTTCTTCTGGTCCTCCTCATTCTCTTCGTCCCAAGGTGTCACATACCGGTAAAGCAGTCTATCGCGGTCCATTACGTACTGATCCAACATGATCCCAGCCTGCACAGCCTTCTCCGGATCATCCGAAAGCTTCACGCCTTCTATAACCGCGATTATCCTCGCTACCGCTGGATCAGCAGCTTGAGCGACCACTATATCTTGCCTTCCTACCGGTAGTCCTACCATTGACGAGGGCGCCACGTCATCCGTGATACTAGTGACCAGCGCCACCTCGCGATCGTCCTCCAATGAGCCTGGAGCACGCGAGAGAGCGTCTGCCACTATGTTTGTCTTCCCAGGTCGGTACCTGATCTCAAACTTGAAGCCTTGTAGCTTGAGGGACCATCGCGCTAGCCTTCCTGCCGGCTCTTTTAATTGCCGTAACCAACGTAAAGCTTGATGATCTGTCTCGACTATGAAGTTACAAAACTCCAAATACATCCGAAACTTTTTCAGGGCATAAATCACCGCAAGGCATTCCTTCTCGGTTACTGAGTAATTTCTTTCCGCCTTGGTGAGACCACGACTGACAAACCAAATGGGACATAACTTCCCATCCACGGATTCCTGGAGTAATACTGCGCCATTACCCAACGCACTAGCATCAGTTTGAACAACAAATGGTTTATTCAAATCTGACATGGCTAGTTCGGCAGTGCGAATCAATCTCTGACAAAGTTCTCGTTGGGCTGCATCGTGGGTTGGTCCCCATTCCCAGCTCACGGACTTTTGCAAAAGAGAATGAAGTGGCCTGGCAACACTTGCGAAGTCAGGGATAAATTGCCTATAGTAGCCAATTAAGCCAAAAAATCGCTGTAGCTCCTTCACATCTCTGGGAGTATTAAACTCTTCTATGGCCTTGGTTTTTTCCGTAGTCGGTAGACATTTCCCAGGTTGAATCCTAAAACCCAACAGCAACAACTCTTGTTTACACAGTTGTACTTTCTTAGGATTTATAGTCAACCCTGATTCACGCAAACGTTGTACAACCTTGCGACCGTGTTCCAAGTGCTCTTCGAACGTGTCGGAAAATATGACCAGATCATCCAGGTACGCTAATACGAATTTCCACTGTAACGGTCCCAAGACTCGGTCCATGAGACGTTGAAAGGTAGCAGGCGCATTTTTCAAGCCAAAGGGCATTTTCACATACTCGAAAAGACCCCTGTGACAAACAAAGGCTGTTTTCTTTCTATCCTCTTCAGTCATTTTAACCTGAAGGTATCCGCGTGACAAATCAAAGACTGAAAAATATCTCGATGACCCGAGACGAGTTAATATATCCGGGATGGCAGGCATCGGATAGCAATCGTCTACGGTCACGTTGTTCAGTGGCCTAAAATCTTGACACAAACGGTAATCGCCCTTTTATTCCACCAGAACCGGAGCCGCAGCCCACGGACTATGGGATTCGACGATAATTCCTAGTTTTAGAAGTTGGTCGATTTTTTCATTCAAGATCTCTCGTTTGCGAGGACTAACCGGTCGGGGGTGACAGCGAATAGGTTTCGCCTGCCCCGTCTCGATAGAATGTGCTAGCAAATGGGTTGTACCTGGCCTTTTGGTGAAAAGGTCTGCGTAGGGCTCTATCGTGTCGAACAGCGCTTTCTTCTGAGAAAAAGAGCATCCCGCCGAGGCCACGATTCCATCCAAAGTGCCGCGAGAGTCGCCACCTGGATTTTCGTTTTGCTTTCCGAGGGGACCGTCACTTAGGGCAGTGCCGTCCTCCCTCCCAAAACACGTAGGTACGATATCCTTTATTGGAACATCGACCCCACCCATCATACAAATCCTGCATTTACCTTCCTCCTTGTCAAAGGGAATAATCCGCTGTTCGTCTCGACCGATCGTGTAACCGCCGTGTGCTAAATGCACGGAGATACTTGACCATCGAATAAAATCTCTGCCGAGAATTATCGGTACGCTTAGACCTCGGACCAAAAGGAACCGCCGTTTGCGAACACCGCAGCGCCATCTAACCTTGAGTCTCACAGACCCAACGGAGCGAGAGAACCCTCGGCCAAAACGAACAGTTTTTGCAGTCTTTTTCATGGTAAGACCCTTTTCTTTACATAACTGGATCCCAGCATCACCCATGAGTGATACCGAAGATCCCGTATCCAAAAGACCTAGTGCATCGCTGCCGTGCAAGGAAAGCGTTATCAAAGGCGCATCCTTGCTGCCATAGTGACTATGGGTGCAACTGTCTACCAGGGGAAGGACTTTCGCATCGTGCGACAGCTTTCTTCCTGGGCTCAAGTTATCTGGGGGACGCGTTTCGGGCTTCGAAGATTCCGGACCCGAACTTGCGTCCCCCGCCACTAGTTTCCCTTCCTACCGGGGCATTCCCTCTTGAGATGCCCCTTTTTCCCACATTTCCAACATTCCTTGTTCGGGTTTCCCGAACCAGTATCGTGGTTTTTTGGGGGACCCGCTCTATGCGGCTGTCTCACTTCTTTGGGCTGCTTGTTTGTCTCGACGCTTCCCCGAAATCTGTGGTACAGATACGGGTCAAGCGAAGCTAAACCGAGCGAGTGAGGCGTTAATGCGAGCGCGTTATATCCTCCAAACGGACTAGGAGATCCCGCCGCTGGCGTACTCATTAACGCCGACGCCGTTGCGCCTTTTTCGCCAACCTCCGTGTTTTGAACACCGGAGTAAGCGAGAATTGGCTCTATCGAACATTCTGGTGGAGGTGGAGGTGCATATATCGAACAAGCTAATAAAGATCCTTGTATCTCTCTAGCCTTGTCCGACAACGCCGCCACACTGGCGAACACCTGTCCTTGCAAGTGGCAACGATAGGCGGGATGGCATTGACTGATGACGCGTTTTATCTTTTCCGCCTCCGTTACCGTTCCTCCAAGACGACTGTAATACTCAAATATACAGTGTATATACTGGGTTAGCGGCTCGTCTACACCTTGAGTCCTCAGCTCAAGTTCCCGACGAAGACGAGTTTCGTAGTCCGTCGCCAAAAATTCATTTTTGAATTTTGTTTTGAACTCAGCGAAACTATTGAACGGCTCCGCAAATGAAAACCACCTGCGGGCATGTACAGTTAGCGCCAGTGGAAGTACTCGAGTAAGAATATCGTTATCTGTATAACCAGATACCTCTTGATACCTCGATAACGCTTCCAGAAAATCATTCGGAGACAAAGGGTCGCGCGGCCCAGAGTAAGATGGCGGCTCAGCCGTCACCCTGACCGTCGGTCCTTGCCTCGCCCCTGCCAAGGCTCGCGTGATCGCATCAGCTATTTGCTGAGCCGGATCAACCATCCTTGCAAGAGAACGAGAACGCAAGTCCAAATTGCCGTATAAGGAATGAATTGGCTAGGCCAATTCAACTACACCGCTCACAATTATATACACCCTCTACACGTATGTACTACTCTTTTTTCGCCGAAATACTAACTATTCACACGTATTTAACGTGCCCCACGTTGGGTGCCAGATGTAAGGTCTACTCTTTCTACCCCGTAAATACCGTAGGCCTTACCAATAGTTATTCAAGCCAGATGTAGTCAAAAAATAGTCTTTAATGTACAAGATAACACATCTTACCAGTTGACCATGTTTTCAGGTAGAAGAAACGTCTTTACGAGCGGGTGCGCTTTTCTAGAATGTTGTTTTTCAACCCTCTCTCTTTCTTTCCCGAAAACCCCTTGCTCGACCACATTCCAAACTAGGTGGGTCTCATTCGAGTAAGGGGCGATCCCCCATCCGGATCGGTCTAACATGAGGGGTGGAAACCCCAAACGGAGAAGAGGCAAAACAGACCTCACAAAAGTCACGGTGTTCAAATATTGTAGTAAAGGTGTTTAAATTAAGAAACACTTTTTTAACACTATTTTGAACTAAAATTCAAATTAAGATGGTGTTAAAATGGTGTGATATTTCATTTAACACCTTTTTTAAAAATTAGGTATTTAAAGGTGTTTAAAGGGAGTAAAGTAGGGGTGTTTAGAGAGTGTAATAAGAGAGTATTTATGATAAGCACTATTTCCACACCATTAGGGGAAAATGTGTAAAAACTGTGTAAGATTTTATACACCCTTTCGTTGAATTTGTTTCTGAAATGTCTACAGTTCATGTAATTATACATTAATGGGTAATTTATTAACCACAGATTTATTTTTGCTTGCAGCGAAGTGGTACATAATATTTCCCCAAAATGTTGTATTTATTATTAATGTGATAATGTTTCTCATCACCACATGGAAATATGTACCATTCATCCGGAAACACTTCCACTTCGTATGAGTGCAAATATTTCTCAAATTGGACAACTCTTAGAGTATTTCCACATATGTATTGAGTTTCCGCTATATAAAATATGTGTTTGATTTCGCAAAAGGTTTTCACAATTCCGTTTCGCGAGTCAACAATTAGGACCCCTTTTACCCTGTATTTTACAGCATCTGTAACGCATGACGTTAGAGTGAAAAGCTCCGTTATTTCAGGAAATATTTCATCAATTTTTTCTGCAATGATGTGGGAAACTTCCTTTTCAGGGTTCCCTTTCCTTTACCGGCTGAACTAATGCCATCTCTTCTATATTGAGATAGCCAGCGATAGCATTGAGCCATTTGATGCCTTTCACACATTGTTTTACTCAAGTTTTTAAAGCTTTTAGAAATATTTGCAATTGTTTTAAAATACATATGTTTGGCTTTGAAACTAATGCACGACAAGGGATAAAGAGGGCCAAATTTTCTAATAGAGCTTGGGTAATGAATTAAGTAATGAAATTTAGGGGTAATTATTTGCTCACCATAAACATCCACAACATTGCCTAAAAAGGTTTCAATTAACGTTTCCAACTCTGATATAGATGTTAAAGACACCGTTTCTGCAAATATGATGTCACAAATTTGTCGGAGTAGCAAGTAATTTTCCCATTGGGGTGCATTTCGTGAAATAAATTGGTGAAAAATGAAAGGGAAAAGCCTGAATAAACAAAAGATTTCACTAGCTGACCCTTTTAAATGCCCATTCATAATGGCGTTTCTAATTTGACTTTGTGGCTTACTAGACTCACTGTTTCCATACGAGAATTTTGAAATTTATGGTTTGTTTGTGGCCGGCTTTATAGCTTGTTTGTGGTTGGCTTTATGGCTTTTTTGTTGTTGGCTTTATGGCTTTTTTGTGGTTGGCTTTATGGCTTTTTTGTGGTCGGCTTTACGACTTGTTTATGGTCGGCTTTACGACTTGTTTATGGTCGGCTTTATGGATTGTTTATGGTCGGCTTTGTGGATTGTTTATGGTTGGCTTTATGGATTGTTTATGGTCGGCTTTATGGATTGTTTATGGTCGGCTTTAAGGGTTGTAGTTACTGTCTTCTAAACACCACTTTCATCTGGTCTTTTGTCCATCCCACATGGACACCAGTGTGTACTTACTGGCTTCTACTCCTTCATCATCGTTAAGGTTAGCGATCGGCTAGGGTTACAAGAAACTTCTAGCCTCCCAATGGTGCTGTTCCCACCAAAGGTTCACGCAATTGTGCTGTTCTTATCCATTACTAAGATTCGAAACCTTATGTACCGATTGGAGTAAGACAACAATGGGCGTATGCTTCATTTCAAACGTCAATATTAGTCTAGTCTCTCAAGAATGTTCAATAGTTATTTTTTAAACGATGTAACGTGCAATAAGGTTATTAATTATCGAAGAAAATATATAATATTAATTATATTTATTTTAATGTTTAAGATAATCTTAAACCGTTGATACACTAGTGCACTTTGATAAAAACGCATTTTAGTTGGTAAGGAGTCGAGAAGCCAACATAATCCTTCATTACATTAACCGACTTAAAATGTAACTATCAGACTACTCTATTCTATTGTTGTCAAGGCCGACTGCAAAGCGGGGTTAGCAACTGAAGTTGGATAAGAGTCGGATTTCCGTTGTAAGTGCCAACTAGACCATAAACCGACGAATCTACCTCGAACCGACTCAAACGGGGAAGCTTCATTATAACGAAATTTGAAATGTTTAGTATTGATCGGTAGGTAGTCGGATATGCCGACCTCTCGACCCTTGTTGTTAATTTGATAAAAACCCATGTTAGTTGGTAAGGAGTTGAGCAGCCGACCTAATCCTTCTTTACACCAACCGACTTAAAATGTAACTATCAGCCAACTCTATTTGTTTGTTCTCACGGCCGACTGCAAAGCGGAGCTAGTAACTGAAGTTGGATAAGAGTCGGACTTTAGTCGTAAAAGCTGACTAGGCCATAAAGCGAAGAATCTACCTCGAACCGACTGAAACGCGGAAGAAGCTTCATAACAACGAAATCTGAAATTTTCAGTGTGATCGGTAGGCCGTCGGATATGTCGACCTCTAGACCCATATTGTTATCTTTTATTTGATAGAAACGCGTGTTAGTTGGTGAGGAGTCGAGCAGCCGACCTAATCCTTCATTACATTAATCGACTTAAAATACAACTATCAGCCAACTCTATTTTATTGTTCTCACGGCCGACTGCAAAGCGGAGTTGGCAACTGAAGTTGGATAAGAGTCTGATTTTAGTCGTAACTACCGACTAGACCTTAAACCGACGAATCTACCTCGAACCGACTCGAACGCGGAACACTCGTGTTACTGGGGACCCTTCGTTGTTACAATTCAAGGTCGCTACTTGGTATTGGGGGCGCTCGGAGCGACCCATCCTTAGCTTGACCGTTGACATCCTTTAATAATACAGACTTGCTTTAGCTCTAATTTTAGTGTAAAGTAACAAGCGGAAGATTTTTTTTTTTGAGACTAGTTGCTATTTTGGCGCGAAAACGAGGCGCGCCAGTCTCTTTCCGGTAAGCCGAAGAAATACTGCGTGGTAACGGATTTTGTGTTTAATTTACCTTAGTGACGCGACTCTAAATCAAAAATGTCTAGTAAAAGTGTGCTAGTACTGTTATGGAGAGGTGAAAGCCGGAAGATAGTTAAAATCAGTGAAAATAATTTAGGAAGTCTAATTGCAACTATAAGAAGCCAACCAGAGAAATATAGCGATTTCCTTGGCAGCAACCTAATATATCAGGTAATGTTCGATTTCGAAATAGTTACTATGCTACTGGGTGGGGCAAGAAAGGCTTCACAAAATATTATGATCGAAATTATATTTACGCCTTATAGTCTTACGATGAGGTTTTTGAGGAATTCGTGGATTTGGATGAGTTTTCCGTACTTACTGATCGAATGAAAATAAAATTCGTACAAAAGGTTGGTTTCATGATAATTTTAGTGGGGGTTAACTAAAAAATCAAATAATTTTGCTCTAAATTTCTTTACTAACTAACGAATGTACTAAAAAAGGTGCCCTAGAGTATTAATCGTTTTTACTCCGTGCGTTTATGTATTTCAACCGTAAAGGGGACTAGTTAAAGTGACAGTTCTGATAGTTGAAAATATATATACGGAAAGAGAAAAAATGTATGCTAAACTAGAAATGGCACCTTATAGTGTCGTTGTCACTGTATCCCTCGTGTATTAAATTGAGCAGGCATTTCTCAAGTTAATGTGGCACTCTTCGTAACATTGTAGCGTACGCGAGCCACTGTATCGCCTTAGATCGTTGTTGGGTGCTGTACTGTACAACCTTAGCACATTGGAAACCAAACGGAGCATTGCGAAATAATTTTTGTCCTTGTCATTAATTTTCTCCAGTGTAACTTAGAAACGTTTTTAAATTGTAATATCTGAGTCCCAAATTTTAAAAATTTCGGTTTGCAGAATTATTCTAGTTTGTAGTGGCGTTTGTATAACAAGAATAATTTTGATTGATTTTCTTTTTTAAGACCTTATCTGACAATGGTCCAAACCTTATTAGTGAACAAAGTTTAATAGAGGCTAATGAAGATATTCATGTTGAAATTGGTCCCGAAATTAATACCAGCTCATCATTGGTACAAAATGAAGAAAACAGTGCAAGTAGCACCCCTGTAGAAAATAGTGAACCCGCTCTGCCTTGGTACTATATAGGACTAAGAAAATATACCTCTATGTTCCGAATCGTGTAATGTTTTTACTTAAAGGTCGGTGGAATTGTGTTCGAATAAATATGCTTGTTCAAGGGCAAGCTTTTCAGCAGAATACCAGCTTCCTGCTTTCCCAGTTTACATAACAAATTCCGAACCTTACTCATCGCAACCAATAGAGAGGAAGAAGCAGACAGACAAAGAAATTATTTCTCTAATTTTAAATGATTTTTATCAGAAATATAGTTCTTTGTAAGAAACGATTTGAAACATGTTTTAGAATATTTATATTTCTGAATTAAGTTTGTTTCTTTCTAAATAAGATATCCACCATCACATATGATCATTGCTAAGTTTCTGGTCCGAAAATATTCACATTTAGAAAAATCCCCAGGATGCGATTTCGTAAGTTGCTATGCTTAAACCTATTAGCATTGCTGGTGAAAATGCAGTTTGCTAAGCACTTTAATCAGCCTGTTCATATAAAGAGCTGAATAGTCGGTCTGAAATACTTTCATTTTCTCTATTTTCCAAGGCAAAATGGTCCTCGCGTCTTTCAAATAAATTCAAAAACTTCAGAAGACCACTTAAAAATGATAAACGCGTGAATGAAATGAAAACAAAATATGCCAAAAAGCAAACCTCAGTGCTACTCTTAACTGATCCTAGTTCAGTGGGAAATGTCTTGCCTGATGACCTTGCTGATTTTGAAAATACTGTTGAAAACAACTTAAACAGGGTAGTCCAAATTACACAAGAACTAGTTGGGGATAGTTCAGAAACGCGCATGGTAACGAAAAATCGGGATCAAGAAAGAAACCTTTCAATGGGATCAGGGGGTAAAGAAAATACTTTGGATGTGGAAAGGGTGGACACTGAAATTTCACTAAGGGTAGATAGAGATAAAGAAAGAGCCCCAGTAGTCAAAAGAATAGATAGGGAAAGTGCACTGGGAGTAGAAAAAGGCAATGAAAGAGCCACAGAAGTGGAAAGAGTAGAAATTGAGAGAGCCACAGAAGTAGAAAGAGTAGATATTGAAAGAGCCACATCAGAAGTGGAAAGAGTAGATATTGAAAGAGCCACATCAGAAGTGGAAAGAGTAGATATTGAAAGAGCCTCAGAAATGGAAAGAGTAGATAAAGAAAGAACCCAAATAGCAGAAAGAGCGAAAAACAAAAATGCCCCGGTTGTGGAAACAGTAGACAAGGACAGAGTAGCGGGAATGGAAACAGTAGACAAGGGCGGAGTCGCGGGAATGGAAACAGTAGACAAGGGCGGAGTCGCGGGAATGGAAACAGTAGACAAGGGCGGAGTCGCGGGAATGGAAACAGTAGACAAGGACGGAGTCGCGGGAATGGAAACAGTGGACAAGGGCGGAGTCGCGGGAGTGGAAACAGTAGACAAGGGCGGAGTCGCGGGAGTGGAAACAGTAGAAAAGGACGGAGTTGCGGGAGTGGAAACAGTAGACAAGAACAGAGTCACGGGAGTGGAAACAGTAGACAAGGACAGAGTCGCGGGAGTTGAAACAGTAGACAAGGACCGAGTCGCGGGAGTTGAAACAATAAACATGGGCATGGAAAGAAAAGGCAAGGAAACAACCCCGGAAGTGGAAAACCTAATATCTGGAAACGATTTGGACTCCTCGGCAGGAAAACTACCACGCCGAAAACGTGCCGCCACTGAAAATCCATCTACCCGACAGGCCAATAAAATTTTTAAGGAGCAGACTAATGAAGGAAACGTTGTTAGGAAAGCAAAAAATGTCACGAAAAAAATAGACAAACGTTTTAAGGTACGTTGTTGTCAAATTATATTACATGGGGCTTCTTTTAAAACGATTGTCGTAAATAAGATTCCAACTAACTTCGAAGACGATATGAGTATCAAATTACATAAGAAATTTATGAAAGATGAACTTTCCATTGATTTAACTGCAATTAACTCAAGAATGACCAGAACATTCAAGGACAGAGCAACTCTGATTCAGAATGGAGCAGATATGAAAGACGTTCTGGATGAATATCCAGCTTTAAAGCATATTACTCAGGTACAAGCCGAAGCATTTCATGGACACATTAATTAATAATTCTAATGCATGTTTACATTCATAATCGTATGCGTGTAAAAACGCAAAATATTCATCTATATTTGTATGATCCTTATTTATAGTTGGATCAAGAATTCTTGTTGATAACAAAAGTCTCCATTCTTGATAGTGTAAAAAAGTACGGGGATCAAATTTGGGATATGGCTCCCATTAAGAAATGTAATACCATTAAGAGTGGCATTATCCAAAAATAACAAGAAGCGAAGCAAGCTAAAAAAGGTATAGAAAGCGAAAATAAACTTGTACAGAATGTTTTGTTTAAGACAATTTAATAATTTAGATCACATTGGAGTAAAAAGATCATTGTCTCTACTTCTTATCCCAGTTCTCGTTAATGAAAACCTCAACAGAATGTTTATTTCTGAGAAGGTATTTTCAAACTCCATAAAATATTTGAAATTAAAATTGACTTATTAAACTTATAAAAAATAACTTTGAAAGGACAAGAACATGCTTAAAAAGCAAGGCCCAATTATCGTGTTCAAAGGTGAAAGTATAATTGAGAGTGAATCATATGAACTACATATCGATGAAGAATTTATAGTTGAATGTTTGGACCTGGTGTGCGCGATCGGTTGTTTTTTTGCGAGATTTGGGTGTTTCACTACACATATACACCAGTTGTCTGTAAATCTTTAACATTTATTGAGCATGTTTTCTTTGGAATAAGGGTTACCCCTTTATCAAAACAAATGTCAAAAATTATTAAAAGAATCCAAGAATCAAATTAAAACCTAATTGTTACAATCCTTTATTTTTGTTTTATTTGTCACATAACGGGGTCAAATGTAGCATGAATTAGAAAAGGTGTAAAACCTGGTCTAATGCGTGACATAAAAGTGTCCAAAAACCAAAATAAACACCTTTTCTATATAAGCCACAGTTAAAAAGGATGTGCAACGGCACCAAAATGTACGAGATAAAGGTGTTAAATCGAGAAATAAAAGCACCTTGACTCATCAAGGTAGGTTGAAAAAGGTGTAAAAAAGCAATCAAAACTTGGCAAAAAAAGTGTTAAAAACTACTAAAGAGACCATTTCTATATAAACTATACAGTGAGAAGGGTGTGTAACGGCACCAAAATGTACGGGATAAAGGTGTTAAATCGAGCATTTAGAGCACCTTTACTCACAACTTAGATTGAAAAAGGTGTAAAAAAGAAGTGAAAACTTGTCAAAAAAAAGTGTTTAAAACCCACTTAATACACCTTTTCTATATAAGCTACAGTGAAAAGGGTATAAAACAACACTGAATATACGGGATAAAGGTGTTAAAAAACCATAAGAAACACCTTTATTCATCAAGCTAAATTGAAAAAGGTGTAAAAGTACACCACATTTTTAAAAAAAAAAAGTGTCAAAAAACACCTTTATGTATCAACCGAAATTAGAAAAGGTGTTAAATCACATAAATATCTTCGATAAAAAGGTGTATGAAAACACTCCTTTAAGAATAGCATCGACTTACAAAATACAGAAAGGGTGTAATTTCACTAGGTTGAGTGTGTCAAATAACACCTCCAGCAGTGTCGTTTTTGGCGCCACAAAAATTAAGACAAAGGGTGTCAAATTACACCTTGACTTTTTAGAGTGTACTTTGAAGAATCTTGCTCTAAGATCAAAAATTTAACCAAATTCTCGATATCGCCAGCCAACATTTTACGCTTTTTGAACATATTATTGACCAATAATTGGTTCTGATTTTATTCCCAAAAATTTATCAATAATGATGAAATCCAACCTGATAAATTACAACGTTGAGAGTATCGTTGCTCATATTTCACAGAATTGAAATCGTAGTGCGTAGTAAGGCGAGTGTTGAATGAATTGTTTAATTTTATTTGCAAAATACGAAAAATCGATATAGCTCGTTTTTCACCTTATTGAAGTTCCAATGTCTACAAAACGTTTCGGCAGCTGGACTGTTTGTCAATTAACCTTTTAGAAACAGACGACTTAGTGTATATTTTCAACTTTATTTATGTATTTGTTATTTTCCAAAGTCTCTCAAAGATCATTCACAAAAGTATTTTAAAATTCATAAAAGGTATAAAATAATATATTTCAGAAATGGCTGTTCCATGAATCAGCATTTCCCAGTAAAGCACCTCACAAAATAGCAACCGCGATTGCAAAAAAGCGGTGTTGTTCAGAACTGTTATTTTAGAAATAGCGACTGGAGTTTTGGGAAATAGCAGTTTAACTTGAGTCTAGTTCAATTCTTAACCCTTAAGTTTACCTTACCCTACAATTTTATCATTATACGCTAACCTAACCTAACCTGACCTAATATTATTGGATTTCAAGCAAAAAACCCTAAAATAATTTTATACTATTGGGGTTCAAATAACAATAGCTAAGCTGACGATTAATATTGGGGGTTCAAACAACAAAAAATAAGGAGACCTAATACTACTGTGGTTCAAATAACCAAACATAACCTAATATGATTATTACTCCTGGGGCTCTAAGTAAAAACCCTAACCGGACCTCATACTATGGGGTTCAAATAACAAAACCTAACCTGTCGTAATACTTTTACAAGTTAGGTATAAAAATATAATTTTTTCCTAACTTAACCGCACCTGACCTAGTACTATTTGAGTTAAAATAACACAGCCTACACCATCATAAAAGACTACCGTTTTATACAACGCGTTTGTACAAGTTTCTGTATATTTTCATTTCGCTGCCATTTTTTCCTAATAGAACTAGAGTAACAAAATAGGACTCCCTAGATAGTATGACTTCACAAAATTATTCTAAAATTAAAAAGGACACGATTTCGATTACCATAACGGAAATAGAAAATACCCCCGGTAATGACGTCACAAAATATAACCTCAAATAGGTCGACAATGCTCTCATTACACTCACCTTGTTAGGCAAAATCGAAAACTGTTTTCAAATTGTAAATCATTTCTGAAAGTCAAAAGTTATGAAAAAACATTGGCAAATAAGCCGAACGATTATTTTATTATATCTATATTAACTTAGCTCCGTAGTAAACATTACGAACAGAAAAACAAAATGTTCACACAGAGAAACTTTAGATTCACGCTGAAATATGGGAAATGAGAACTTTCGAATTATATTCAGATTTGGGGTGTTGTATATGTTGATTGCTAGTTGAACGAAGTATGTGAAAGGCCGATTTGAGACGATAATGATTTAAAGTTGGTATTGTAAATGAAGCTTTTGGTGGCGGTTTGTAAACGTCTAAATATTTAGATAGAGATTTGGATTTGTTTATGGCTAGCATTCAGAGAATAAATTTATTGTAATTGGCTTCTTTCAATTACAACATCAGTGTGTGGATATGTGGGGATAATATGACGGCAATTTTAGGGAAGATGGCGTTTTGCGTGAAATGTGATTACAAGTTGAACGAGCCACGGTATTGAATGATGGGTAGTGTTTCAAGGATATACACTTAGAAAGACTGGGGAGCAAAATAAGTGGCATGACAAAAATACAGGTATAGCAGAACTTATTTGACGATCGGTAATTATTGTTTGGACGCTTGAGAATTGGATGTTCAGAAGTGCTCCGAAAATAATATCGTGGGAATAGTATTTTGACAGCAAATTCATGAGGAAGGTTGAGAAAGCATGTTACTCTATTCAAAGTGGATGTTTATGTCCGATGAGAATGGTTTGAATTATAATTATATTTCAAAAGCTTAGATTATTTTCATGGTCTTAAAACATGAAAATATTTTATGAATCGCATAATTTTAACTTACTTTTCGGTTTTTGGGCTTCACTCTGCAAGTTTCATATTACCAGCACATTTTAAAGGTGATAACCATACCTTTAAACTTTAATTAAGAATTTGGTTTTTTTTTTAAACTAAGGTTGGTTTTAGAGAATAGATCTAAACAAGACGGCCCAAGGGCTCGTAATATTAGCCACATCGTACGAGTGAATAGCCCCTCTATAGCCCACCCAAATGAGTGGATAACTCCTCTATACCTTACCCTAATGAGTACAATGCTGTAAATGTAATATTCCGGCGAAAAAATTTAGAGATTATTAATGGTTATTTTTAGAGTTAAATTCGCCACTTTCATTTAATTAATGAAGTCTGGTGGATTATACGACCCCAAAGATACGATGTGGCTAAAAGCCCCAAACATACAAATTCAGAAGTATCCGACCCCAAAGATACAGGTTCAGAAGCATCCGACCCCAAAGATACAAGTTCATTATAGTGATTACCCATTTTAGTGATTATCCCCTCGAATTACCTTTAGCAATGCTAAAATGATCAAACGCATTACGCTCATTTAACACTATGTTAGCTCTATCTAAACCCACATTTGAATTAACCGCCAAAACGTTCCAGTCAATCATAACATAGATGACGATAGCTACCGCACGAGAACAAAACGGGAAAAATCGTTATCTATTTAATTAGCACATAAATTAAAAGAAAATAAATATAAAAACCCCATACATACAAATTCATAAGTATCCAACCCCACAGATAAAAATTCAAAAGTATCCGACCCACAGATTAAGAGGTACCTCACCCCACATCACCCCGACATTTTAGAGATAAAACTTAAGGACAAAAACTGGGAGTTTCTATCAAGTCTCTATGGCTCAGTGGTAGAATGTCTGTCTACTGCGTGAGAGATCCGGGTTCGATTCCCGGCTGCGATCCGAAAAACATTTTAATTAATATTAAGTCTCTAACCGAGCCCAGTTACCCCTATGGATGGGTTGTGGTAATGTGGAGTTTCTTTTAAGCTAAAAAAAAACGATAACAAAAGCGAAAACTCCGGCCACAAGTACTACTACTACTACTACTAGTACTATTACCTCTACGGCTCGAGTCAAACTAAGAGCCTCATCGTATACTACGATGTGGCTAAAATGAGAGGCCATCCAAACGATAAACAGGGCATCGTTTGCAATTGCGTTGTTTTTCAGCGTCTAAATTTTCTCGCTTAGAAAAGACCAGTTTCAATGTCGATCACTTTTCCAGTTATTAGCCTATTTAGTCGGTAAGCGCCTTGGATTGTGACAGTGAGAATTTAATATATATGGTTTCCTATCGGCAATTTGGTCCAAACTAGGATCCCCACCGACTGAAGCAAAAACCTAAATAGAGTTTGCTTCCATTAATAACCTTGACTATTTCCTCTGAAATATTTTGATGTTATTCTATTACAGGTTAATGGCAGTAAAGTAATCTAAGGCGCGTTGAATTTACTTGAAATGAGAATTTTAATGGGCGCCCATGTAGAGTTAAATACTCTTTACTTGACCTCCCGTAGGTTTGGTAATGAGGTTTTTCGGGGGGAAATGTTTATTTTATTTATGTATTAAATTTACAGAAATCATATCACGAATGTTCAGTAAAAAACATCTTGAATATTTAGAGAAAAGGCCACCTTGAATATTTAGAAAAATATCGTTTTCAGTATTTACAGAGTAGCAAAAAAGGCAAGCGGTGTCGAGACATTTTATTACATTTCAGGCCACCATTTTTAAGTAAGGCTCCAAGAGGCATAAAGTCAGTCTTAAGGATATTGGAACCAGCATAGCTGTCCGCGCTCACCTCAATTTAGCGAGCCCGATCGCGAATTGAGCGAGGCTCTTCGAAATAATTGGTTAAGTCACGAGCCAAAGTGAGCCTTGAGCTGAGCCCAGGTTCGACTGTAAAATCAACGAGAGCTTGCGCTGAGCTCTCTTACAAATGTTTTGGCTTTCCTGAGCTCGAGCGAGGCCAACTGAAAACTATGAGACAGCTCATTTTGAAAGGGCGCTCACTGTTTTGAGACTGCGCTCAGCTTGGCCCAGCGCCGTATTCAGTGCCAACAGAAACTAGCGTAACTCATTGGTAGATGAAGTTTTGAAATTTTTTTAATACAAATGTAGTGCAAGTCATTTGGATAGTAAATATGTATTGTAGTTTTGCATTTATCGCGTAAAAATAGCTGCAAAATTATTTATTTCAACATCTACACTGTTTGAAAGAAATATTCTCCGGAAATATGAGGCCAAGCTCGAGCTTGAGCTTACTAAATTGAATGAGCCCGAGCTCGAGGTGAGCCTTAAATTCTATCAATTTTGAGCCCGAGCTGAGCCCGCGAAAGATATTAGAGAGAGCTTGAGCTCGAGCTTAGCCCATCAAAATTATGCGAATGAACCCGAGCCCGAGGCGAGCTCATTTATAAAAACTAACTGAGCTTGAGCTCACATTGAGCTCTAAGGAAACATTGTTTCAATTTTGAGCTTGAGGTGAGCTCGTTGTCAATTTCTATAAAGTAACGTGAGCTGAGCCCAAGCGATGGTGGACAGGTATGGGAACCAGTAACAACTGCCGATACGCCACCAAACCATAAACTAACAAAAAGACAGCCAAAAGTTCCACAAACATTTATTACAGAAAGTCACAGAAGAATTCAACCAAAACGCAACCTTCGTCCTTTATAGAATATTTTCAAAATCGCTAATTTCCAAATTTCTCCCACTTTAGTAATCACAAATTTACCACCTAAACACTATCCAGTACACAAATTCAACATCTCTGCTTTCCAAAGCGCCATCCAAAATATTTCCTCCTAAGTTGGTATCCAATCGTCCTTTCAAAATCGAGCTTACAGACAAGCTTTATAAATCGCCCCATTACTGAACGTAATTCTCAAATTTCAGATTCAAACTATGCTATGGTTTGAACATCTTGTTTTTCTGATCGTTATGTTTTACTATGGAGCTAAGCTGATATGGATAAAAAGAAATAATAGATAGGTTTATTTCCCAATGCTCTGAATGTCATATTTTGTGTCATACATTTTGATTTTCTAAACCGATTGACAGTTTCAAAACCGTTTTGGATTATGCGTGACATGACGCGTGTAATGATAGCTTTGTCGACCTATTTGAGGTATTATTTCGGAACGTCATTTTGGCGGTCTTTACTATTTCTGGTAGGGCTAACGCCTTATCAGTGTCACCGTGTCCGAGGTTGACCATTTCCACAAATTTTCTAGAATCATAGCGCAATTCCGCACAATTTCATAATTTTTACGGCCCATTTGCGTACAGTTTCTACTTCAAAATTTTAGTTCACAAGTTTTTACCATAACCCATTTCCGCAAATATTAAGGGTTCGGTTTGGTTTAGTTTTGGTTCCGTTAGGGTTAGGTTAGAAGCTTGCTATTTGACTTGTGATTTGACCATTCCATTATCACTATCGATATAGAATAATGCATCGATAGACTTAAGCATTAAAACAATTATCTTTATGTTAAAAAATAAAAGTAAAATATTAATTTTTTAATTCCGATTGTAGAAGCTGCGTTTTAAATATATGTTTCTTTTAACACCATCGAAAATTTTATTATCAACAAGAAAATAAAAATGTTTTTTTGCAAATTGTGCGGAAAGGTGATATAGGTTTTTAAGGTGCGGAACATAAAACTGTGCAGAAACTTTGTTAAGTCATCTGTATAGGAAGTCCTATTTTGTTACTCTAGCTCAAATAGAAACAAAGTGTCACCCAAATAAAAATGTCCAGGAAATGTTTTCCGGGACTGTACTGCTCCTTGGGTAATTCCTGTAACAGTACACCGCGTTTACGAGAACCCCTGTATAGGGAACTGCCGTAACGGGTAAACTGCTTTTTCGGGAAAACCACTATTAAACGCTTTTATGAGGACCGCTACTTTGGGATCGGCGTACACGATTCCTTTTCTAAAGATATCTTGTTGATCTATTAAATTTTAAGCCAACACGAATTTTTGGTTTCACACTCACCAGAAGACAGCGTCTTAGTTCTTCAAAAAATGTTTTTAGTAAGGAAACGATAGACACGACGTTGAAAACTTCCAATACTATTTGAATGACCTTTATGTGAATAGTCCGTTATTTACACGAAATCCAACACGTTTCTCGTGAAATTGAGTGATGTTTCAAACAAAAAATTTCGAAATCTTTGAAGTAATTACAAGGTCGAGAATTGGAGACAAATACAGAATTAAAAAGAATATCCTGTTAATATATAAATATGTACAGGGTGATTCAGAGATGTATGCGTTCTTTTTAACAGTAGATTCCTGGCAAAATTTGGAGGAGAAATTTCCTGAGAGGTTTTGGTCTAAACCGAACCGTTACAGAGTTACAAGCCCTTAAACTCCGGGCCCATTTGGGCCATAATACCCCCTTCAGACGGTGCGTAAAATCTAGGTCTAATAAGACATATCTTGTTGAAAAAAATAACAAAAAACAAACAGATCGTAAAGCGATTATGGTTAAACGAAATTAAGGTTTTCAGAAGAAACTCGCGATATCTAACAATCTCACTATCTTTCTCAAGCAAGCAGTGGTTCTAACGCGTCGTCTGAAGAGGGTATTAAACAAGAGGTAAAGAGTAGTTTAAAATGAGGTATCATCGGTGATTGCCAAATAAAGAAGTTCTTACAAATTCACTTTTTTGCCTCCAAGCTTCCGCAGCTAGACAGCTAGAGCTTTTTACCCTCTTCAGACGAAGCATAAAAAGTACTTCAATACGTCAGAGTTTAAGTCGCGATGCTATTTGTGAGAATGAAATTCAGAGGCCAAACGTGCAAGCTTTAGTTTCAATAAAAAACGATAATTATTGGAAATTTCATTATTTCGGTGTAATTAACCCCTGGATAAAGGTAAGCAAAACCGGGCATTTTCAAATAGTATCGTCATGTGGCGCCCTCAGACGGCAAAACGTAGAAATTTGTCACCCCATGCAGGCGACGCAGTTTGAATTGTACGGTTGTACCGGCAAGGCCTAATAAACGTAAACGGCTATTTTTGTGTCTTCGAAGACCATTATTGCTTTCATGTCATTTGATATATCAAATTTATAGTTTAATCTAATTTTTACATAAATAAAAAACCAAAAACCTACCTAGTTTAATGACCGAAACCTCCGAACCAGGTACCGGGATGAGAAGAGAAAAAAACGAGAACCGCGGATAAATAGTAGCCGAGACTTTAAAAAGCATGGAGTAGCAAACGTGGTCACGCGCTTACTGAGTCTGTTTGGGGTATCATTTTTCCAAGTTTTGACTCTAGGGGCGCTAGAGATGCCGCTGCCTTATTCGAGTATGTCTCCCTATTTCCTTTCATATCCAGGGGGTTATTAATCTGAGGTGTAACAAAGAATTAAATTGAAGAAAAAATGTTTTCAACGTCATATTAAAGTAGTTACTCAAAATGAGCTCCATTGGCGTTGATGCATACTTAAGCCCGACGTCAAAAGACCCTTGCACACAGTTAAGCATTTCCAGATTTGCTCGAATGTTCGCCGCAGCATTTTGAATGCGCTCCCAAAGAACGTCTCTTGTTGGCACGGGTGAAAAGTAAACCATGGCTTTCATGGTTCCCAATAAGAAAAAACGCTTGACTCAAGGCTAGTAAATGGAAGAATCTATAAAGTCCTTTCGCGGGAGGGAAGCACTCCCTTCATCACCGCTTCCCCCCCGGAATATAGGACTTTACGTAGTCAGATAGGGGAAAGCAGTCACTTGGGAACACTTAATGTGTGGATTTAAAGCTTGAGAATGATTTGAACGTTGCTTTGAAGAATAAAAATTTGGAAATAATTTCAGGATTGAAGGACTATGGGAGTATATGGGTTGAAGATTGAAAGACTGGGAATGTTTCGATTTATTTAAGTGGGGTAGCGTAGCGGTTAGCGCTTTCGCCTCGCAGCAAGAGGATCCCGGGTTCGATCCCGGACTGTGGCACCGAGTGAAAATCTGGGAAGAAATCCTTCTGCGTAGAGTTTGCAAGTTCCCTCCCCGCTTGTTAAAGGAGTTTTCCTCCGCGGTCTAACCCGGTTTCTCCTTTCCATCAAAACTTGCAGAGGTTAACGGTAATAGTTAGTGTAGGGCGCTGTAGGTTAGGGGCTAGCAACCACCCCTCTATGCATTGTAAAGGGACCCACCTGTAAACAAGTCGCGAGTTGACTTTGTGTGGATATCCCTTCCTAGACCAAGCTTAGATTATTATTTTTATTATAATTTATTAATTTTTTTTTTCGATTTTTAAAATTTATGGATGTTGTGAGATTGGAAAAATTTATCAAGGATTAAAAAGATTTTCTGGGATCTAGTTATTTCCATAGATTTGAAAGATTTTCTGGGATTTAATTATTTCCCTAGTTTCGAAAGATTTGTGAAGATTTAAAGATTTTTCTGGGATTTGAAAGATTTTCTGGGATTTAATTATTTCCTTAGTTTTGAAAGATTTGTGAAGATTTAAAGATTTTTCTGGGATTTGAAAGATTTTCTAGGATTTGAAAGATTTATGAAGATTTAAAGATTTTTCTGGAATTTGAAAGATTTGAAAGATTTATGAAGATTTAAAGATTTTTCTGGAATTTGAAAGATTTGAAGATTATTAAAATTTAAATATTTAAATATTTAAAATGTTCTACTGTACGAGATTTGAAGGAGCGTCGGACCCTTCGCAGTGACACCACCAATTAACAATTCCAAATCAAAATATTTTTAAAATTTGCAAATCAAAAATTGTTTAATAGTTGCATGTCAAAAATTGATTAATAGTCGCAAATTTTCTCAATTATTTACGCTAGAAGCTCATTATTTTCACATAAATCTTCTTTTCCCCTTGAAAGGAATGAAAGCGAATGAATTAATTAGAAGAAAGTTAAATTAAATTTTAATGTTATTCGAACCCTTCGTACTTCGCTCAGCTGTCCAACCCATTACACCACCGGATCGGTGAGGCCTTTAGAGTTTTAGATTATATTGATATTGTACTTTTACGACTATTTTAATCTCAATAAGACGGGGAATTTCGTATAGAGAATGGGCTATTTTTTACTCTTTTCTATGAAGGAGGAAATGACCCCGGGGGATTTTATCGAAAGAATGGGGATTGTATTACTCCTTTCTGTAGTGGGGTAATGACCGGAGGAATTTTGTCCAGAGAATGGTCGGATATTTTTATTCTTTTTTTGGGGAAAATGTTCGGGGGAATTTGTCGAAGGAGAGTAGGATTTTACTATTTTCTAGGATAGTGAAAACGACAGGGGGATTTTGTCTAAGGAGGGGGGTTTCATTACGTTTTAGTAATGGAACATTATGACCAGGAGTTTCTTTTAGTCGTATACCGTCTTGAAGAAAATTTAAAATTCAAAACTGCAAATCAACATGTATTTGAGGTATCTTCTGTCGTAAAAACAATGTTACGATAGGCGTGGCAAGACACTCCACTAAATGTTTGTTTTTACCAACTGCAACTCGTATTATGATACTTTCCCCAAACTTTTTCAGTTCGTTTCTTAATCATGATTTTTCTATGCTTAATTTTTTGTTTTTGTAAAATATGTGATATTTTCAATACATTCGAACTAAAATTGCGTTTACGTAAAAATGTTCTTTTGGTAGAAACACAAGGGTTCTCCTGAATGTTCCCAAAATAGGTGTGTTTTAGGCTTTAGGTCCTATAATTTTGTTTAATTATAAGATTTTTAGCGTAATGTTAAGCAACACGTTTAATCTTGGAAAGGGAGTGAAAGTTCTAATGTTTTTTTATAAAGCTAATTAGTTATGAGTTTTTTGAACAAGTTTGAGATATAATCGATTGTAACACACCTCTAAATTAAATTTTCTGAACATTTGGGCCATTAGATACAAAGATATTGGGCATTAAGTACTTAATTTACAATTATGACATTGGAAATGGAAATAAAGTTTTATAAAAATAATTATCAACTAAAGAAGCTTATATATAATAGAATAGATTTGTAACACACCTCTTACTAAAATTTCAGGATATTTGGATCCGAAGATATATTCAGTCTTAGCACTGAACCTATTATTTTGGCTTTGAAAATAATTTTTTTTAATAATAAAACACTTAAAAACACACGTCTCACTAAAATTTCAAGACATTTTGATAAATAGCACAGAGGTTATGGTCAAAAAATCGACCTCCTCCCATTGAGCTTAATGTTAATTTTCGCTGACTTCGAATTTCCCGCCAAGAATCCAAAAGATGCACTTTTTGGCCTTTTGAAGGGGCTTCTATAGTGCGAGCAGCGGAGCCTCCGGGAGCGCGGATCGAGTGGGCTATGGTCTCGGCTATGGTAGGATATAAGGGTTTCGAATCCCAGCGAATTGTAAGAACAGCGCAATTGCGTGAACCTTTGGTGGAAGCCCCGTCATTGGAAGGCTAGACGTTTCTCGTAACCCTTGCCTATCGTCGCGTATATCTTAACCCCAACGATGATGAAGGTGTAGAAGCCAATATTACAGATTGATATCTATGTGGGGTAGACAAATAACAGATAATGGTGGTGCAAGAAGCCAATAAGTACAGATTGGCGTCCATGTGGGATAGACATTGACCAGGTGATGGTGGGGTTAGAAACCATTAAGTATAGATTGGCGTCTATGTGGAATAGACTAGATGATAGTGATGTTAGAAGCAAACAAGTGCAGATTTGCGTCTATGTGGGAAGGTGGATAGACTTCGCTGATGAAAGAAAAGTGTTATGTATAATAATGCATTGCACTTAGCTCACTGACGTAGTGCGATGTAAAATTTACCAAATTTCTGTAAGCAGTGAACTCGGTTCAGAAATTGGAAACACCTTTGCTCCGATTTGCAAACTGCGAACACGGACACAAGGACAGGGTCACGGCCAGACACGCACATAGACACAGAGAAATACACGTCCGGTGTGATACCTCTCCGTGACGTCATCGTCACTCGGGAGAGGTAAAAATAAGAGTTCGAGAAAATAAAAATCGAATTATTTCGCCAAAAAAAAAAACTTAAGCTAAAGCAAAATCAGTTAACTCCGAGATAAGAACACCAACATTGGCAAAGTGTTTGCAGTTCGCTGCCTTACTCAATCTCCAGCTCTCCCAAGAACCAGAATGAGAAGAACAAGGCAAAGCTGAAGGGGCAAAATAACCCGATTCTTTCTTTTAAAGAATCACGCTTACAAGTTCATTTGATTGAAGCCTTTAAAAACAACAACAAAAAACCACTGGCTTAAAGGCTTTAAGATTAATGATGTCTTAAAATAAGTTACATTCTTAAAAGATGCTTTTTCAAATCATTCAAATTAGACATCTGTGAAAAGTCGGGGGTAAAATAGATTCTGATGTTCGACCACAATGTTTTCTTATGAAAAGGTCTTAGGAGTATAATACTTGGGTAAAAATTTAACTTTAGCCCTGCATTTTACCTCATTTGAGGGTCGTCCTTGTTTTTACCCCCTAAAACTTAGGGTAGCTTATCTCGAGGCTAGTGGTTAGAAATTTTTTTTTGGAAAATAGCACTGCTCAGGGATTTTGAGAGGGGCGCCCTGCTCGTCCCTCGCCTCTTAGCTGCTTATTTCTCCAAAGAAGCTGTAGTTAGGCTCTCCTGTAGGGGGTCACAAAGCTAGAATCGTAGAAATCTAACCCCTCAAACGAGACGCAGCACGCAGAGGCAGAAGTATTATACCAAGTTCGGTTTTCTCTTGCGTAAGTTCCGGATAGCTATATAACGTACTGAAATACAAATTTCCGAATTTTTGCGGACTGTGAACTGCGACGTGCTTCGGAAATTGAGAACACAATCTGTAACATTTGACCTCATCGGACGCTGTGACAGACACACATGTCTAATGTTAAACCTCTCCATGACGTCATCATCACTGAGAGCGATAAAAATAAATATACCATGCATCAAAATTTTATTATTTATGATAATGATCAAAAACAGTATCCTCAACAGTATCGTCAACTATCTTTCAATAACAGTTTTGATTATATTTATGATGTGCACGGCTCACTATGTAGGTGCTTTAAAAATTTTGATAATGATAAAAATATTTCATAGAAAGTAAGCAAACACATTAAGCTGTGTACGTAATTGGTAGTAAACCTCGATAAAATTTATATATAAGGCCGGTGAAATTTATTTTCTATCCTCCGGCGTCCAGTGTTCAACGATTATCATATCAATGTGGCTAGGCCGTGGGGCAAGTCACTAATCGGTTTACACGGCTGTACCTCTGTCTGTACTAAAACGATAAAGACAGTGCTAAAACGAATATGCGTAATTTGGTGAACAGGGCTTGCCCCTCGTGCTAGGATCATTGGGGAGGGACCGCATTCAAACGTTAATCGACGTTTCACTGGATAATGGTAAGCAACATTGTGTTCGTACGCTATTTTTCCGCTTTACGATCGATCAATGACCACAATCATTAGAGCAGAAATATAACTCCGTGATATTAAGATTCAAAACAGATGGTTAATAATTTCCAGAGCATCGTGTATCATAACGCTTATTGGGTGTGTAGAACCATCTAGAGAAGCAAGCAAGTAGAATTTTGGTTTCTGCTTTTCACTAATAATAATTTAATAATCTAGTAGGGGAGTAATAAAATCAAGTAGGCACAATGTTTTAACGTTAAATTTAATAGTCGCGTATTAACTTCTTTTAAACGTTTTTCATGACAAAAATACGTTGATATTCCGTTTATTTGACATTTAAAGGACGTGTATTACTGGTTAGGTTAAGGTGTTAAAATCGTGGAAGAAATGTTTTCAGTTGTTAATTATACTGGTTCTATAGGCAAATTCGAAAAAACTTAAAAAGAACCATAGATTAGCACACACAGAATTTGGGTAGATGAAATATAAACATTGCCAAATCGTACATCAACAACGCAAAACTAACGGTCAATTTAAAATTATTTTCAAACGCGTTGTCATCCTAATTTATGGACTTGAATTAAACACTATAGTTATCACATGGTATTGAATTAAACACTATAGTTATCACATGGTATTGAATTAAACACTATATTTATCACATGGCATTGAATTAAACACTATAGTTATCACATGGTATAAAAGTGTTATCAACGTTTAGAAAATGCTAAATGTCTTGAGATAACTTATATCCCGAAAATAAACATGGACATTACCTTCGAAAAACACTTGAAACGCTTTCAAAACATTTTACCCAATCAACTTCAAATCAAAGTTACTTTTATGCCTAGGAATTTCCCCGGAAATAACTTCTGTTTGTGCCTTCCAATGTTGAACTCTCCTTCTAAAAAGATATGCATTAATTAACAAGTTGGGAAACCAAAATCAACCTCTCCGATTCGAGACGACATTAAGAGGTCTTTCTTAAATAATAAAATAAAAATATAATTTTAAACATAGCTATTGTTGACGATTGAATTCATTTGTATGTCTTTTTAACAATTTTTAGAAATTTAAGTATATAAGTCGATTGATTCACAATAAATGATAAGAAATCTCACAATTGCGTGAAACTTTGGTGGAAGCCCTGCCATTGGGAGGCTAGACGTTTCTCGTAACTCTAGCTGATCACCGCGTTAATTTTAACCCTAACGATGACTGAGGAGTAGAAGCTAATATTACTTTCTGCGAACGCTGTAACAGACACACACACAGACACTTCCAGTGTAATACCTCTTCGTGACGTCATCGTCAGTCGGAGAGTTAAAAATATATAAAATAATAACCATCCATATCCAAATGGGAAAACAACTTGCAACCTGTAAAGTGGGCTGATAAGTCACTCAGCACAGTTCTTCTGTTTAATTAATAGTTAACAATTAAAACATACTTCACTTAGCAGCTCACCATGTGGTACGATCAAAGTACAGTTAGTTCTAGGAACGATTTTGAGTCGAAAATGTTCTATGCCATTTTTCACCAAGGGTCACCGTTAACAAGCTATGACTGGAGTATAAAACGGAAGTCTCCATAGTTAAATTAGCATTGCCTTTCAGTTTATAAGGGTCAAACCTTTACTTGTTTAGGCAGTGATTTAGGGTAAAATGCCATGGGTCAGGGACAATATAGTATAATCATACGGTACTAGAAAACCTTGCGAAATTCATCATTCCCAGCATGAGTTTAAAATTAATTCTACACTTCTACAAATCTTATATGTTTCAGAATTTCTAACGTTATACTCAACTTCAAAACCAACCTCTTGCCACGATTTTTTAAATATCAAAGCCGTCACTTTTTCGTTTTTACCAGTCCCCATAAGATCGCGTTTAATGCCTATTTCTGTGCATTGCACTAAATAGCTGGTTATCACCCCAGAACTGTTTAAGCCACGGGAGAGCTAATTGCGTATCTAAAAACTGAAACGTAAAATAATTTGGTGTGAGCGTAACCCTTCAAAGAAGAAGATGATCCGTTTATGACGCCATTATCGTTCAATCACAATATGTTCAATATCACTCCGTAGTTCTATTGTATTTTCGTTCGATTGGGAATCTAGCTTTATTATTTACTGCATTTGTCCCATAAAGTGATAAACACTGTCAATTTCTCAGCTTTCTAGCTTTCTCGTGAAATGAAATGTACCAAAAAATAAGATGCTTAGTTACCCCTTCTTTATTTTTCAGATAACCTCATGAATATCACAAAAATTGCCAGATTTGTTGCTACGATACAGTTAGCTTTGCTAACAGTTGATGATGAGAAGGAAGCGATACTTGGTAGCCCACTTGGAGATGTTTTTAATCCAATTATACAGGCCTTAAAAAGGAGGCCAGTATTTCTTCAATATAGGCCATGCACTTTGCACCAATCACAATGGGCCTAAAATTTGAATTCAAATCAAAAGAGATGTTACTGTAAAAGTTTGTAAAACCCGGTAGAAATAACGTCTGCTTAGACGCTTGTACACTAGTTTATTCAGCTCATTAACGAATTAAGCGATTCAAACGAAATTATGATCATTATTAGAAAATCACTGGTATAAATTTTAATACAGAAAAAACAATAACGAGTGAAAAATATTCATCCCCGCAATTAGCTAGAATCTTAAAAATGGACTTGAAAATCGTCTTTAGTTGGTAAACCAAATGCATATTAGTCTTTTTAAAACTTAGGCCAGTAAATCACCGTCACGACATAAAACAACGCCATATATTATAAACACAATTTTTCTTGTCCCGTAGTGGTTATGAAATTCAGTTGCGTGTTTTGAATGAAGAAGGTGTTTCTTTCACTTCCAAACAAGAGAATGGAAAACACCGTGAATTCGTCAAATCACTTTACGAAAATGTCAGTATTGTCAGGACCGCCTTAAAGATTGAGTCCAATGGGCACGTGCCCAGGGGATTGCCCCGTAGTTTTAATTTTTTTTCTAATTTGAGACTTAGTCTTGCATTGTAATGTTATTAAGACAGGCCCGGTGAAATGTTTGGAATAATGTAGCTGCTCAAATTTGCCAAACTAACATTTTCCTTTCGCGAAGGATTCTGATATTGCTGTACCGATGTACATTTTGGAAGATCCATCAGATTTGAAGTTCTTTAATGTAGAAGGTCCAAACTTGATGGGTGAAGCAAAAATACTGAGCGGAGGTCCAATCAATCGAGAATTTGGAATGTTCGATATCATAGACATATTCGACGTTAAAGTGAGATTATTGGGTGCAAACTGCAAATACAAATAGACATAACAGAACGTGGGCGTTGTTCCCGATATGGTGCCAACTCTCGCTTCATTTCTAGCTTCTTTGTTGGTCTATCCAGCGCTCGTTTTTATCGTTACCAGAAGGGAATAATAAGAGAAATAGGATACCTAATGTCTTCATAAAGCTCTAAGACTGTAACGAGACTCTTACCAGCCTCAAATTATCTTCCCTTTCCTGATTGGCTAACAAACTTCTGTCGCCGATCTAACGTTTAATAACTTGATGAAGTGCGTAAAGAACAAAACAATAGGTTAGAGAGTAATATACATTCTTTAAATGAAAGTTACGAAAGTGAATCGGAATCAAGAAATTACCGCTGTAGCAGACAAAGTAAAGATAAGGTTGCTTAATGTAGGGACTGTTTTTTCGTGTAAGCTGGTTTTACGGCGTGTCATTGCGCCAATTTCAGGGTATTTTTGAGGTTGGTCGAGCTCAAGTTGCCGTCCTTGACCGATATGAGTTCCATTTGTTATTATTCCCTTCTCATATTACGTCACCTTTTCCTCTCCTTGACTGAAATAGTTGGTCTTCAGAGGCATTCCGCAATGCATTAGAATATTTTCAGTTCTTGGAGATTATCATATTACCTGAAAAATGAAATTCAAATTGTCTGTGTGCTCGCGCAAGAACGCATTGGCGAGTTTTCCTTACTCATGATTGCTACGAAATTTTCAGATTCAAATTCCCTGACTTTTTCAGGTTTTCCCTGACGTTTTTAGGCCCAATTATTATTATTTTAAGTAGAAGTGTTTCGTTTAAATCACATTTTATAAATATTAAATGTAAAACATTTCGGAGCAAACTCCGGTGCCTGGTTGCTAAAACGAAGTTAAACGTCACCAAGCTGAACTTTTGAACCACAGATATTTTAGCAATTTTAATCAAATTCCCTGACTTTGTTGAAATTCTTAAACTTCTCTGACCTTTATGGCACATTTCTATATTTCTTGACTGTTCCAAGTGTTCGCTGACCTTTGGCAAGCCGGATACACAGCAGGGAGTATATTTTGTTTCGTTTGTCTCCAGCTCTTTCCTAACTCTGTCAGCTTCTGTTATCTATATTTGTATTTGATTTGGTGTACACAGAACAATTAATACACAAAGAAAATAACGCGTTATTCGAACATATTCTTGACAGATATGGACGGCCATTGGAGTTTTTATATTAGTGTATCCATTGCTTTGTCTGTTGATTTATGGAGCGACTAATTTGGCGTTAAGCAGATTTTGCATCATACACTGGTTGACCGCAATCTTTTTAGTAACAGGGCAAGGTGATAGATTGTTCGTATAAGGCACAAAACCGAAATAGATAATTAAGACATTTTGAAACAATTTAGGTTCTCCAAATGCTGGCCACGTTCATTTTCGTACATGGATATTTGGCTATTGCTGTCTGTTAGGGCTTTCGTTCATATCGTTGTCGTTTACGATCATGTTGCTAACAACAATTACAACTCTAAATCAACCAACATTTATCAACAATATTTATGACCTTCTCGAACGGGAGAACTTGAGAATCTCCATGGTGACCTCGCAAACAGAATACACGTATTACCAAGTAATCATATTGGATGCATCTCAAACATACGCCACTAGTTTCTGCAAGCTTAACAAGACACCTAGGTTACAAACCAGATCAGCTATTTTCGACCCGTTCAATATAAACTGTAGCGTTTGAAAGAACGTATAAAATAATGAGTATTGCAAATTTGAACCATGCACCTACTTGGGGTATTAAAGAAAATACAAGCAAATTTCCTTATTGGATCTTGAGAGTTAGGCTTTTGTTTCTAGATGACACAAGAGTGCTATCAATTCCAATTGGATTACTAGTACCACCTGATGGATTTGTCCAATTGGGTTTTAGTAGTCCTTTTTCGTTTTCTTCGCAAATTTAGGGTCCGGTATGGAAATTTAATTACTAGTATATTCACTAATATTGAAGATATTTTATATAGGCTATTCATAGTTTTATAAGCTCTATCAATTAAACATGAAAAGCTAACTTAGAAAGCTATAGAACAACACTCTATGTTAAATGAGTTTTGTGCTAAGCAACGAGAGTAGTGACAAATCCTGAAATTGAATTTAAGGCATTGTTTAAAAAGTGACTTCGCAAAAATATATTCGATAATCATTTACGTGCCACCTTTGACACACAATAACCAGCCAGAAAATCAGTCGTAAGAATTATAAGCTTTACAATCGTAAATGCAAAGAACTGAAAATTATAAAAGATGATTAATAACCCATAAAAGTCCTTATCAAGATTATAAAAGCAATTCCTTTTAAGATAAGACTACTAACGACTAACTTTGACCCACCCTGTAATTTATTTCAGAATTATAAGAAACACCCTGTAAAAATTAAGTAGCCATTTCCTTTTAAAATTCCAAGAACTATCCTCGACTTCAAGTGAACTCATAAGGAATTCCCCTGGCCAATAGAATAGCCATAGTTTCTTTTTTCAAATGCATAGTTTACAGTTTTCTCTGGGGGTTCCTGAGAGACCATTTTTTGTACACATTTAACCTCTAGTCCATTAACCTTGAAATGGAGTTTACTAATACCATCTTCTAAAGTTTATTATTTGTGTAGATTATTATGTCGTTAGGATGTATGTATTGTTATTGTAACTTGAAATTTAGAAAATGTTCTCTATTCTGACAATGGGCTGTAGCCGAAGCTGACCAATCCCTTGCCGAAAACTTATGTGCTTTATTATAATTTAGAGTAACACCTTTTGTGTCCGCAAGATACGTATGGTACTTAATTAGTACAGGCCTTATTAGTAAGATTTTATTAAGTGTGCATTCTACAATTTATCATTTGATTAAAGTAGCATGCTTATACTAATTACCAGTTTCTTAAGTGTGCCTGCAATTTATTTTATTAGTGTTTTTATTAAAAGTTTTATAGGCAAACTCCAAATACGTTACAGACGTTAATACCCCTTTTCAAAAATCTCTATACAACTCTGACCATAGTTTAAATTTTAATCTGACCAGTCACAGTTAAGTTAGTTGCCTTTATAACAACCGTTCAACGAGCAATGGGCTAAAGTAAATATACTTACGTTGGCTAGAACGCTAGAATTTTTACAATATAAACCGTTATAGCGTTACATAAATTGGTCGGAATCCAGTAACTAAAAAATTTCATTTGTTTTTATAACAATAGAGTACAAAAACTCCAACTCATCGACGGATCTGGGAGCGTGTACTGGTTGATACTTCGGGAAATGATTGGAGCGAAATTTTACCCCGTATCTATCACGGAGAATTTGTGACAATAATGAGTCAGAGTATGCTTATCTCCTGGGTTGGAATGTTATGCCCCGCATTTGATAAGGAACACTACTTTCACTTGTCGGATGAAACCATGTTTAGTTTCTTATGGGCGTGTCCAACATCAAAAGCCATTGATCCGCAGCTAAGGAAAACCTACTACAATTTGTGAGTTATGCACGCAACTATTTTCCTTGGTGATGTTACTCAAATCATTGAAAAGTACATACCACAAGGTTGATTCCCACTTGAGGAAAAATAAAGACCGAAAACCTTAGCGCTGCGTCCAAAAAAATTGCTTTTACGCAGGCCATCGTAGGCAATATTTTAGTTCGGTTCATAAATACGACCCAAAACCATAAGTTCATAATATATTTTCATAATTTAGTCTAGTCACTGGTTACTGGACCTTGTCATGAAGTGACGTCGGTGAAACGTCATAGATTATTGTAAAGCGATGCATAGTGAGGCACTGTTAGAGACATGCAAACTCAAAAGTTTACATCATGCAAAATCAGCATTCGCAAATGCAACTCGTGATCAAACCCGGTGAGTTCAGACTCAAACTTAACAACATGCAAATGTGGCAATAACGAATTTTATTTGTTATGACAATAATTTTACCTCAGCCTCTGCTTAACAAAATAGAACACAAACTCTGTCCGACCGAAACCTGTTTCGGTCCCGTTCAGTAGAAACATTTTTACAGCAGAGACTCTTATGCAGTGGGAAATAAGCTCTATACAGCAAAAGTAATACTATACTGAGCCTCCATAGAGATTTTCTCTTTAGCCCAGGACTTTTAGCTCTTGACCTAGAACATTTGAACATAAAGATGAAAATTGGTACATGTGCTATTTTCGACCCAACAAAAAAAATACTAAAAGTCCCCTGCTGTAGAGCGCGAGCTTTCGCCGCCATCTTGGAAAATGGCCGTCGGGAATGCCAGCTACAATGTATTCCACATTCTTCTTCAAAAATAATAAATATTGGTACACATTATGAGTGGGACCACATGAACAACAGAGAAACATTTTACAGCTCTGTGTTCGATAGTTGGGTCGCCATATTGGACAATGGCTGCCGTGAATGCTAGGTACAGTATATTTCACCATGTTGTTTGAAAATTATGAAAATTGATAGATATTATAATCAGAGCTGTGTAAACCTCATAGTAAAATATTGAAGCCGTTTATCAGATAGTTTGGCCGCCATGTTGGAAAATGGCCGCCGGGAATGTCATTTGGATACAGTATATTATTCATAAAGAGATATTAACCTATTGGATAATCGCTGCGTCGTTTACCAAGTTAAGTGTGAAACATGCGGCGAAACGTATGTTGGTGAAACACAACAAACGTTAAAAATAAGTTCTCAGGGAATAAGCAATGTACTAAAAATTATAATAAAGAAAATGGCTTAGCGGTTCATGTTTGGGAGTCTAAAGGTCACGTAATTGATTTTAAACATCCAAAAATTCTGTATCGGGAAAAAAACTGGCGAAAAAGAAAATTTATTGAAGGTATATTTCTTAAAAAATCAGGAAAATTAAATCTAAATCAAGGTTGTGCTGAAACAAAATATTGGGGAGTCATAGACGACAAACATTTTATTCAAGAGAGGGCGGGATAAGATTTTTAAAAAACCGAGGTCACCTCGTAAGTGTCACGCGTTAAGATTTTTAGTATGACTGATGAAGGCACACGAGCCCTAAGCTCTCATCTTATTGTAATTTAATAGGCAATTTACACCTATTAAAATACCGTTATTTAACTGCCATAAGTTCTCTCTTCTTTTTAACACTATTTTATTAATATTTTGCTATGGCTTCGGAAAAGTTTAACATTTATTGAATATTGATGACGTGCTACTAATAGTTTGGGAGCCATCTTGGAAAATAACTGCTGGAAATACTAAATATATTTCAAACATATAAATCTTTTCGAAATTCCTATATTGAGTCAAAATTATCGACGCCATGTTTAAAAATGGCCACTCGAAAACTATTACCCTAAATTCTGAATGAAAAGTTATTCAAAGCTGTAATTCTCAACATGTTTATTAGGGAATATAATTTAATGTGGAGGTTTATACATTTTCGTGTTGTTAAAGATTAGATTTAAGACAAATCTCTAAAAGTTCGTTCTATTCAACTCGTCAGCCTGAAGATTTTTTCACAGTAATTGCATGTCAGAGGCCTTGATTAGGCGCAGCACCTAGCTGGGCACTCATCATATTCCAAATTGAACCTGCGGAAACGCCGTCAAGGCACACGGGATCGGCCAGCGGCCCCGACAAACGCCCCTTGAGCAGGTGAAGAAGCTGGACACAGGCAGCAGGATTCTCGAGGGACGGAGGATTTCCCTCCAAGCACATCAGTGCCACACTCAGAATGCATTTGATTAGGCGCTGCTCCTGCGCGCGGGGGCATCTACAGCGCCCCCCTCCTGCCATTCATCCCTGTGCCCAAAATGGTACCTGCGGAACCGCCGTCAAGGCACACGGGATCGGCCAGCGGGCCCGGCAACGCCCCTTAAGCAGGTGACAGAGGCGGGACACCGTCGGCGGCGAGCCCAGCCAGGAGGTGGTCGGTGACAGGGCTCGGACCAAGGCAGCAGAAGGCTCGAGGGGCCGGAGGATCGCCCTCCGAGCACAGCAGTGCCATACAGTCCAAAAATGTATCCGCGACCCCCAGAGGGTTGCCAAGAGCTGGGGATGAGCCAAAGCAACACCTGGGCGGGGGCGAAGCGGCCGAGCAAAACGTTCGCGGAACGGGGCAGGGAAAGGTCCGAACCAAGGGCGAACCCAAGGAACCATCCTAACCGGCACACCGAACTCGGGCCCCCTCCGCCACGACAAGGCCTTTTGCTCTACTCCCAAGGTAGGCACCCAAGGGAGCGGGAGGGGGATCAGTACCACACGACCGAAACAATTTATCCACGACCCACAGAGGGTTGTCAATAGCGGGGTGAGCCAATTATGGCAACACCTGGGCGGGGGCGAAGCGCCGAGGAAAATCTTCAGGGAACGGGGCAAAGAACGGTGTGAACCAACGGCGAACTCAATCAACTCCCGAACCGGAACACCGAACTCGGGCCCCCTCCGCCACAAGAAGGCCTTTTTCTTGATCCATCACAGCTAGTACAGCGACAATGTCCACGCAATGCTGAGCAAACTAATTCGGATTGTCTTCATCCACAGTTCTTTACACAAGAAGCTCCGCAGTTACAGATAATGAGTATTAAACGTTGGTCTTGAGTGGCGTGAATGGGACTTAGGATTCGGGATCGCGAACCCATCCTTATTCTTCGCGGTTTAAATGGTTTTCTAGCTATAGCTTTAATTTTCTCTGTTTCAGATTTTAGGATAGTAATCTTTCAGTGACCATTTTTAAAGGTGGGTTCGATAATTTAGACTTGGAAATAGTTATTTTTATGGTGTTTAATACGTTCATGAGAATCATCTACTCAATAAAGAAATATATCGGTAATATATTTGGCATTTCCCGCAGTCATTTTCCAAGATGGCGCCCATACTTTCAGCACCACGTCTTCAATATTAAAGTATGATGTTAAGACGGTCTTCTACAATATATTTACCAATTTTCATAATTTTTGAAAAATATACAGTATCTAAATGACATTCCTGGCGGCCATTTTCCAACATGACGGCCAAACTATCTCAATATTTTACTATGAGGCTCACACAGCTTTTATTATAATATGTATAAATTTTCATAACTTTCCAACAACATGGTGAAATAAACTGTACCTAGCATTCACGGCGGCCATTTTCCAGTATGGCGACCCTACTGTCAAACACAGAGCTGTGAAATTTTACTATGATGTTCATGTGGCTACATTCATAATATTCACCAATTTTCGTAATTTTTGAAGAAGAATGTGGAATACATTGATGCTAGCATTCCCGGCGGCCATTTTCCAAGATGGCAGCGAAAGCTCGCGCTCTGCAGCAGGCGACTTTTAGTATATTTTTTGTTGGGTCAAATACAACACATGTACCAATTTTCATCTTCATGTTCAAATGTTCTAGGTCAATTCCTTTTTTAGCCTATCTGTCCTGGCCTACTTGTAACTGCCACGCAGTTAAAGGGATGTACAATCCGTATTGTAAATGCGTACCAAAAACTATATTTTGAAGTAGTAACGTTATAATTTTCTGAATTAGTGATTGGACAATGTCAAGTGAGTGTAAGCGTGAAACGAATACGATTCGGCAGATATTCAATGATAATGCTAATGCAAATTCCCCATGGTCTGACAATGCTATGAAATTCAGGCATGAACTTGAAAACTGTTTGATAAGCTTGAAATAGTCCCCGCCCCTACATTAGGTGTTGATAATCACTTTAAAAATCCCATGGAAACTAATTTAAGTAAACCGTTTCGTTCGATTTTAATTAACACAAAATTAGTATGTCTCGATGACTTAAAGTATATATTACCAAAAACGGATTAATGTAATAAAAACGTCGAATCATAGTTTTAGCCCCTGGTACCATCCTCGCATTATAAGTTGAGAAACTTCGCCTGCTTATAATTTAGCTCCACCCACAAACTTTGTATATAGTGGGAAAAAATAGAATTCTTATTTTTTAATTGTGCTGGTTAAATAATTCGTTCGGAAATTGCTCCAGTGACAAAAAACAAGGCGGACAACAATGCGATATAACTTCTGAAATATTGAAATTAAGTTTGGAAGTTAAGAATATATTTAACTGATGTTATTTTAAGAATATATTTAATTGATGCTATTTTAAATAGCACTTTCTTTAAATATGTGGTTTATGCTTCTTTTCATTCAGAATGAAGTATGGGAGGATTGTACCAGAGGGTGAAGCTCTGATCCGATGCTCTTATTACATTAATCCGTTTATGCGTGGACGAATATTAATTAACTTACGTTACAATACCTGGAGTAGGTATTTTTTCGATGATCTAAGCAGCCTCTAGATTCAGGGAAAATGTGCTGACACGATGTCAGATACAACGAATGATTCGTTTCAGTTAACAAACACGTTATTTTGTTTTACAGCTTGAGAAACTATTACGAAGCTGGTATTATGGATTTTCGGGAAAGAAACGATATGGTCAAAGAAGGCGTCAAGTGCATTCAGAAAATGAAGATAGAATTGAAATCCCAGCCTGTTAGCAAACTTGCAATTGCCAACTTGAAACTCCCCTTTTGTGTCTTTCTGCTTGGAACAGGGTTATCTTGGTTTGTTTTTGTCATCAGTTTCATCAGTAATATGAAATAAAATTTATGTAGGCCTATATAAAAATTGTGTGCATATTCCGTAAGATTGAAAAGAGTCCAGGACAAAAATATATATAAATTGTGGTCACATGTAGGGAAAATCGCACTAAATGATATACAGCGGGTGGTATAATGCCTAAGCATAGCCCCCTGAATAACATAAGGCCTGGACATCGTTTTTCCGAAGGGGGCGGCAAGCTTATTATAAGGGTGCGCGAAACACTCAATAGATGGCGCGAGATCCAACTTTATTTCAAGCGGGAATTTCAAATGTACAGTCAAAAATCACAAATGGTTTATTTAAAACTTGTATGGAACATTAATGTCACAAAGTTTATTTAAAACTTGTATGGAACATTAATGTCACAAAGTTTATTTAAAACTTGTATGGAACATTAATGTCACAAAGTTTATTTAAAACTTGTATGGAACATTAATGTCACAAAGTTTATTTAAAACTTGTATGGAACATTAATGTCACAAAGTTTATTTAAAACTTGTATGGAACATTAGTGTCACAAAGTTTATTTAAAACTTGTAAGAAACAATATCACAAAGTTTATTTAAAACTAGTGAGGAACATTAATATCAAGATCTACATCTTTAAATGTTTTCTGGATATCGGTTTTTTGTTAAATTTCTTAACAAACTCTTTTCTATCAGTAAAATCTTTTGCCAAGTTGTCCAATAGAGCTATTTCAGAGGGGGTAATGGCTACGTCACCAATGCTATTTGCCCATAGAGAAAACCCTCAGAAAATGTCCGTCCTACACTCAAAGGCAGGCCCAATTTTCGTAGCAGACGAAATTTTTCCCCCACTGAAATAGCTCTATAGAGGTCTTACATACTTTGTTAACAATATGTCAGCTAACTCGCGATAACTACTGCAAGTGAAGATAGCAATTTAATTTTCTCTTGAGCATTAAGCAGTTTCTTTTTAAGTTTTGAAATGAAACGGCCTTTTTTTCGAGTAGATACAACTCCATTGGATTTAGTTTTATTGATGACATTTATCTTTTTAGCACATTTATATTTGCCACTAACTGCATTTTCAGGGGTTTGGTCTTCTAAAAGCGAAATACCGCTAGGCATTCCTGGACTAGATATGTCAATAGCTTTAGGAGATGGAATGTAATTTGTATTAATTGATTCATCACTATAAACACTCGTGATATTTTTCACAGCATCAGTTAAAGGAACTTTTGACCGAATTGGAGATTCAAAATCTATATTACAGTTAGCTTTCTTTTGCGTAGATGGACTTATGTTGATGTCTCTGTTGTTTACACTTCTTTCGAGAAAAAGTCTCTTTCGGGATAAATTTCTTGTATTACCGGTAGTAGCAGCAATACATGTAACGGAAGTTGAATCAGTACTTGAAATATTTGGAGAGATTAATGTTCTACATGGTGAATTGTCATTGTGGTTCTTGTACATCTCAAAGGACGGCCCTTCTGTATCACTTGACTTTGCAATTATATGAGTTCTATTAATAATTGGGCTTAATGGTGGTTTATTAGGAGAACTGCTAGCATTTGATAAGGTTGTACTCTCGGTTCGTGGTGTTTTGCAAGGAATCTCGGGTATTACATCTGGTAACAAACTTCTTTTCTTTGTGAAAATACTAAAGCTAGATTCCTTGAAATGTAAGCATACAAATACGGGCATCGATGATTAATGTACATGAAAGAGCACTTTCCCATTGTTTTTTAATACATTCTTTTTTAGGAACCTCATGAAATGAAATTCTATTGCTTTGGTTTTTCTCGCATGGTTTGCTTCTGCCTCTGAACCCTAATTTCTTTTGCTTGTTTGTTGGGCAATCGGTTAGAGCACATTTGAATCCCATTATTCTTGTTTAATATTCTTCTTTATGAACTTTAAGTCTTTAACATATGAAAACCATTCAGTGCATAAATTAAGATCATTTCAAAACATAATAACATTGAAACTTCAAAGACAAGCCTTGGTGATAAAAACATTCAAGACTAGCCTAAATAATACTAAAACTAATTTATATTGAGCGTTTGAACCCGATTTATGTAAAAGACCAATCGAAATTAGTGTTAATTATTATTACATATTATCAAAATATTAATCAGTATTATATCACAAAAACATTTACTTACTGAAATGGGTCCGCTTTCAAAGTTTCAATTCACGATCGCCAATTATAGCAGACGCACTTTCGTCGTCTGACGTCAAACAAGAAAGATCTAGGGCCATCTCTCGGTCAAATCTGGCTTTAAACTTAAAATTGTTTTTTGCCAGTTTCAATAATAAAATACCCACCCATGTCCAGGCCTTATGTTATTCAGGGGGCTATGGCCTAAGTCAGTGGGTTCTATGGGCGAGTTTAATAAAAAATGTTCTAAGAATATTTTCCTAAGTTACACCGCTTTCAAGTTATGATTGTAGTGATTAACGGATAACCCCTTAAAAATAAGAAACTGCTAATTTAAATAAGGCATCATCAGTTAAGCATTTCAATCATAACTCGTTTAAGGTGGCCTTAGAATAAAATGCCATAGGACATTTTTGACTCAAAAATCGTCCATTGAACCCATTTTACTTCGGTCATACCATCCTTTCTTGGAACATGCTGTATAGTTAGTGAATACAACAGATTGTAAAATTTGTAGGCTTTCACTTCTAATTTGAAATTATAAACGCTTACCTAATAGCAAAGGTATAAAGAAACTACTGAAAAAAAGGAAATGAGTTGGATAGAATATTTCCGTAGTTTTCATTCCTATGTCTAAAAATCAGAGTCTCAATTTGTTTCTGGATTGTTTGGTTGACCAAATTTGTGACGTCGTCTTTTTCCTATCTCCATTCAAGGTGTTAACAATTTTGGCTATTGTTGCGTATAGAATTTTAATTGCAAACCATGTAAATGTTTGTCAGCGTACGATATTTTTCTTCGTATACCACGGGGCGGTAGCCGCATAAATAGTGTTATCGTTATCTTGCAGGCAACGTGAATCACACGTCGTTTGATCTGTTATTATCTATTTGCATTTGATGGATCCTATGATTTGAAATTGATTATGTTACTTGGGGTTAATATGTTGGTTAATTATTCGCTCAATGCATAATATCCACAAATATGTAGAGTAAATTAGAAATAAAAAACAAACTTTGATTTCTCTTAAATAATCTTCACATTTCTTGGGATTTGAGGTCCAAATGGATCCCATTATAGCTTTCCTTGTTGTTTTCCTTTATTATATAAAACCATTCGTCTTTTTTATTTAATAAAAACTGTCTTTGTAGTCAAAGACGGAAAAAGTAAATGATAAGTGTAGAAAATTAATTGCTTGAAGCACAGATATTCAAACTTTCATTTCTGAAGACACGATCATATAACATCAATTAATAGAAAACATTTCTTAGTATTTTCACCAATACGAAAGTTTCTATTGCCTTCATCGAGTGAAGTCGCTCTGTTTTATTGCTCCACTAAGCCTTAACCCGCGGTTCTCTAGTTTTACTGCAGCAGATCGTATGTCAAAGGCCTAAGCCTAGGCCTAGTTGACGTTATTATATTTATATCTTACGTTTAAAATTAACGATAGATCTAATTTGATCTTAATTTTTATTTGACGAATTTTATGCTTAAATTTACGGCTACAAAGCTGTGCATTTCGATATTGACGATTACAGTTTATTAAACAGACAATAATCATGAGCGGCTTAATGTGCGCCTGTTTTTGTTATTATCAAGGTTAGTCAACTGAATAAATTGCCCCCTTTTCCAAAATGTTACTAAATTTTGTATGTTTTTACCTCAAAATATTGGTGTTTTTCAAATTATTGCTAAAAAGCTTGTTTATTGTCACCGTTTTCCACAATATTGTTTTTTTACGCCATTTCTACCCTAAAAAGCGCCGCTTTTTTAGCCACTCGTCAATAATCCGGTACCCTTAGTTCCGGATCCATATGCACGAGACAAAAATTCTGCCTAACTACTGGTTGCAATTTTGATCGTAGAGATGAAAAATAGAGTCGGACACCCTTGGTAACGTAGGATCACTGTTTACAGTATTTTCACTACTCTTGTGTTTAAATTAAGGCCTCAGAAGTGGAGAGATTCTTTCTGCGTGAAACCTGAAGAGATAATCTGAACAAATCAAATGCTCAGTAAAAAAGTTAAAGACCTCCATTTCTGAGGAATTGCATACTCTTCGCAAAGAAACAAAGGACGACATTGCTAATATTCTAAAATAATTTAAACTAGCCCCCACTTCAAAAGAAGTATCAAACCAACTATCTGCTCTGAGCAACAGTTGCACTACCATGTACAATATCTTTCTTAGAAGAAAACCCAGAGAAAATGAAACCAAACATCTTTGCAAATTTGAAAGGAAATTTGAGATTGAACAATGTGCTACTTCAGAAAGCTTTACAGTTCTTGAAAAGAAATTAGACCATCACGCTCAAGATCTGGAAAACATAGCCGATATCGTTGTAATAGATAACACGGAAACAGCGCCATAATAACCAGCACATAAAAAAACCCTATAAATTAAAGGGTATATAGAGGCCTGGGCACAATGCCCGAAGACAAACTTAGCAACTGCAAAATTAAGACGTATCCTAGCTCTAATGACTTTTTTCTATAGGGAACTGCGCAAAAAACCTTTACAATTTTCTTGCTAAAGAAGCTAGATTCTACCACTAATCAAAGCCTCCACTTCCGAACATCTTCTACTCCTGACGAAGTCCTTCAACCTAAAAACTGGCCCCAAGGTGTATCATGCGACAAGCTAGGTAGCAAAATGGCTAATCCCAAAATTTGGGAAATAAATACAACCGAAGGAGGACTGGTCCTTTCAAACGATCAAAAATGAAATATTTTATACCTAACTGTGATAAAACAGTCACTGTGGAAGATATTAAAGAACATCTGTGTGATATTGGAATAACGGTCATTTTTACTATAACACCTCCATCAAAGCATTCAAGCTGGACTCAAATTTCTATCGTTGAAAGTGAAAGTCTCCATGATAATACACTTGATTCATAAAACTGGCCAAACCCTATACGAGTTCGTCGATATAGGGAAAGACCAAATGCAAAGAATTGACTGCGACATTCTTCGATACTGAGCCCCTTTGAAATATCTTGAAATAGTAACAGCAACTTTGATGGACGTATTAATGGCTTATATATCACGCTTGTCAACGTAAGGAGCCTAAACGTCCACACTACTGACATTGCTAATATTCTATTTAGCAATGACATTGATGTATTAATGATTTTAAAAATATGGCTGAATCCCCTTATGCCAGACATACTTTTTGCTATTAATGGTTATACATTGATTAGAAAAAATGTATCGGGCAAACGTGGTGGTGGCATCGCCATTCATTTTAAAGACCGCCTTAGAATATATGAGAGACTATCTCTTATGAACAACCGGAAACTTCTTCGCTTGATTTTTTTTTTTTTTGGTTTTCCCTTTATGAAAAAACTCGAAACCAGTACATATTTTCTGTTGCTACTGTCCACCACACCTAGACTATAAAACTACGTTTGTGGATCTTGGACAAAGGTGGCGCCAGGGGTAGGCGACACAGGATATAGCCTACTTTTCTTTTCACTTTGGGGGCCTATAAACGCCATTTAGGGCCTCTTAATGTAAAATATTTGGGCCCTTGCGCTGGACCACTAACCTTGAGAAGGGAAATTATTAAAACCTATTGTTTATTCAGACAAAAGGGTGTAGAAAATTACGCTTCAAAATAAATGTTGCCTTCATAAGTCTAAAGGATTGTCCATAAACTACGTCAGACTCATGGCGGAGAGGTTTCTAAATTTGTGACTGACCGTGACAACGGGATCTTCGATGCGTGACGTCACATTTAACATCAATTTTGTTACGAAGTCAGTAAGAGGCTGATTAGCTCTCTTTCGTTATAAAAGAAAAAAATACAATATTCTACCTGGGAACGACCACTACGATAATTTACCAAATTTTTTATTCCATCATCGCTTAAATAGTAGAAAATTTAAGCAATGATCTCCTACTTACGCCTACTTGTAGCCAATTTAAAACAAACTGACCAGTTCACTGCAGAAATTAGGTAGCTACACGTACGTTTAGTCGGTAATTTTAATAACAGCCACACCACCAAGACCAAATGTTCACGGATATAGGCATGAGCGTTATGATCCTCTTAAATCTCAAGCAGGTTCTACAACACATCGTTCCCTACAAGACATACTACTAAGAATAATAAAATCTGCGAACCAAAAAAAAAAATTACCTATCGACTTTCAATCATAAATGTTCTTATAGATTCCTATAGAGACTCTAGGGGTCTTGCACAGTTGTTGGATGGCTCCGAGTTACTTTCAATCCTAATTGGCTAGAAACATTTTCTATTTGTGATCATAGAAACGGAAATTAATTAATAAAAGTCAATTGAAGGATCTAAATTTTATAAATTTTTTAAGAGAACAACGAAAAAGGGAAGGAAGAAAAGTTCCAGAAAGAATGGTTCACTAGTAAAATTTGTTTGGTGGATAAACGGGGCTACCAGTCTTAAAGATTTCAAGGGTGCGATCACCTTTATTGTAAATAATGTATGAAAGATAACTTCACCTTTCAAATTAAAGAGGAAAATGTTAAACGCTTAACTTGTCCAGATGTCAAATGTTCAACGCCAGCTCTTCCACAAGAAAGTAAAACATCTGAATTCTAATTTCCTCAATAACGACAGTAAAAATTATCGTTATTTTTAAAATTAATATGGAAAAAAGTATGGGATGGAGTTATTGAAACTGATTAACGAGTGTTTGTCGGATGATTGGGTGTAGTCAAATTGTAAAACGTGTCATCTTTGTAGTGCTACTATTGAAGTTAATTTCTTATATTATTGTCAGGCTATTTTTCCAGCAAAAATATTTGATTTTTTTCATACAGAGAAGTGATGGCTGCAACAAAATGGTGTGTTGGACGTGTAACACATCTTTTTGTTGGCTCTGTAATAGGCGATTAAATCTTGATGACACGTATATGCTGTAACGGATTAGATGTCCGTTCCGTTGACAAGGGCGTTCAGTCAATCCTTGTAAAGGAGGACCGTCGTCACAACGCTAAGTGTTAAAATCATATTACCCAGGTTCTTCTTGGTTGTGGCGCTATCGGATATCCGTGGTTGGAGCCTAACTTTACCCTTAACTTTTATTAGGAGACATATTGATAAATCAATCACTCTTTGACTTTTATTAACATAAACTAAAATAAAAGTTTAAATCATAATTGAAGAGAGTCTGAACCACGAGGTTCAGCAAATAATAACGACTACATTTTTCCCGGGTGTAAATGAGACTGCTCCTGTTACAACATAAAATTTCTCTTTTATATCTTCCCAGAGGGATGCTAACTCTTTTCCGCAAATTGAGAAGGGTTGCAACCGGAGATATGTGGGGTCGAGGTAGTTACAAGACGGCAGTGGACTGAGCATAAACCAGCGGTTTGAAATTAGAAGCTTCCGTCCACTGTCGTCTGCAACGGTAGGCCTAAACCGTTGCAATGCATTACAATGATCCCAGTTCTCCGTGTTTTGATCATTTGTTCATCGAAACGGCTGAATTGGTGAATGATAGTGATAGCGAGGACGAGTTTGAATTTGTGTTACTATGAATAAAATTTAAAACCCAAAATTGTCTAACCATTGAATTTTTTTGTAGAAAAAAGAGTATCAATTTCAGATTGAACGTGAACTCACTAAGGCTAACATACGCGTAATACATATATTCCACCCATCTTTTATAAGGCAAAATTCTTAGCATTATATTTTTCATTTTTCGACTTGAAAACGTCTAGTTTGATGCATTATGTATATGTTACGCTCTTCATTCTCCGTATCATTTCTGTTTATAATTTCTTATTATAATTCTCAATTGAATTAGGATTAAGATTCTGTTTTCAATTTCTATTTACAATTATCTAATTAAATTATATCTAAATAAAATACAACTTGGGTTCGTACTGGTAATTGTGAAAACTTTTTACAAATCCTTGAATAACTTCCGTGTCGCTAACGTTAGACACCTGCCACTTTCAGGATATGGAATATGATTCTTTAGACACAATTTTTTTCAGCCTTTTAACAGTTTTAAATTTTGCACAATATCCTTTTTCAAAAACCCCTAAGAGCACCCCAAATGTGAAAAATCGCTGGTAAATGTAAACACCCTGATCCTAAATAGTAAACACGGAACACAAATGTTGATCAAATTGGAGGAATGAAATAGGCCCTTGTAAAATAGGTACCAATAACTAGGGCCTAGATTCAAGTACCTAGATTAAAGTTTACGCCCATTTGATAAGTGATAATATTATAATACTGTTTAACAAGTTGGAAAACCCCGAATATTACCTCTCCGAGTCAAGAGGTCTGCTACTACAAACTTATTTACCTAGTTATGGAATTATTTCTCTTTTTTTGAAGTAAAAATTTACGAATTATTGAAGCAGTATTCCAAGCATTGCGAATATACAGTAAGGCAGACGACATTTTACATCAAATAAGGGTAAATCTTGGACACATGGAAATCAGAAAATGGGGAAAAGAACAGGAAATGAAGTGTATACATTTTGGTGAGATATAACCTTTATGTGTTTTAAAGGCCCAATTGTCTACGCTTCAGCTGTTTACCCAATATACTCAATTACTCATAGCTACATTCTCAACTGGTTTGCAGCGTAAACACTATCGTCTTTTCTCACCTCAACAATGTTCTTAGTTTGCCAACATGCGTGTTAAGGTTAAATAACACCATAGCTGATTTGTGGCTAGACGCACTGAAAGTCTTGCGCACCATAAAATGAATGAAAACTCCGCAGCTAATACCCGTTTACCATTAGCCATTTCACTGGTCTAATTGCCACCATGATCTTTTCTTCTATTATAATACCTACACCTGATTATTTAAACCCGTATTTACCTTTCGGCTCACTCTGAACCGTTAATGTCTCTTCAATACAGACACGAAAATCAACACCCATAGTTTACTACACCTTGGGCCTCAATTATTTACTCTTTAGTTCACTAGGCCTATTACGGATAATAATTGATTAACCGTCAGAGTGTAAGCCTTAGCGTTCTTCTTGATGTCACTAAAGCAAGGATTATTCTATATTCAGATGTAGTATAGCTTAAGTAATATATAAACAGCCATTTCAAATTATAATATTAAAAAATGTCCTTGGAATATCAAAATGAAACAGACCTTTCAAGTTACAAAACTACTAAAGGCATCGTAATTACTAAAAATACTTCCACATATTCACTTTATATTATGGAAAAAGGGAATATTAAGGTTCTGTATGATTTTTTAACACATCAACACAAGTCTAACTGCTAACGCAACGCACTAGTGTAGGTTAGTGAACACCACAGTTTCATAACGGTGGCGACATGGCACAGGATAAGTGCTATTCCTGTAATCATAAAATATCCAATTCATCAAGTCGTTATGTAAATACCCGTCAAGTAGTTTTCTTTATTGTACATCGTTTCAACAAACATCTACCTGCTCTTCTTCTAGTTGCAAATAAGAGTAGAGCTTGCATGAAATGCTTAGCACAGTACAGGAAGTTCCAAGAATTTCGCTTGGCCAGCACGCCATCTGCAAGTGGTAATGAAGCATCTGAAGAGTCTGATTCCGAACCCGAACCAGCACCAGTGACAGGTCCTAGACCGTCGGTAATGTCTATTGAGGTGAATATTAAGTGTCTCACACTGGGAAGCCATAAGTGCTTTGTTTGTGGATCGAAAGCACGCACTAGAGTTACGGAAAGTGTCCGTAATGCTGTGTGGTTGAACTCGTCTATCTTTGTCAAGACAGATAGCAGAATTTGTTCTACGCATTTGGTTGACGGCGAGCTTCCCGATGAAGTTATTGGAGGTCTCACCGCGAATAGTGAGTCGGGATTGTTTACGTCCAATGAAATAGGATGCCTACTTAAAAGTCTTGCCGAGAATGTTCGGACAGCGAAGAGGCGTTGCTATGAAAACCTAGTGACATGTGACCACGACTGTAAAGTCCTTACCTCGCTATCTCAAGAACAGTTCCTTGCATTGCACTCTACAATAAAAGACAGCATAGAGGTAATCCACACCTGTTCATCAAAGACCGCATTAGTACTGTTACTTGCAAAGATGAGAATGGGTTTATCGAACACGATGTTGTCAGTACTGTTCCAAATTAATAAAAGAACGTGTATGAACATAATCCTAAAGGTCATTGCAGCGCTAACAGATCGGTTTGTTCCTCAACATTTCGGGCTCAACCACATTCCACGAGAAGACTTAATAAACAATCATCAGTCGGCCTCTGCGGTTAGACTCTTCGCCAACAATACACCAGATTGTCTGATAACTATTGTTGATGGTACATACATTCGAGTTGGTCGATCGCAGGATTATACTGTTCTTCACAAGTCCTTCTGTGTTCACAAAGGTTAGCACATATTCAAACCAATGGTCCTCGTCACCACAACAGGTTATATTATAGACATTATTGGCCCATACTTTTCCAACGGACGCAACAATGATGCCCGTATTCTAAACCACGCCTTACAAACTAGAGCGACTCTCAAATCGTTTTTCAAAGCCAATGATGTAGTTCTCGCCGACCGTGGTTTTCGTGACTCTAACAACATGCTTTCGGAACTAGGAGTGTCGTTACAAATGCCTTCGTTTTTTCGAAAAGGAGAAAAACAAGTAAGCACAAATGAAGTAAACCGTTCCCGGAAAGTTACATACCTGAGATGGCCTGTCGAAGCAAGAAACGGACATTTGCAAACCATCTTCAACATTTTCCAAAATCGTATTCACGTCCACATGATTCCATACATAACGGAATTGCTTCACCTAGCCGCGGCTCTAATAAATGCTTATCATCCAGAGCTACACCACAACGGCAATTGGGAAGAAGCTGTGGATAAAATGGTGGCGTCTGAAAAGGTTGAACACCCTCTAAAACCATTGGTTGAAAGCGGAATTCTTCGCAGGCCATCGCAATGGCATAAGCTAGACGAATTGAACTTAGATGACTTTCCGGAACTAAGTGAAACAGACGTGAAAGACATCGTTATGAGTGAATTCAAAACCAGGCGAGCTGCGTCGTACGTAGCTTTGACAGTTGAAAATTCTGGTTCGTTCAACGTTGAGGTTTGTCGAGTGCACGTTGACCTCATCCGTGTTCGGGTGGCCAGTCAATTTTCAAGTTCAACCACCCATCAGGCTTTAATTCGATACGTCCCCAATGGTTTAGGCGTAGACTTTATAAAAGAATGGTTATGCACCTGCAAGGGCGGCTACTTGACCCTCGGCACGTATGCTCATATTAGCAGCGTAATTTGGTACCTCGGCTATCGACGCCACGAAGAAAGGGGCAGCTGGTACCAGTCCAAGTTACGTGCAGTTTGCGATGACGCTACCGCCTTAGAAACCCTACCTAACATAGTTTAAAATAGCATATTTGTATTTTAATTGCTTTTATCTATGGTCATGTTTGCGTAAATCAATTGAAAAGTATTATTAGAATAAATCTACTACAACAATCTTATTGGTATTATGTCTCTTAGGTATATTTGATCCACTAATTCTGGGGAACACAACATAGTTTTTTGTTTAGCCTTGAACGGTGGCGACAAAGCACAGTATTAGTGCTATTTTTGTGATGTTAAAATATATAATTCATCAAGATGTTATGTATATACCCGTGTAGTAGTTAATTTATAGTACCGCTTACCAACAAACATCCAAGTGCTCTTCTCTTAGTTGCTGACAAAACCAAATCATGGTGGAAATGCCACGCTTAATCTGAGATAAACGCAACTGACTTGGAACTCTTACCTAATATGGTTTAATATATATAAATAAAAGGATTTTACTCATTCCTAAACTTGTAAATAATGTAAATTCAATGCTTATAGTGTACACAATATTTAGTATGTCCATGATAAAAAGTCTAATGATAATATTGCCTACGTGTTAAATATCACTTCTGGGAACATTGTTGGTATTATTACTCTTAGTTATTTTTTACCTACTATTAATGGGGGGGGGGAAACAAAGACTATACAACCCATCCTATATAGCTATATATATGATCTTTGGGCAGCCCCTTGATTTCGCTTCATCCGCAATACATTGGTGCCGTGCGTGTTAAACATTTCTACAGGCGTTTGGTCCAAAAGAGCTGGAATTAGGCCAGATTTCTGGGATTTTTTTCTCTGTGTCCCTTTGCAGTTACAAAACGAAACTTTCCCAGAATTATTATTGATTTAGAGTTTAGATATGTTCCGACTTTCAAGTCATTTCAGGTGGGGGAAGACAGTCCACTCCGAGGTTTAATCGGCCTATTTTGCCTATCTTTAGCATTATGGAGCGAAACATAAAATGACCTCAACTCGTAGATTCTTGAGATTTATTGCCTCTTTTTTCAACAAAACGATGGAGATCCAAGCCACGTAGAATACGCATGTAGAAACACCGCAGCAGCGAACAAAAGTTTTTTAACATTAGCTCGTCCAAAATCCTATGGGCCGTTGCCCTTATTCTTTACCATCAAAACTCAGGAAAAAGAGTGTAATGCACAATGGAATTAAACTATGGTACGAATTATCAAGGGCTATAAAAAATTGGACAACATTATTAGTTTTAAAAATAAACTTAAAATTGATCTCTCTTTATAACGAATATTGCACTAAGTTTGTGAGAATATTTATCTTAATTATAGGACCTTTGGAAATAAGACTTTATCTTAAAAGGATATCCCGTATATAGCATTTTATTGTTATTTATTATTATTCTGTCCTCATTGGCATCGTATTGGTGTTGAATAACATAGTTGACAAAGGTTATTGTGACCTCGTTTTGTAATTAGAGTTGTCTTTACGGTAAGTTGTTTCTACTTGGTTCCTATAGTCTCTATAGATTTGATTTACAGATGGTAGTTAGTTAGATAGTTTGACTGCTTGTTGTCTGCTTTCTACTTCGTCCCGTAAAAATGCCATATGTCCTTTAAACTTCCTTCCTTTAATTTTTCGACTTGGTAGTGAGTAACTTAACACGATGTCCTTTGGTAAGAGTTCGGTTACCATTGGTACTAGAAACACTGCGTAGGATTCCGTATTTTCCTTCAGGGACTCTTGACACTTTACGTTCATATACAATGTATCGAAGAGCCTCCGTAATCCTTTTGTGTCCGACGACTTTCTGACTGGCTCCATACATCGCAATTTAAACATGTACTCTCGAACAAGACCTTCCTCGTTTCCGAAAAGGTCAGTCAAAGTTTCAACGGCTAGTGAGTAGTTTTGGCCCGTCAGTGACAACCCGGAGATACTGGCTCGTGCAGTTCCTTTTAAGTAACTCCTCAAGTAAGTGAGTTTTTCTTCGTTCGCTATATAACGATTATTATGAATAGTTACTTCAAACTGCGTCCAAAATTCCTGCCATTTATTGACGTCTCCCAAGAACCTTTCTATGTTTATTTGCGGTAATTTGACTGTCGGCATTTGAATTGATGGAACGTTTTTCGTTGAATTGTGGTAGGCAATAACCGGCACTGTTAACTTTGTTGAGGTTTCTTGACCTTCAATTATGTTTATGTCTTGAAGAGTAATTTTACAGACAGCTTTGCAATTGATAACCTTCTCTAAGTATTCTTCACAATATATGAGCTCATTGTCAAAGTCTTCAGTTATGGTGATTTCGTCTTCAATAGAGCATCCAGTTTCTTCAATTTCAATTCTTTCTCAGGAAGTTGTAATAAGTAACAAAGGGGTCGCTGATGCTCCATGTTTGTTTTCAATCTTCTGGATTAATCTTGCAAGTAAACTAAATTCAGTACCTCGCTTTTTAAAGATGGATAACCTACTACTAGAAGTTCAGGCGTTAAAATCTGAAAACGCAAAGCTAAGAACCCTCTCTTCTGACACATTGTCGGCGTTATCAGCAAATTCGGACAAGTTGGACAACATGCATACCGACATCCAAACCTTGAAGATCGAGAACTCAAAGATAAGTACATACCTGGGTTAGGAAAGCTTCAAATCTGTCAAATCTTCCGTTATGACTACTCCAAATGAGAGCGCCATGATAATGTTGCTTCGCAGGCCGTCACAAACAAGAGCAATGCACTTGGCACCCGTTTTGTGAATTTTGATTAAACACTCAGCTACGACATTTTTCAGGAGTGTACTGGGTGTTCCGTTAAGGAGGAAATAGCCAAAAGGCTCTTTGCAGTGACCATTAATGGCTTTAGCCATAAAAACCATGGCTGATGTAGTGATTTGGTCTGAGTCCTGGGTATTATGGCCCAAACCCAAGTTTACATATCCGAAAAATTTCTTTCCAGTCCACTTGGTGTGTTTTTAATTTATATTTCATCGAAAGACAGTGTTAATGAAAGCGGGTGTTCCAATTTCTCGACTTCGTTTTTAATAAAAGAGAAGCTTTCGGAAGTAAAGCCAGACTGACCGTCAATTTGATTCATCCACTTGCGTAGTGTGTTTCAGTGAGGAAGACACAAAAAGAGAGTATTTGAAACATCCTCAATCACGGGCTTTGGATTTAAAATTAATAAATTACATTTATGACATTGTATTTACTTACATTTATGAATTTGTATTTACTAAGTTCGTTTTTTTTATATTTTTTGGGTACATATTTACTTCTGTGTTTTCATTAGAGACGAGTCGGGCCCCCGATTTAATCGGGCTTTTTCGATCCGACCCGAAGCCGTTTCGGGTCGGGTCGGGTAAAATTAATTTCAAAATTTTCCGGGTCGGATTTTTATTTTAATTTTTTTTTCGGGTCGGGTTAAGTTTATAATTTTAAAGTTGGACTCGGGCCGGGTCAGGTCGAAAAGAAAGTCGACCCGACTCGTCTCTACACCTACCTAGAGACGAGTCGGGCCCCCGATTTAATCGGGCTTTTTCGACCCGACCTGACCCGAACCCGATTTGGGTCGGGTCGGGTCGGGTTTTTATTTTAATTTTTTTTCGGGTCGGGTTAATTTTATAATTTTAATGTTGGACTCGGGCCGGGTCGGGTCGCAAAGAAAGTCGACCCGACTCGTCTCTAGTTTTCATTATCAGTTGTCATTACTTTTAGTTCAGCACCATAAAAATATTCATCCTGGATGGGAATGCAACCGAAGCGGGTTGATTGAAAATGTTGGAACGAGCTGATGTTTCTAATTTGCTATAAGTTTGCTATAAGACCGTTTTTTATGTACCAACATCGCTAAATTTTATTAAACTTTTATTGTAACGTACTTTTGAACTGGTTTCATTCCTGAGAGAGCGGTAGCTCTGACTTCATACTGCCCATAATGCTTAAGGGTGGTTTTTTGATTGGACGTAACTTTTTTGAATTACGTGTACTGTTTTGAAAATATTCCACCAAACTACAATTCGGGCCCTCAATATGTGGCTAAAATTTCAAAAGATCCATCCATTAGATTATTTTATAAAAATAAAGTTGCTAAGGGTGGTTTTCATTTCCATAAAATTAGTCACACCTTTTTAAGAAAAACAGGAATTTTTATCATAGAAATAACATAGAAAATGTTTGGAAAAAACAATCTAGTTTATCGGATTCTAGAAAAACTATACGTTTGTTAGTTTTAAGAACGGTCTTAAATGAAAGGTACAACATTTCTCATTCCGCGAAGCGATTTTCATGGACAATAATTAAGTTCAAGTATTAATTTTGATAACATTAAGAACTTAACTCGATTTCCGATATTATACCATGGATACACTAATTTACTACAAAATATCAGCGTGACCAAAATTTGCGTTTTTTAACGCTTAATTGCCTCATAATAATTCGAGAGTTTATTCATAAAGCCTTTTGGATGAAATGGCCTATGGAGAGTGCGATAATGCCGCCGTGTCGTTGACGCCATCAAAACACTCGAGTCTAAATCGTCGCCTTAAATAGCGTTTATGAGCTTTGCGAAAGTATAGGAAGGTAATTAGGTCTAATTTTAGCATTTTTAGTTGCGAAAACTTATAATTAATTTAAATATAAAAACCCTTCTAAGGTAGGAATTATCATTAAATTTGTAAATAATTTTAAATTAATTTTTCCCTAAGCCTTGGTCAAAACAATTTCCATAGCACCCGCCACCCGGCCTTATGCCGCAAAAACGTGTAAAGCGTTCAAGCTAGGTAGAAAGTCGTCATGATTCAACGTTGTTGAAGTTCGTGAAAATATAAATTTACTAGGTACACTTACGTGCTCATAACCCTACACCAAAATCTGCTAAACATATTTTGAAATAATAATAAAAGTAAAAATTTCTTACTAACACTCAAGTAACGTTCCTGTTATACCAACTTTTCTACACTTGTTCAATCGATAAAAAGGTTAAATTCAACTCAAACATCAAGGGGTTTGTTTGATGATTAGAAATATTAATGAACAAATTTAAAATTGACGTCTTTCTGGTTGCCTGGTTTCTCATTTGTAACACAACAAAAGTATGTCTTTACAATCGTATTTCTATGTGTTTTCATGTAAAATCTGATTTTCACCAACCTACTTGTTATTTGTTTAAACTCTAATAGATGTAGCCCCTGGTGAACCAAATTGTGTCACTAAATAATTTAAGTGATATAATGTTTGTTGTAATTATAAAAAATTGAAAGTGAATTTAAATGTGAAATATTGATAAATGCTTAGAAGTAAATGTCGATTCCTTTGCAAATTAATAAATTTAAAATGATTATTTTTTAAACAAATTAAAAACAAATATTCCAAAATTAAATATAATTAAATTTCTCGAAATGATACACTTATATTTAATTTCGTTACTTATAATTCGATCGAAAGCTGCAGAGAATATATAAGCATATCGGAGTTGTCTTTTAGCATGAAGTTTTATCGGAACAAGGTATACAATGAAGTACAAACAATTATTTTGCTTGTTTAAACCTTGCTTAAACATAGAAGGCTGTATATAAAAATGTATTTGAAAATATAGCTCTGGAAGGTCGAGCGTAAACAAGAAACATTACATAATAAAGGGCTGAAACCTTCGCCTGCGACCATTTTAGATACTTCTAACGAGTAAGTGTCCAGACGGGATGCCATAAAAAATAGAAGTAAAGCTTCTAATATTATTGGGTCACTTCGTTTATCTTCGCAACACAGGCTTAATGCAGTATGTTAAACACTTTGTTACCAACAACATGCACGTTACTCTAATTTAGGATATTTGCGATTACTCATTTATTTTTAAAGCCCATAAATTGTGAAAAATGTATCCCAGAGCATGATAAGTGGTAGGTGGCGAAAGTTTCCACCCTATATATATATATATATATATATATATATATATGTTGAAGTTTGCGTTCAATTCTCTTTATGGTCGTTCTGAAACGGGATAACCCATTCTCATTTTTCACGTACTTTCAATTCTAATTGTAATTATCTGCGACACAGTTCGCGTAACGTTTTGAAGACATTTTCGCTTTGACCGTGAATTAATTTTGGTGCGTTACAAAATCGGTAGTAGCGATTGTATTGCATACCTTATAACTACGGGAATAAGGTATCTAGTGAAATCTTTAAAGCCGAAGTCTTTTTGAATGCCATATTCTTTAGTATCAATCATGTCCGGCTCCATTAAATTGTTTTTTTTCAACCTTTTTTTAGTATGAACGTTAGTGTTTATGTTTATAAAATCGTAATCTCTTAGTCGAATACAGCAATATAAATCGAGGATGCCCTATTCAACACAATTTTTATGGCCCGTTTGCGCACAGTTTTTACATCGAAATTTTAGTTCGCCATTTTTTACCATAACCCATTCCGCACAGATTTAGGGTTAGATTTGGTTCGGTTAGGGTTAGGATAGGTAAGGTAAATGCTATGCTACAAAAGAGGCTTGCTGTTTAACTTGAGAAATGACCATTGCAATATCACTATCCATATAGAAAAGTGTATAGCAGTGGCGCCGTCAGGGGGTAGGCTACAGCCTGCCCGTAAATTTCAGAGGGGCCCCGAAATTAGGTTCCCATAATATTAAAATATCATTAATACAATATTTTGATCTAGGCCTACAAGAAAATTGACTTTAGACAAAGTTTCACAAGGATAATGAACCTTTTGGCATCTGATTTTTACAATATTCTACAAAATGGAAATTGGGTTAACACTTTCGTGTTAAAAGTTTTTGACTAACCAGAAACGTTATCTCGATTTTTTAGTTTGAGGGCTCTTAGTTTGACCTGCCCTGTTGTCATTCTCGTAGTAGTTGTAGTGTAAATTTTTGGTTCGTCATTGAAGGGACAGTGAATGAAAGAGGATTTTGTTGTATTTGTCGAGAAAGCGAAAATAATTTTAAAAGAAATGGAAGTATATAGTATCTTTATATATTTAATATAGTGTATTGCAATTTTAACATAAGAAAATTTATGAACGTAAGGATTACGGCCCAGGTAATTATTTTTTAAGTCAGGGAAACGAGGGGCTAATCACTTGGATTTTCTGTACTTCAATTAAGGTTTAGGTATGCAATATTGTGGGGCTACTCACTCAAGTTTTCTGTTTGTGTCGCACTATTACAATATAAAAGATGGTAAATTATTGATGTACAGATTACGGGCAATCATTTTAGCACAGTTAAAGATAGCGCATCCAGGGACCAATCAGTCTGATTTTCTGTACTTCAATTAAGGGTTTACTTATGCGTTACGATTAATCATTTTTGCACTGTTAAAGGGTGCGCAAGTTTCCTATTTAAGTCGCACTATTATAATTATAAATGAATTGAAGGTAGGATTACTAGTAATCATTATATCACACTTAACTATAGCGCATCGAGGGGCTATTCACTGAAATTTTCTAGTCGTTACGCTGTGGCTAAAATAATGAGCCCAGTCCTTGAGTCACCTTGTTTGTTTCGCGCTCTTTACCCAACCTTTTTCTCTCCCGTTCCTTCTGGTCCCATAAAACTTCGATGTCAGACTCCTTTTGGTAAACCGATTTCCCTTTTCCTCACCACATCGACAATGCACACCACCTCATATGGGCTTAACTGAAAATCCCCCTCTCTCTCCGACGCTGTGTTTTTATTATTTTCTGAAACTATAGTTTATATAATATTATATCTATTGTCTGATAATACTAAACTTTATTCTATTAAACTTCTCTATATGAATAATATGATAAAACTAGTTGTTAATTTGATATTATTTTTTTTTGGAGGGTTTCAATGCGAGTGGGTCAATGGACCTGGGCAAGGATGTGAATATACAGGTTTCAGTACGTGTGTAAGCAGGGGAAGGAAATGAGGTTTACTTGGGAGTTGACGGACACGGGGCAGTCGGCACCTATAGGGTAGGATAGCCGACATGTGTCTTATTCCCTCAAACTTTGCCGCCCAGAAGCTTGGCTTACAGGAGTGCGCCACACTCCCGGCTAATTTAAAATTATCGACGCTGTGCAACTAAATTTTTCTCTTGAAAAAAAAAGAGCCCCCAAATCTTCCTTAGCCTATCTGCAAAAAAATCCTGGCGGCGCCACTGGTGTATAGATAGAATTAAAACAAATGTGTTTTGTTAAAAAATAAAAGTAGAAGATGCATTTCTTAATTCCGTTTGTAAAAACTGCCTTAAAAATAGATCTATCGTACAATAGCATCAAATATTTTATAATCATAAAACCTCACACTTTGGCTATAATCGGTCCCATGAGCCAGCAGAATAATTTTCTAGAGATGGGCCGATACCGATCCCATACCAGTATCGGTACCGATGTTTGGCTTTACCAATATATATATATCAGTTAGAAATGAACCGATATTTCTACCCGATATTTTTTAAAGAAAAATACTTATGTTGAGAATAGATGGCTTCATAAGACTTAATATTTAACGAATCACAAGCCTAGAGAAGTACAGAAGAGTGAGCAGACGTAAAAAGGGATTCTGTTACTCCAAAGAGGAGTCGCCTGAAACCTCAAATGTCGACAAGTAGGCGTTTTTGAACAATTAGTATTATTTCTTTGGATGCCTGACCTTCAAGTTGAACGCCTGTTAACACGGGGAAAAAGTGTTTTTCTGTGATACGCATACAGTTTGGAAAATGTCCAAAAATATAAGAAATTCTCATATTGGAATAAGTTACAATCTGTAATTTATTATCAAAAAGTTTCTATTTTCCAACCGATATTTTAGCATCTATTTTCTTATTTATTGTTATTATTGATATCGGTTAATTTATCGGTAACAGTTTAATATCGGTTTATTCGAAGGATCGGGTAAAATAACGGTATCGGTTTCCCAAGTATCAAATGATATCGGTATCGGCCCATGTCTATAATTTTCAGGGTTTTAAATTGTAATCAACAAGAAAATAAAAATGTTTTATTTGCCAACTGTGCGAAAATGAGTGCAATAGGTTTTTAAAAAAACCGTGCGGAAACGGCGACAATCATTTAAATTTTTTCAAAATTTTGCTTTGTTAAAAACTGTTTCACAAAACAACTTCTATTCAAAGATTCTCGATCCTTGATGATAAAACACAGTAAACTATGATTTTATATCCAGGTTTTGGGGATGAAGAAATTTCTGAAAAAATGGGAAATTTGTAGTTGTTGGTACCAAGAATTACCTCAAATTGGGAAACTAACAATGGAAAGGTGTTATTTTAAGGAAATTCTAGATAGAGTAACAAACATGGCCCTGTACGTTTTTGTGGGTAAAGCATGAAAACCTATTTCGCAGTTATTTATATTCCTAATGTAATCAGCACAGAATAATTCCTAGTTAAAGGAATCTAGATATTCAGAAAGTATCATGGTTTCGTATCACCACAAAGGACACCTACTGGAAATACATTTCCAAAAATACCATGCGTAAAACTAGAGATGGTCAATACCCAGCTTAACCCGATACCGGTGGAAACATGAATCGATACCAGGGTGACCACAATTCCTATATCCTATTAGTTCCTATAATTTAGACAATTTTGCTATTTTTCGAAATTTTGCAAATTTTTAGTGCGCTCACTGTTGGTTTTAGTAGATGTCACTCAAAAATTTGAAGTGTGACAGGCATGAATGCAGTTTTACATTTCTGCCACCAAGTATTGATAATAAAAGCTAACGTTTAGCTTGTATTATAAATCTATGCTGCCACCATGGAGCTGTAATTAAGAGACTTAGATGCAATGTAAGGCACTTTTAAGGAAACAGTTCTCACTCCGATAAAATTACTCCATGGAAAATGTTATTGGGAAACGGCATAAATAGACTTAAAAAACCAAGGATGATGGGGGGTGGATACGAATTCTGAGAGAAATAGGCGCCGTAACTTCGGAAACGATTGGGTCTGGTGGTACGCTAAAAGTTGGGGAGATATACTCGGGACGAAAGGCAGATGGGCTCTTTCAGAACTAGACAGTTTTTAGCGCCATCCTGTTGGCCTTATTTTGCATACATATCAAAGTTATTTTAAATTGTTTGGATCATAAATAAAATTTGCAATTGAAACACAAAATTTTATATAGGGTTAATACTTAATTATTATTGCTTAAAAATATTTGTGTACGTAGATGACGCTGCAATAGTGAAACGCCGCTAGACGCATGTGCTTGAGTTCTTACTTCCGCTTCTAAGGCAGATTGAAAGGGTGGTCAGATTAAACATTTGACTAAAAATTAGGGAGTTTAAATTAAAACTATGGCGCTAAATGATCATTCTTATGCGCGAAAGAAGAAAAGATTTAATAATCAAAGTAAGTATTTTCAAACATAGTAAAACTATGTTTGGTTTCATCATTTCCTGGTAACAACTACTACGAGAATGACAACAGGGCAGGTCAAACTAAGAGCCCTCAAACTAAAAAATCGAGATAACGTTTCTGGTTAGTCAAAAACTTTTAACACGAAAGTGTTAACCCAATTTCCATTTTGTAGAATATTGTAAAAATCAGATGCCAAAAGGTTCATTATCCTTGTGAAACTTTGTCTAAAGTCAATTTTCTTGTAGGCCTAGATCAAAATATTGTATTAATGATATTTTAATATTATGGGAACCTAATTTCGGGGCCCCTCTGAAATTTACGGGCAGGCTGTAGCCTACCCCCTGACGGCGCCACTGCTATACACTTTTCTATATGGATAGTGATATTGCAATGGTCATTTCTCAAGTTAAACAGCAAGCCTCTTTTGTAGCATAGCATTTACCTTACCTATCCTAACCCTAACCGAACCAAATCTAACCCTAAATCTGTGCGGAATGGGTTATGGTAAAAAATGGCGAACTAAAATTTCGATGTAAAAACTGTGCGCAAACGGGCCATAAAAATTGTGTTGAATAGGGCATCCTCGATTTATATTGCTGTATTCGACTAAGAGATTACGATTTTATAAACATAAACACTAACGTTCATACTAAAAAAAGGTTGAAAAAAAACAATTTAATGGAGCCGGACATGATTGATACTAAAGAATATGGCATTCAAAAAGACTTCGGCTTTAAAGATTTCACTAGATACCTTATTCCCGTAGTTATAAGGTATGCAATACAATCGCTACTACCGATTTTGTAACGCACCAAAATTAATTCACGGTCAAAGCGAAAATGTCTTCAAAACGTTACGCGAACTGTGTCGCAGATAATTACAATTAGAATTGAAAGTACGTGAAAAATGAGAATGGGTTATCCCGTTTCAGAACGACCATAAAGAGAATTGAACGCAAACTTCAACATATATATATATATATATATATATATATATATAGGGTGGAAACTTTCGCCACCTACCACTTATCATGCTCTGGGATACATTTTTCACAATTTATGGGCTTTAAAAATAAATGAGTAATCGCAAATATCCTAAATTAGAGTAACGTGCATGTTGTTGGTAACAAAGTGTTTAACATACTGCATTAAGCCTGTGTTGCGAAGATAAACGAAGTGACCCAATAATATTAGAAGCTTTACTTCTATTTTTTATGGCATCCCGTCTGGACACTTACTCGTTAGAAGTATCTAAAATGGTCGCAGGCGAAGGTTTCAGCCCTTTATTATGTAATGTTTCTTGTTTACGCTCGACCTTCCAGAGCTATATTTTCAAATACATTTTTATATACAGCCTTCTATGTTTAAGCAAGGTTTAAACAAGCAAAATAATTGTTTGTACTTCATTGTATACCTTGTTCCGATAAAACTTCATGCTAAAAGACAACTCCGATATGCTTATATATTCTCTGCAGCTTTCGATCGAATTATAAGTAACGAAATTAAATATAAGTGTATCATTTCGAGAAATTTAATTATATTTAATTTTGGAATATTTGTTTTTAATTTGTTTAAAAAATAATCATTTTAAATTTATTAATTTGCAAAGGAATCGATATTTACTTCTAAGCATTTATCAATATTTCACATTTAAATTCACTTTCAATTTTTTATAATTACAACAAACATTATATCACTTAAATTATTTAGTGACACAATTTGGTTCACCAGGGGCTACATCTATTAGAGTTTAAACAAATAACAAGTAGGTTGGTGAAAATCAGATTTTACATGAAAACACATAGAAATACGATTGTAAAGACATACTTTTGTTGTGTTACAAATGAGAAACCAGGCAACCAGAAAGACGTCAATTTTAAATTTGTTCATTAATATTTCTAATCATCAAACAAACCCCTTGATGTTTGAGTTGAATTTAACCTTTTTATCGATTGAACAAGTGTAGAAAAGTTGGTATAACAGGAACGTTACTTGAGTGTTAGTAAGAAATTTTTACTTTTATTATTATTTCAAAATATGTTTAGCAGATTTTGGTGTAGGGTTATGAGCACGTAAGTGTACCTAGTAAATTTATATTTTCACGAACTTCAACAACGTTGAATCATGACGACTTTCTACCTAGCTTGAACGCTTTACACGTTTTTGCGGCATAAGGCCGGGTGGCGGGTGCTATGGAAATTGTTTTGACCAAGGCTTAGGGAAAAATTAATTTAAAATTATTTACAAATTTAATGATAATTCCTACCTTAGAAGGGTTTTTATATTTAAATTAATTATAAGTTTTCGCAACTAAAAATGCTAAAATTAGACCTAATTACCTTCCTATACTTTCGCAAAGCTCATAAACGCTATTTAAGGCGACGATTTAGACTCGAGTGTTTTGATGGCGTCAACGACACGGCGGCATTATCGCACTCTCCATAGGCCATTTCATCCAAAAGGCTTTATGAATAAACTCTCGAATTATTATGAGGCAATTAAGCGTTAAAAAACGCAAATTTTGGTCACGCTGATATTTTGTAGTAAATTAGTGTATCCATGGTATAATATCGGAAATCGAGTTAAGTTCTTAATGTTATCAAAATTAATACTTGAACTTAATTATTGTCCATGAAAATCGCTTCGCGGAATGAGAAATGTTGTACCTTTCATTTAAGACCGTTCTTAAAACTAACAAACGTATAGTTTTTCTAGAATCCGATAAACTAGATTGTTTTTTCCAAACATTTTCTATGTTATTTCTATGATAAAAATTCCTGTTTTTCTTAAAAAGGTGTGACTAATTTTATGGAAATGAAAACCACCCTTAGCAACTTTATTTTTATAAAATAATCTAATGGATGGATCTTTTGAAATTTTAGCCACATATTGAGGGCCCGAATTGTAGTTTGGTGGAATATTTTCAAAACAGTACACGTAATTCAAAAAAGTTACGTCCAATCAAAAAACCACCCTTAAGCATTATGGGCAGTATGAAGTCAGAGCTACCGCTCTCTCAGGAATGAAACCAGTTCAAAAGTACGTTACAATAAAAGTTTAATAAAATTTAGCGATGTTGGTACATAAAAAACGGTCTTATAGCAAACTTATAGCAAATTAGAAACATCAGCTCGTTCCAACATTTTCAATCAACCCGCTTCGGTTGCATTCCCATCCAGGATGAATATTTTTATGGTGCTGAACTAAAAGTAATGACAACTGATAATGAAAACTAGAGACGAGTCGGGTCGACTTTCTTTGCGACCCGACCCGGCCCGAGTCCAACATTAAAATTATAAAATTAACCCGACCCGAAAAAAAATTAAAATAAAAACCCGACCCGACCCGACCCAAATCGGGTTCGGGTCAGGTCGGGTCGAAAAAGCCCGATTAAATCGGGGGCCCGACTCGTCTCTAGGTAGGTGTAGAGACGAGTCGGGTCGACTTTCTTTTCGACCTGACCCGGCCCGAGTCCAACTTTAAAATTATAAACTTAACCCGACCCGAAAAAAAAATTAAAATAAAAATCCGACCCGGAAAATTTTGAAATTAATTTTACCCGACCCGACCCGAAACGGCTTCGGGTCGGATCGAAAAAGCCCGATTAAATCGGGGGCCCGACTCGTCTCTAATGAAAACACAGAAGTAAATATGTACCCAAAAAATATAAAAAAAACGAACTTAGTAAATACAAATTCATAAATGTAAGTAAATACAATGTCATAAATGTAATTTATTAATTTTAAATCCAAAGCCCGTGATTGAGGATGTTTCAAATACTCTCTTTTTGTGTCTTCCTCACTGAAACACACTACGCAAGTGGATGAATCAAATTGACGGTCAGTCTGGCTTTACTTCCGAAAGCTTCTCTTTTATTAAAAACGAAGTCGAGAAATTGGAACACCCGCTTTCATTAACACTGTCTTTCGATGAAATATAAATTAAAAACACACCAAGTGGACTGGAAAGAAATTTTTCGGATATGTAAACTTGGGTTTGGGCCATAATACCCAGGACTCAGACCAAATCACTACATCAGCCATGGTTTTTATGGCTAAAGCCATTAATGGTCACTGCAAAGAGCCTTTTGGCTATTTCCTCCTTAACGGAACACCCAGTACACTCCTGAAAAATGTCGTAGCTGAGTGTTTAATCAAAATTCACAAAACGGGTGCCAAGTGCATTGCTCTTGTTTGTGACGGCCTGCGAAGCAACATTATCATGGCGCTCTCATTTGGAGTAGTCATAACGGAAGATTTGACAGATTTGAAGCTTTCCTAACCCAGGTATGTACTTATCTTTGAGTTCTCGATCTTCAAGGTTTGGATGTCGGTATGCATGTTGTCCAACTTGTCCGAATTTGCTGATAACGCCGACAATGTGTCAGAAGAGAGGGTTCTTAGCTTTGCGTTTTCAGATTTTAACGCCTGAACTTCTAGTAGTAGGTTATCCATCTTTAAAAAGCGAGGTACTGAATTTAGTTTACTTGCAAGATTAATCCAGAAGATTGAAAACAAACATGGAGCATCAGCGACCCCTTTGTTACTTATTACAACTTCCTGAGAAAGAATTGAAATTGAAGAAACTGGATGCTCTATTGAAGACGAAATCACCATAACTGAAGACTTTGACAATGAGCTCATATATTGTGAAGAATACTTAGAGAAGGTTATCAATTGCAAAGCTGTCTGTAAAATTACTCTTCAAGACATAAACATAATTGAAGGTCAAGAAACCTCAACAAAGTTAACAGTGCCGGTTATTGCCTACCACAATTCAACGAAAAACGTTCCATCAATTCAAATGCCGACAGTCAAATTACCGCAAATAAACATAGAAAGGTTCTTGGGAGACGTCAATAAATGGCAGGAATTTTGGACGCAGTTTGAAGTAACTATTCATAATAATCGTTATATAGCGAACGAAGAAAAACTCACTTACTTGAGGAGTTACTTAAAAGGAACTGCACGAGCCAGTATCTCCGGGTTGTCACTGACGGGCCAAAACTACTCACTAGCCGTTGAAACTTTGACTGACCTTTTCGGAAACGAGGAAGGTCTTGTTCGAGAGTACATGTTTAAATTGCGATGTATGGAGCCAGTCAGAAAGTCGTCGGACACAAAAGGATTACGGAGGCTCTTCGATACATTGTATATGAACGTAAAGTGTCAAGAGTCCCTGAAGGAAAATACGGAATCCTACGCAGTGTTTCTAGTACCAATGGTAACCGAACTCTTACCAAAGGACATCGTGTTAAGTTACTCACTACCAAGTCGAAAAATTAAAGGAAGGAAGTTTAAAGGACATATGGCATTTTTACGGGACGAAGTAGAAAGCAGACAACAAGCAGTCAAACTATCTAACTAACTACCATCTGTAAATCAAATCTATAGAGACTATAGGAACCAAGTAGAAACAACTTACCGTAAAGACAACTCTAATTACAAAACGAGGTCACAATAACCTTTGTCAACTATGTTATTCAACACCAATACGATGCCAATGAGGACAGAATAATAATAAATAACAATAAAATGCTATATACGGGATATCCTTTTAAGATAAAGTCTTATTTCCAAAGGTCCTATAATTAAGATAAATATTCTCACAAACTTAGTGCAATATTCGTTATAAAGAGAGATCAATTTTAAGTTTATTTTTAAAACTAATAATGTTGTCCAATTTTTTATAGCCCTTGATAATTCGTACCATAGTTTAATTCCATTGTGCATTACACTCTTTTTCCTGAGTTTTGATGGTAAAGAATAAGGGCAACGGCCCATAGGATTTTGGACGAGCTAATGTTAAAAAACTTTTGTTCGCTGCTGCGGTGTTTCTACATGCGTATTCTACGTGGCTTGGATCTCCATCGTTTTGTTGAAAAAAGAGGCAATAAATCTCAAGAATCTACGAGTTGAGGTCATTTTATGTTTCGCTCCATAATGCTAAAGATAGGCAAAATAGGCCGATTAAACCTCGGAGTGGACTGTCTTCCCCCACCTGAAATGACTTGAAAGTCGGAACATATCTAAACTCTAAATCAATAATAATTCTGGGAAAGTTTCGTTTTGTAACTGCAAAGGGACACAGAGAAAAAAATCCCAGAAATCTGGCCTAATTCCAGCTCTTTTGGACCAAACGCCTGTAGAAATGTTTAACACGCACGGCACCAATGTATTGCGGATGAAGCGAAATCAAGGGGCTGCCCAAAGATCATATATATAGCTATATAGGATGGGTTGTATAGTCTTTGTTTCCCCCCCCCCATTAATAGTAGGTAAAAAATAACTAAGAGTAATAATACCAACAATGTTCCCAGAAGTGATATTTAACACGTAGGCAATATTATCATTAGACTTTTTATCATGGACATACTAAATATTGTGTACACTATAAGCATTGAATTTACATTATTTACAAGTTTAGGAATGAGTAAAATCCTTTTATTTATATATATTAAACCATATTAGGTAAGAGTTCCAAGTCAGTTGCGTTTATCTCAGATTAAGCGTGGCATTTCCACCATGATTTGGTTTTGTCAGCAACTAAGAGAAGAGCACTTGGATGTTTGTTGGTAAGCGGTACTATAAATTAACTACTACACGGGTATATACATAACATCTTGATGAATTATATATTTTAACATCACAAAAATAGCACTAATACTGTGCTTTGTCGCCACCGTTCAAGGCTAAACAAAAAACTATGTTGTGTTCCCCAGAATTAGTGGATCAAATATACCTAAGAGACATAATACCAATAAGATTGTTGTAGTAGATTTATTCTAATAATACTTTTCAATTGATTTACGCAAACATGACCATAGATAAAAGCAATTAAAATACAAATATGCTATTTTAAACTATGTTAGGTAGGGTTTCTAAGGCGGTAGCGTCATCGCAAACTGCACGTAACTTGGACTGGTACCAGCTGCCCCTTTCTTCGTGGCGTCGATAGCCGAGGTACCAAATTACGCTGCTAATATGAGCATACGTGCCGAGGGTCAAGTAGCCGCCCTTGCAGGTGCATAACCATTCTTTTATAAAGTCTACGCCTAAACCATTGGGGACGTATCGAATTAAAGCCTGATGGGTGGTTGAACTTGAAAATTGACTGGCCACCCGAACACGGATGAGGTCAACGTGCACTCGACAAACCTCAACGTTGAACGAACCAGAATTTTCAACTGTCAAAGCTACGTACGACGCAGCTCGCCTGGTTTTGAATTCACTCATAACGATGTCTTTCACGTCTGTTTCACTTAGTTCCGGAAAGTCATCTAAGTTCAATTCGTCTAGCTTATGCCATTGCGATGGCCTGCGAAGAATTCCGCTTTCAACCAATGGTTTTAGAGGGTGTTCAACCTTTTCAGACGCCACCATTTTATCCACAGCTTCTTCCCAATTGCCGTTGTGGTGTAGCTCTGGATGATAAGCATTTATTAGAGCCGCGGCTAGGTGAAGCAATTCCGTTATGTATGGAATCATGTGGACGTGAATACGATTTTGGAAAATGTTGAAGATGGTTTGCAAATGTCCGTTTCTTGCTTCGACAGGCCATCTCAGGTATGTAACTTTCCGGGAACGGTTTACTTCATTTGTGCTTACTTGTTTTTCTCCTTTTCGAAAAAACGAAGGCATTTGTAACGACACTCCTAGTTCCGAAAGCATGTTGTTAGAGTCACGAAAACCACGGTCGGCGAGAACTACATCATTGGCTTTGAAAAACGATTTGAGAGTCGCTCTAGTTTGTAAGGCGTGGTTTAGAATACGGGCATCATTGTTGCGTCCGTTGGAAAAGTATGGGCCAATAATGTCTATAATATAACCTGTTGTGGTGACGAGGACCATTGGTTTGAATATGTGCTAACCTTTGTGAACACAGAAGGACTTGTGAAGAACAGTATAATCCTGCGATCGACCAACTCGAATGTATGTACCATCAACAATAGTTATCAGACAATCTGGTGTATTGTTGGCGAAGAGTCTAACCGCAGAGGCCGACTGATGATTGTTTATTAAGTCTTCTCGTGGAATGTGGTTGAGCCCGAAATGTTGAGGAACAAACCGATCTGTTAGCGCTGCAATGACCTTTAGGATTATGTTCATACACGTTCTTTTATTAATTTGGAACAGTACTGACAACATCGTGTTCGATAAACCCATTCTCATCTTTGCAAGTAACAGTACTAATGCGGTCTTTGATGAACAGGTGTGGATTACCTCTATGCTGTCTTTTATTGTAGAGTGCAATGCAAGGAACTGTTCTTGAGATAGCGAGGTAAGGACTTTACAGTCGTGGTCACATGTCACTAGGTTTTCATAGCAACGCCTCTTCGCTGTCCGAACATTCTCGGCAAGACTTTTAAGTAGGCATCCTATTTCATTGGACGTAAACAATCCCGACTCACTATTCGCGGTGAGACCTCCAATAACTTCATCGGGAAGCTCGCCGTCAACCAAATGCGTAGAACAAATTCTGCTATCTGTCTTGACAAAGATAGACGAGTTCAACCACACAGCATTACGGACACTTTCCGTAACTCTAGTGCGTGCTTTCGATCCACAAACAAAGCACTTATGGCTTCCCAGTGTGAGACACTTAATATTCACCTCAATAGACATTACCGACGGTCTAGGACCTGTCACTGGTGCTGGTTCGGGTTCGGAATCAGACTCTTCAGATGCTTCATTACCACTTGCAGATGGCGTGCTGGCCAAGCGAAATTCTTGGAACTTCCTGTACTGTGCTAAGCATTTCATGCAAGCTCTACTCTTATTTGCAACTAGAAGAAGAGCAGGTAGATGTTTGTTGAAACGATGTACAATAAAGAAAACTACTTGACGGGTATTTACATAACGACTTGATGAATTGGATATTTTATGATTACAGGAATAGCACTTATCCTGTGCCATGTCGCCACCGTTATGAAACTGTGGTGTTCACTAATGCTTCCCTCGTATTCGCATAAAACATATCTTTATCGAATTTCATTGTTGGGTGTAGTGCTTTAAACCGAACACGGCTATCTGATTTGTGATCCGAACAGATCAAATATGTTTGCTTGACTTCAGCTATCAGATAAACAGTTGAGGACCGTTTTCTGTTCAGATCAGATGCATTTTTCAGATACACATTCGGATCAAATCATATCTGAGATAACAACCAGATTGAAGACATTTGAAACAGATATCTGTGGCATCGGTCGTAGTTTCGGATTAATACCTTTTAAGAATTTATACGTTTCAAATGTATTTATAACGCATATACTTAAAAAACTCCAGGCAAATTGGATGTTTTTTGTAGGTTGGATGTCGAGGGAAACAGTTCAGTTTATTTTCCCAAACAATTGACTTGGTACTAGTAGAGATGTGAGTCAGTAATTTAACGTCCGTAAACTACCGGTGGTAATTTACCAAATTTTCGTAATTTTATAAGGGTAAGAATGATGAAACATTTTTGAAATTTTTGTGTTCTGGGAGTGAAACCAAGTGTACTATCCTTCCTGAGACTAAAACAATGTCCTCTCTTACTTCGGAGTCCCGTTTTCCTCTGTACCCCTTTCGTTCATGCGGCTGTTCTAGCTTAAAATAGTGATTCATTGTTAGTCACTGAAGTGGTGTTTACTTGAAAGCCGGACCAAGTAGTCACACGCACATGCTAGTGCTCTTTTATTTGGGTCAAGGGCTCATTGCGCGTTAAAAGTTCATTTTATATTTAAATGATCAACTAATACTGTATTTACTTCCAAATGGAGTTGCCAGGCGTCAGCCAGAACTAAAAATCGTTAGTTTAAGATCGGATTAGAAAGGCCACGGCTGCCGCAAAATCATGTAAAAAAATTTATATAGTTTAGTTTATACTAGGTACGAGGTAATACTTGTCCTTAGAAGCGGGAAATTATTTGTGTGGCACCAATTTATTCAAAATCACAACAATGGTTGCCATTGTAATTTGTTCCACCTATTTAATAAAGATAGAAAGAACTTATCGCACCAGAGGGGGGCTATGATTTATCAAAACACAGTGACTAGTCTTGACCAGGGATCCGTGTAATTTTATTAGCAGGAATGAGGACGGTTAGTATTTACTTCAGTGCGACTCATAGATCCAATCCCTTCAATTCGTAACGAAAATTTTAAATTATCTAACAGGCTCACTTAAACTTCATTTTGATGACGTTGCTGACGATGACGGCCAAAAATACATCGTTGCTTTTTACCTCCGCCACAATGACCAGCCTCTTCTTTCATACCCCCCCATCTCGAGGAAGGGTGTCGTGGACTTTGACGCACGCAAAAATACCCTGTTCTCTATTCCCGCTTCAAAAATTGCATGAATCTCTGTATCTCTGTCTTGACTAGATAATTGAAGGTTTTCATGTGTACTGAAATGGTTGTATATATAATCAGTGTATAAGGTTAAACACGGATATCTGTAAAATTATAAAGATATCTGAACAGATATAAGATTAGAAATCGTTCAGATAGCGCTAGGTCGGATGAAAATTATCACCTTATCGGATCAGATTTAATAACTGAAAGTAAATACGAAGTTCAATGAACTGTTGACGATTTTGCGGGAAAGATATCGCAATTAGATGTCTTAAAAGAAGAAACAGTTCATAATTTTAAGCACTAGTTGGGTGTGTTTTTTATATTTAAACGCCCCAAATAGGTAAACTATTAGGTCAAACGTTTCTTAATTACCAAAAAGTTTAACAGTTTTGTGTGCAATACAACCACTTTCAACAAAAATTGTCGATGAAGTTGTGCTTCATTTGGATAGGTTCTAAGTGCGATAGTATTGTCTACATTGCACCAAAAAACTGTTAAGCTATTTGAAAAATAAGAAAGGGTTGTCCAAATATATTGCCCTTTTTGTGGCGTTTAATTATAAAAAACACACCCAACAATGATATTTTTTATGTGAATACGAGAGACACAACAGTCTGATAACGGTGGCGACAAAGCACAGTATTAGTGCCATTTTTGTGATGTTAAAATATATAATTCATCAAGATGTTATGTATATACCCGTCTAGTAGTTAATTTATAGTACCGCTTTCCAACAAACATCCAAGTGCTCTTCTCTTAGTTGCTGACAAAACCAAATCATGGTGGAAATGCCACGCTTAATCTGAGATAAACGCAACTGACTTGGAACTCTTACCTAATATGGTTTAATATATATAAATAAAAGGATTTTACTCATTCCTAAACTTGTAAATAATGTAAATTCAATGCTTATAGTGTACACAATATTTAGTATGTCCATGATAAAAAGTCTAATGATAATATTGCCTACGTGTTAAATATCACTTCTGGGAACATTGTTGGTATTATTACTCTTAGTTATTTTTTACCTACTATTAATGGGGGGAAAACAAAGACTATACAACCCAGCCTATATAGCTATATATATGTTCTTTGGGCAGCCCCTTGATTTCGCTTCATCCGCAATACATTGGTGCCGTGCGTGTTAAACATTTCTACAGGCGTTTGGTCTAAAAGAGCTGGAATTAGGCCAGATTTCTGGGACGTTTTTCTCGGTGTCCCTTTGCGGTTACAAAACGAAACTTTCCCAGAATTATTATTGATTTAGAGTTTAGATATGTTCCGACTTTCAAGTCATTTCAGGTGGGGGAAGACAGTCTACTCCGAGGTTTAATCGGCCTATTTTGCCTATCTTTAGCATTATGGAGCGAAACATAAAATTACCTAAACTCGTAGATTCTTGAGATTTATTGCCTCTTTTTTCAACAAAACGATGGAGATCCAAGCCACGTAGAATACGCGTGTAGAAACACCGCAGCAGCGAACAAAAGTTTTTTGCCCTTATTCTTCTTTGCATGAGGCTCGATATCCTGTTGACTCGTGCTTGACGGATCAAATATAGAAATTATTCCGTTTTTCCGAATTATTGCTAGGAGCCAATGATCTGACTGGTTCATGGTTCTTGGAAGGATCATTAGGATGTCCCTTTCATAAAAATCGGTTTGATTACGCATAATGTGTTTACACACTTCATCTTCGGTTTCTACAAAAAACCCTTTTTCTTCCGAATAAATCCAAGAGCTCTTTGCCTGCATAATTCAATGAATTGTCATCAATATATACTTGAGGTTTCAAACACTCATACTCTCCCAAATTCAGGATTTCTTTTGTGCATTTACCGTCGCAATAGAAATCATTCAAATCAAAATCTTTCGCAATGTCAGCAGCAACTCTATGTCGTTCTGCGAACACCATTTGCATATTTGCAAGGAGTTTGGAAAACAATCACGTTTTCCTAGAGGGTTTTGAGGATTTTTCTAAAAAAATTGTTTGGATTAAATTAAATATCCATCTTCGCAGTTATGTGCTTGTGAAAGGTAACTTAATATCTTCATCGTTACGTAGTAAATTATATACGTATAACACTATATATAATCGGACGTCTCATTTTTGAATCTATTATGTCATTATCCGGATTTATTTCAAAACGCAATTGTTGCAGTTCTTTACGAATTCTTACATTCATAGCCAAATCTTCTTTGCTTGATTCGGGATTGTAATTAAATGACTCTATGCTAGTTAAATCCAAGCGCTCTTTCTTAAAATTTTTTACTTCCTTAACGCGAGGCATAACACCATATTCCTCTCTCGAAAGATAGTCCAAGCGATTGTAAAGTTGCTTCACGAATAATGTGTCTCCAAGCCCAATTACTTTATCACCAACTTTGTCAATCAAGGCATTTGGGAACCCTTTGGCAAATAAACTGGAAATTTTCCGCATACTATTTTATCAAGGTCTTACGGATTTCTTTATCGTGTCATCCACAAGTGTTCTCACTACAATGCCCCGGGCTTTTAAGCTGAGGGCCTTTTTACTCATAAGCTCTCTTTGGACTGGCTTTGTGAAAATTTCTAGCCTAATTTTGTACGAAGCAATCCAGGATTCATTACCATATTCAACAGCCTAAAATATAATTACATTACTACACATTGAAAATAATTGTACGTCTTGAAACCATAGGCTATTACACTCTTAGAATGGGCTGAAAAGTTAAGTCTACGTAATATTTACCTGGCCAGTGGGTTCCTGGTTAAACGATAGTCCACTTGGTCCAGCCTCATTACTTAAAACCACTCACTGTCATTATTAGAACTACTTCCGGATGAAGCTTCTTGACCCAACACAACACTTGTGTCTGAAATAAGAATTAAATATGAATGTTTACGAAAATGACTTCTCACATACGCGTCGGTGGTAACGTGGCCCATGGAAATGCCTCACCTAAATAATAAGAACTTACCATTTACATGCATGGTTTTATTGAGCTTCGCTTGCACATGACGTTTTAGTTTGCACACTTGGATTGGTTTTAAAATTGAGTTTTTTAAATCATCTTCCGTAGTTTCTGTTAAAAAGACTAGTGAGCTGGAAGTGTTTTCGATTTCAAGCTATCGATAAGGTTATATCATACCTCAAGCATTTGTCAGCATGTCCGCTAGGAATGGTGAACACTGTGCTTGAGTGTAATTATTTTTTTCCAAATATATCATAGCATGGCAATGGATAATAATCCGCCAGATCATTCAAATTGATAATCAAAGCACGATTTTTCTCGGTGACTTCAAAGACGTATAGTTTTACACATCGCTTTGATTCAAACAAATGTACAAAGCATGAAACTTGATCAATTCCCGGTTTGTATATGATCATTGTGTCTATGCGCCCAAATGATCATCTGAAGCTTCCACAATTACAAACAGTCCTTTTTCATAAAGTGTCCCTTTATATAGTAGTTTTTTCAGAAACGTTGTGTTTTCTCTTTTTAAATTACAAATATCTATTTCTCGGTTCATATCATTAGACATTTCTCTTTTAATTAAATTCGAACTCGAGTAGCTAATTGAAGATGGAAATGGACTGCCGGCCAAAAAATATGCCTGTTGCATCTGGTGCTTTTGCGATAGAGTTTTCGTTATGTTCAGAAAGTTCTTGTTATTCTGGGCAAACTTCTTGTAGACGTGGTGCTTGCTCTCAAATCGAAGCGTCCAAAGACGTATAAGCGGTCCATAACGAAGAATAAGTTCTGGGTAGTGTTCAAAAACGTAGTGGTGTTTGGCTTTAAAATTATAGTTGGGAAAACATTTCAAAAGGCATTGCTTATACTCTCGTAATAATATAACAAGAAACGCAATTTGCACTTTTGAAATTTTAGGTGCCATGACAATCTCCACTATTTTTTTTTATTGAAGATACAGGTCCCAAACAGGATCCGAAAATTCCCTAATCTTATCTTTAATAATTATAGAAAATAACCTTAAAATACACCAAATCTGAGACGCATCCCCTGTTAATTTTTACTTTTTACCGCAATAGATGGCGTTAAAAAGTAATGCATTTATACCGATGATTTACTACCCCCACTTTTACCCCTTTGACCCCCACTTTTTCCCCCTTTTCCTCCTCTTTTACCCCCAGTTACCCCCTTTTTAGTGCCTTTCCCCCTATATTACCCCCTTTTCTCCCCATTACATCCTATATTACGGCTGGTTGGGCGTCTTAACCCCGCCCTATCCCCGCCTATTTTCGCGTTAATTTATTCAAATTTATTCATAATTCATAAATAATGCTCTAAAACGCTAACAGATGGATTTAGGGTAGCTAAATTTTATATTATTTTATTTCGCAAATTTACAAATCCCATAGGGGACTCGAACGTACCAACGTTAACGCTACGGTTCGGAAACCCGGCACGCTAGAACTGCGCCACCGTTTCTTGTAAAGTACAATTGCTTTTATAAGATAAGAGCTGGTAGAGACAAATCCATCTCGAGTCTAAGCGCGTTTCGCGCTAAGAGAGAGAAATTTAATAATCGCCCTCTGCCACGTTAATATGACGTTAAGTCGGCCTCAAAGTCACGTCTGAAGCTTAGAGTTCTTTTCCTAAAACCTAATCAGTCTTGAATGTAGAGAGAAACGAATTAGCAGGCAAAGTTCACCATGAGTTAACCAATGATATCGTCTCTTGAAAACTCGTCTGCTAATATTATACTTTAATTTAATTAATATGATACTTTAATTTATTTAATATTATACTTTAATTTAATTAATATTATATTTTAATTTAATTAATATTATATTTTAATTTAATTAATATTATATTATACTTTAATTAAATTAATATTATATTATATTATACTTTAATTAAATTAATATTATATTATATTATACTTTAATTTAATTAATATTATATTATATTATACTTTAATTTAATTAATATTATATTATATTATACTTTAATTTAATTAATATTATATTATATTATACTTTAATTTAATTAATATTATATTATAGTTTAATTAAATTAATATTATATTATATTATACTTTAATTTAATTAATATTATACTATTTTAGTCCGTTTTTTGGGCTTCTTTTCGAAATACCGATTGGCGGTTTTTTTGGGCTTGTTTCCAATTTCATTTTGGCGGGTTCAAGGTTTTCAATCTGGCATCTCTGGTACGTGTTTATAAAGAGTCAAAGCCAGTTAGTTAAGCGATGAGTCTAAGACCCCAAATTAATGCTAGATTAGTGATAATTTTATAAATGATGATATAGTCTAAGTTTAAAATTAAAATTAACCGATTGAGGAAATTAGTATAGTTTAATTGGGACACGTCACTGTCGTCATTATCAGTTACCGGATTGAGGAAGTTAGTATAGTTTAATCGCGACACGTAATTATCAGTTACTCGATTGAGGAAGTTGGTATAGTTTAATCGCACCACGTAATTATCAGTTACGAATGATCTTCAATGGTCAGTGAGTGTAATGTCTGATTTACTCCCATTTAACCCAAACCGTTTCTCCCAATTCCCATATCTCCCAATCCCATTTGACCCAACTCTATGCCTTTTCCCCCAATTTCTTTTGTCCCAATTCAGCATAAAACATATGTTAATAAGTTCAAAGAGAATTTTTTTGTTTTATTAACAATGATATATTTTACATTGGCAGGATAATTATTTAACCTAACCTAACCTAACATAACAGTAATGTTTTGAAAAAGGCATATTATTTGAGAAGTAAATGAAGCTAAACATTAATATTTTGGAAAAGGCGTACTATAGTTTAATGATTTATAAAATATTACTAACCTAACCTAACCTAACATAACCAAACCTAACCTATCATAACAGTAATGTTTTGGAAAATGCATATTATTTGAGAAGTCAATGAAGCTAAACGTCAATATTTTGGAAAAGGCGTACCATAGTTTAATGATTTATAAAATATTACTAACCTAACCTAACCAAACCTAACCTATCATAACAGTAATGTTTTGGAAAAGGCATATTATTTGAGAAGTCAATGAAGCTAAACGTCAATATTTTGGAAAAGGTGTACCATAGTTTAATGATTTATAAAATATTACTAACCTAACCTAACCTAACATAACCAAACCTAACCTATCATAACAGTAATGTTTTGGAAAAGGCATATTATTTGAGAAGTCAATGAAGCTAAACGTCAATATTTTGGAAAAGGCGTACCATAGTTTAATGATTTATAAAATATTACTAACCTAACCTAACCAAACCTAACCTATCATAACAGTAATGTTTTGGAAAAGGCATATTATTTGAGAAGTCAATGAAGCTAAACGTTTATATTTTGGAAAAGGCGTACCATAGTTTAATGATTTATAAAATATTACTAACCACACCTAACCAAACCTAACCAAACCTAACCTAACCTAACCTAACCTAACCAAACCTAACCTATCATAACAGTAATGTTTTGGAAAAGGCATATTATTTGAGAAGTCAATGAAGCTAAACGTCAATATTTTGGAAAAGGCGTACCATAGTTTAATGATTTATAAAATATTACTAACCTAACCTAACCAAACCTATCATAACAGCAATGTTTTGGAAAAGGCATATTATTTGAGAAGTCAATGAAGCTAAACGTTAATATTTTGGAAAAGGCGTACCATAGTTTAATGATTTATAAAATATTACTAACCAAACCTAACCAAACCTAACCAAACCTAACCTAACCTAACCTAACCTAACCTAACCTAACCTAACCAAACCTAACCTATCATAACAGTAATGTTTTGGAAAAGGTATATTATTTGAGAAGTCAATGAAGCTAAACGTCAATATTTTGGAAAAGGCGTACCATAGTTTAATGATTTATAAAATATTACTAACCTAACCTAACCAAACCTAACCTAACCTATCATAACAGTAATGTTTTGGAAAAGGCATATTATTTGAGAAGTCAATGAAGCTAAACGTCAATATTTTGGAAAAGGCGTACCATAGTTTAATGATTTATAAAATATTACTAACATAACCTAACCTAACCTATTTGCCTATTCGCATTAAAAATAATCAAAGTCGTTTTGAAAGCAACCCTTTGCAGCATAAAATATTAGACGTAACCATTCTATTGGGAGAAATGAGAATTGAATAGTTTGGGATAAAAATTCCGATTGGGAAATATAAGATTGGGAGAACTGGGAATCGGAAAGTTTGGGATAAAAATTTATTTTGGGAAACACAGAATTGGGAGAAATGGGACCATACCTAATGTCTACCTAAAATTTAGGTTACCTAAGCCTGGGTTATCTAGGCGTCGGCGGGTCCAATCGGTCGGACGGACGGGGTCGGTTTGAACGGCTTTTAAAAAATCGGAGTTGTTAACACTAATTGTTGAATTGTTAACGTGAGAATTAATGAAAATTTATTTAATAGTCGTCTCGGTTATGTCGTTGTTGAGAAACTTCGTGTTGGTTGGTCACGTTGTCGAACCCGTAATTGCGCCACGTAATTATCAGTTATCAGTCTTTTAAGTTACCTAAATGCTGAATTTTACATCAATCACACAAAGTTTTCGGTGTTAATTAACCCTCAAATTAAATACACCGTGATATCTACTACCGTATGGAAAAATTTCTGTTACCAAGAGTGTTTATGAAGATTCAAAAGAAATGTTAATCAACATTTATTTAATAATCTTGTGAAAATCAAAATGGCGTCTATATCTCGGGGGTAAGTCTATCTAACCTTTATTAAAATGTCTCAGTTTTTCACGGTAAAATGTTTTTAGAATAAGTAACCCAAATGCTGAATTTTACATCAATCACACAAAGTGTGTGGTGTTAATTAACCCACAAATTAAATGCACTGTGATATCCACTACCGTATGGAAAAATTTCTGTTACCAACCAATAAGTCATTCTAGTCAAGATTTTGGAGATGAAATTTTGGGGACAACAGATGTTAATATAAGTGTTTATGAAGATTCAAAAGAAATTAAAATACTGGTCCTAGTTTCGTTATCTGCTAAAGACCCAATGACGGTTGGCTTTGAACTGTAAGATCGATTAAATGTTTCCGTTTCATTCAGAGAGGGTAGAATCCAAATTAATTTACCCCACCAAAATTATTGTTCAATTTGCTTAATATCTGGACATACATCAACTAATTGTTACAAGAATAATATGAGTGCCCCAAAAGTTTTAAATTCAATTTAGAAGACGACAATATTCACCTTTTGAACGGCGCGTACGACAATATTCACCTTTAGATCGGCGCGTTTCTAAAATCACAACAAGTCATTCTTCAAATGTTAACCAAACATCTTTAGAACGACGTGCTTCCAGAAACAAGACCCGTTTGTCAAGGGTTAACCAAACATCTTTTGAACGACATGCTTCTAGAATCACAACGAACTATTCTTCAAGGGATAACCAAACATCTGAAATGGAGCACCAAACACGAAATTCAAATCTGAATTCGGCACAGCAGGTCATTAGAAATGCAGCAATAAATTTTTCAAGGGATAACCAAGCACCTGATATGACGCCTCGCCCATTACCATTTTCACGTGAGGGCCTTGATATTGCAAGAGCATTTACTTTCACAACACATAGGCCAACAACTTCAAACTCTGAAGATATAAATAAGACAATTGGAAATATAGGAAGCAGCTCTACTACATATTCTGAAACAATTGGCACAATGGAAAACGGGTCAGCTACATATCCTAAGACTATTGACACAATGGAAAATGCCTCCGCTACGTTTCTGAAGATGATTGACACTATGGAAAATGCCACAACTACACATCCTAAGACGGTGGACGCTGCTATATATCCCAACACCATTCAGTGTTTCGAATCGTTGCAACAAAACTCCTATTAAGGTGTGCTTAGGCAGACTGATAACAAAACATTACTAAAAATTAATTTTATATATATATATATTTATTTGTTTATCTTTTCCCCAAAAAATAGCCTTGTCTAGTAATAGTGAAGAGGAATCCACCATTTTTGAAATACCCAAAATATTTTACCCTTCGAAAACGATAGTCCAAGGTAGATGAATGCCTCTCTACTTGGTATTTTACATAAAAAAGACTAATAGTTTTTATTAATTTTTTGAAGATTCAGACCCTTTGAATGCGTCTGGTACTTCTGATACAGGCTATGTTCCTGAAACTTGAAATATAGGCTCAAACACTCAGAATATTGTGGAAACGGCAGAAATTGAAGTAGTGACTATAATTGATAGTGATAGGTCTGAAGAAATAAATATAATGATTGGAGTGACTTTCAAAACCACAAGCAGTAGTGAATTTTCACGTTGCAGCTCAGATCAATGAATAGCAACAAGTGAAATATTGCCCTCCATGGGTCATATGTTGATATAATATTTTAGGCAGCTAGAATGTTGAAGAAAGTTATTTCCAAAAATGAGAGTTAAACGTAGCATTTCAACTTTTGAAACTTTGAAAATCTATATATATAATTAACGCAAACGTTTTGTTAAGTTAATGATTTGAGGTTATTTTATCAATACAAATCGATAAAAAATGGCTGACAAATTTAGTCTGCCTTAAAGAAAGAACTTTTAAACAAAATTAACCAGTTAAGACTAGTGTAGTTTTGAAATATTTAAAAACCTTATGATACAAAGACTTTTAAGAATATTTCTAAAAGCAACCTTATGATACAAAGACTTTTAAGAATATTTCTAAAAGCAACCTTATGATACAAAGACTACTAAGAATATTTCTAAAAGCGGAGCACAAAGTCAAAGACACGGGAATATTTTAGCCAAAACTAATGATAAAGTTTGAAAGTTCGAAAGTATACTAATTATATATCAACTTGAAGCATGAACGTTCTAGTTGTCAGAAGATTCTTATATTTGAAAATTTTCACATTTCATTTTAAAATAAAAGTAATATTAACAAGTTTCAAACCTTTGAACTGCTGGTTATTTTTTTCAGAACGGAAACTAATTAACAAATAATGTTAATTGTTATTATTTTTGGAAAATATGTTTAATGATATGTGAATTTTTAAAGATCAGTAACATATCTCTATTAGGTGGCGCTTCACCCTTTTTTATCGGGGTGGGGGTGGAAATAAATTGTTGTGAAAAAATAACCTTTTCATTATTGCTGGAACTAGAGTCGCAAAAAGTGTTAGTTGGCAGTCACTTGGAATGGCAGTGCCCAAGGTTTCGTTTCTTTTCTTTTAAAAAGTGGGTTAAACATATATTTCTGAAATTGAAAGGGTATGCAAGGGCCCACGTAATTATTAGTTACGAATGATCTGCAATGTTTAGTGAGTGTGCTATTTACTTAAAATATAAGTGTACCTAAGCCTCGGTTATCAGGCTTGTTGAAAAAAATTGGCGTAGTTAAGCCTTGGTTGGTCACGTTGACAAAGTGGTTATTGGTTTGAGATACTTAATTGTGATTAATCATGAATGTTGCCTCGGTATGTGAGAATTAATATTTATAGTCAATCTAATGTTAAATAGAACTAAAAATTAACGGTAATAAGGACTAACTTGAGGATTTAACTAATTTTGATATTGAAACTAATGTTAAAAAGAACTGAATTAATGGTAACTCGATAAATTGAATCTAAGCCTATGGGGCGCCAAACCGGACAAAATTCGTACATATTATTGATATACATCAGTCGAACTCTGCTATATATTAGTCGAAATATGATTTTTATTAACAAAAAGTGATATATATTAGTCGAAAAGTGATATATATTTGTCGAAAAGTGATATATATTAGTCGAAAAGTGATATATATTCGTCAAAAAGTGATATTTATTAGTCGAAAAGTGATATATATATATATTAGTCGAAAAATGATTTATCTAACAGTCGAAAAGTGATATTTTGGTCGAAATCTGATATATATTAGTCGAAATCTGATTTATATTAGTCGAAATGTGATATTTATTAGTCGAAATCTGATATATATTAGTCGAAATCAGATATATATCAGTTGAAATGTGATATATATTAGTCGAAATATGATATATATTAGTCGAAATCAGATATATATCAGTTGAAATGTGATATATATTAGTCGAAATATGATATATATTAGTCGAAATGTGATATATATCAGTTGAAATGTGATATATATTAGTCGAAATATGATATATATTAGTCGAAATGTGATATATATCAGTCAAAAACTGATATATATATATATCAGTCGAAAACTAATATATATATCAATCGAAAACTAATATATATATCAATCGAAAACTGAAATCGTTCCTTTTTCCCACGGTAGCCTAAAAATATTTCGGTTGTTCGGCGAAAAGTACACTTGCAGTTTTGCACTCGTAAATAGCGTTAAATATTTCATTTTCACATCATGGCTCGTAACAATAATGGGCAGGATCAGCGTAAGTTAGGTAGTAGTGAATGCAATAACGTCATAGGTGGCGTCCGTCAATAGGCTTTATTCATTCCGAAAATAACACTACTGAGGCTAAAAACAAGGTCACCCGTGTTCCAACAACAAGCACTTGCGCTCTTAAACTGAGCTTGCCAGTAATTCACTAGACTTACGAGTCTTTCCAAGACAGAATGGACTTTGCTTTTAGCAACACTGCTTGATTTCAAAAAATTTAAATTCTTCTAAGATAATTAAATTCAAAATTTGTTTCATTCTTTTTAACTCTTGGTAAGCTGGAACATCAAGCACTAACAGTGACGGATAAAAAAAATTGTACCCTCCTCTAGTTCGTCAAATGTTAAAGGAAAAGTTCAGGTAGCCTACCATTATACCTTACAAGAAGGGCCTTTTTATAAATATGAAAGGAAAAATATAAAAAAATGATCTCTCATTTAAAAATAATTAGCTTTTAATTAGTCTCAAAAACGAGGACTACTACGCTGCCGTTGGTTTTGTGGCGTCAGTTAAATCGAAACACTTAACCCCAACAGGATTGGTTGAATTCTCACAGGCTAAGAGAGGTAAGGGATAAGAGGTTCGATTTAGCAGACCTCACTAAACCAATCGCGGCGTAGTAGACCTCGTTTTTAAGATTAATTAAATGCTAATTATTTTGTTTCAAGAGATAATTTTGTTTATACTTTTCTTTTTGTATTTAAAAAAAATCCTTTATTTTAAGATATAATGTTATGTTACGCGAACTTTTACTTTAATAGGCAAAAGAGCAAAAGACAGGGAGTAGGAGATAAGCGTCTCTTCATCCCATTTTTCATTCCTCTAGATCCCCTTACTTTGAAAGAGTTTACGTATTTTTTTGCTATTACAATATTTTTTATTCTTCCGATTAATCCCGCCTTTCAAAAGTCTGAATTGGCATTAAAACATTTTTTGTAACAGTGAGTTAAAATAAACATATTATTGATCTTCTTCAGTTGTGTCAAAATTCTCGACTACGTAAAAAATCTAATATTCGTAAGTAAATATTTATTCCATGATTTCCATCATCGGAAGTGAGATCAATGGAATTCAGAAGTTCTCCATGAATTGCATCACCAGGATAAAAAGCACACTCGTCAACAATAACATTGTTGTCACTTTCAACGGGAATGCTGGAAATCTCATCCACGCCGTATAACAAAGGGTCGTTAACGTATTCAAAATCAGCATTTTGAATGTCTAATTCATTCATGGTTGACATACACCAAAGTTGAATAGGCGAGTAAGAATTTTCAGTGCTTAAGGAATGGTGGTTCCAAGCTTCGGTCAGCGATCTACACGATTTTCGAATTCTTGGTAAGAATACCAAATGTAACGCGTATAAGTGCATTTCATTGTCGGCATCAAGGTAGCCTTCATCTTGCATAAACCGGAAAATGCCTTTAAAATAGGATGACACTAGACGATTTACTTCACGCCAAAGCCGTTCTATACGTTGGTTATGCACAGATAGACCTGTTATAAAGCTACCTCTATCCAAGCCACGATTATTCAACATAAATCTAGCAACTTCAATGTTCTCCATGCCCTTGTCTCCTCGAACCCTTAGAGGCAATCCATAAGACCTGAAGCCCTTTTCAAAAAGACCCAAAACACTGCTCGCTCTGTTGTTAGAGAAGAGTTGCAAATAAATTAAGTATCTGCTGTATCCGTTGATGCATCCGTGAAACACGAGTCTCCAAGCTATTAATTTATGGTTTGAATCCATATGCCTGTAAATAAAATCTTATCAGGATGCCCTCAATCCATATTTTCGCGTCTACGACTTGAGGGTTTCACTTACCATAGAGCATTAGCTCCTTGAACATTGTATCTTCGTCTTGGGATAAGATTTCGTCGTCTGAGAGCTCTTCCCACAGGGTCTAATATATTTAGTCGCTCTCTCACTCTCCATCGTTGCACTCTTAATCTCGAGCTTCGCAAGGCACCAATAACGTACGTTTCTCCAATGATGGGATTATTATTTAATATATTTGTAATAAATTGGTCAAGTTGGGCATCTGTTATAGGTTCGTAATTTTCACTTTCCAGGCCAAGATAAGAACGGTGTCGCTGAAGTGTTCGAACTGTTACTCCAAGAAATGACGCTACTCTCACCCACGACAAACCGAGTGTACTTCGACAAAATTCTATCTGCTCAATAGTTAATTGATATCGCGGCCTTCCTACAGTGCATTCTCGCAAAACAGGGAAAATGTAAGGTTCTTCTACTTCCTCCCTAGTGTTTATAATATCCTCCATTTCGTTAACCAAAGAAGCAAATCCGTTATATACTTCTTGAACTAAGTTAAGAAGGACGCCATTTGGATCGGGATTACGTTGAACAGAGGTTAAAATTGCTTCCAAAACTCTGCAGTGGCCTTGTAGCCTACGATGATTTATTTCAACAACATTAATATTCATTGAATAACGGTGTCGCAAACATTGCTCGTAAGCGTGTCTTAATTCACGAATGTAGTTCTCAACTTCGTTACAATTACATTGTAAACGGAAAACAATGATAACTAAACCTAATCTAAAAAATACAGACTTCATTTTGAATAATTTTGTTCTAAGATATACCAATATAGTGACTTTCTGCTATTTTAAAGAACAGAAGACTGGGACGAGCTAACAAAACATTTTCCACGATTCAATTTTACCTTCCCCTCTATCTGTTGACCCCCACAATCCCACCCGGAGATTGAACAAGTGTCACTCTTGACCACCAACTTTCGACTAATATATCACTTTTCGACTAATATATATCGCTTTTCGACTAATATGTATCACTCTTCGACTATATATATATCACTCTTCGACTAATATATATCAGATTTCAACTAATATATATCAGATTTCGACTAATATATATCACTCTTCGACTAATATTTATCAGATTTCGACTAATATATATCAGATTTCGACTAATATACAGGGTGTTTCTGGAAAGTCTGGCACAAATTAACAGGCATGTTCCTTGGGTCAAAAGGAGTCCGAAAGGTCCTATGACGTTTTGGGGTAAAGCGCTCCGTTGCGACGTTACGGGCTCTCAAAAGTAGGCCGAAAAACAAGGAGATTTTGCAGAATTATAGCACTAGTATTGTGGTTTTGACCCAATTGTTTTCGATTATTGAGCATAAGGCAATGATCGAAATAAGTTCAAACCTAGTGGAAGACCGTGAACGTGTTAAACGGCCAAAAGCGTTAATCCCTTTGTTTTTATTAATGATTGTAATTAAAGGTAAAGAAAGTAGCTCAGATATCGGTTACTTGTTTGTTCAGATGTACTGGTAACTGACCAGTCCTTTATTCTTTATTTGAATTAGACACATTACTTTTACAATAATTCGAATGAACCCCATTACTTTTACAATATTAATTCGAATGAACGCCTTAACCTTTACAATAATTCTCATGAACCCCTTAAGTTTTACAATAATTCGAATGAACCCCTTAAATTTTACAATAAATCGAATCGAATCCATTAATTTTACAATAATTCGAATGAACCCCTTAAATTTTACAATAAATCGAATCGAATCCATTAATTTTACAATAATTCGAATGAACCCCTTAAATTTTACAATAAATCGAATCGAATCCATTAATTTTACAATAATTCGAATCGAACCCATTACATTTACAATAATTCGAATGAACCCATTACATTTACAATAATTCTAATGAACCCCTTAAATTTTACAATAAATCGAATCGAATCCATTAATTTTACAATAATTCGAATCGAACCCATTACATTTACAATAATTCTAATCGAACCCATTACATTTACAATAATTCTAATCGAACCCATTACATTTACAATAATTCGAATGAACCCATTACATTTACAATAATTCGAATGAACCCATTACATTTACAATAATTCGAATGAACCCTATTACATTTACAATAATTCGAATGAACCCATTACATTTACAATAATTCGAATGAACCCTATTACATTTACAATAATTCGAATGAACCCCATTACATTTACAGTAATTCGAATGAACCCCATTACATTTACAATAATTCGAATGAACCCCATTACATTTACAATAATTCGAATGAACCCCATTACATTTACAATAATTCGAATGAACCCCATTACATTTACAATATTTCTAATGAACCCCATTACTTTTACAATAATTCGAATCGAACCCTATTACTTTTACAATAATTCGAATCGAACCCTATTACTTTTACAATAATTCGAATGAAACCCAATTACATTGTTCTACAAAAATTGTTCAAAATGGGCACCATCAACGCAAACTTGCGCGCGTACGCCATGAAGCACGTTAAAATACACACATTTAAGCCGTCTGTAAAAAACCTACAACTTCTGACGTTGAAAACTACCCTAATGTTTAGACCAACACAGCAGGGGGAAATTCGAATTATTGTAAATGTAATGGGTTCAATTCGAATTATTGTAAATGTAATGGGTTCGATTCGAATTATTGTAAAATTAATGGGTTCGATTCAAATTATTGTAAAATTAATGGGTTCGATTCGATTTATTGTAAAATTTAAGGGGTTCATTCGAATTATTGTAAAACATAAGGGGTTCATTCACATTATTGTAAAGGTTAAGGGGTTCATTCGAATTAATATTGTAAAAGTAATGGGGTTCATTCGAATTATTGTAAAAGTAATGTGTCTAATTCAAATAAAGATTAAAAGACTGGTCAGTTACCAGTACATCTGAACAAACAAGTAACCGATATCTGAGCTACTTTCCATACCTTTAATTACAATCGTTAATAAAAACAAAGGGATTAACGCTTTTGGCCGTTTAACACGTTCGTTGTCTTCCACTAGGTTTGAACTTATTTCGATCATTGCCTTATGCTCAATAATCGAAAACAATTGGGTCAAAACCACAATACTAGTGCTATAATTCTGCAAAATCTCCTTGTTTTTCGGCCTACTTTTGAGAGCCCGTAACGTCGCAACGGAGCGCTTTACCCCAAAACCTCATCGGACCTTTCGGACTCCTTTTGACCCAAGGAACATGCCTGTTAATTTGTGCCAGACTTTCCAGAAACACCCTGTATATATAAGATTTCGAATACTATATATCACATTTCGACTAATATATATCACATTTCGACTAATATACACCAGTTATTTCGACGAATTTTGTCCGGTTTGGCGCCCCATATAAGCCGAAACGTAATTGTAAACTATTGAATGTCGAGTTATTTAATCCATGGGTATATTATTTATCCATGTTGAAATTGAGTTTGTTAGAAGGGAATTTGATGTCATTTAACCTCATATAGTCATATTGTTTGATTCTTGGTCTTCCGAAAGGTACGTTAAATGCAACTTCAAATGAATGATTATAGTTAACGTGAGAATTATATTTGGTTTTATATCAGTTATTGGTATCAATAGCGTCATCTGACTCAACTTCAACTAGCCCAAAAATATTTAAACACCCACTATTAGAAATGGAGGCTGTTATAGGGAAAAAGAGTTTGTGGCCAGAAGACATAAGGAGATGGATTATGTTAAAACATTCAGAGTCTCCGGCAGAACAGTTTATTTTATATAATAATTTTTAGTCGTAAAGGGTATGGACCTGCGCCTAGACCAATATATTTGTCACCAACAAGATCTCCAAATAATTCATTGTGGCGCCAGCCAAGCAATCAAAGCCCTGTTTGTGCTTCACCAGTAAAACGTCAGCATTCAGAGTTGCCATCTACCACATCTTCAACAACACCGAAACGAGTGTGCTCCAAAATTCTTCCTTGCTACTCTGAAGATGAAATTGATTTAATCATTTCTCAAGTACCTGAAACATCACTTTCTCCAACTACTTCGAGTCTGGAAATTGTTCCTGAAAAGTTCATTTCCGAAGTACCTAAATCACTGGTTTCTCCAACTAATTCGAGCCTGGAAATTGTTCCTGAAAAGTTCATTTCTGAAGTACCTAAACCACTGGTTTCTCCAACTACTTGAAGCCTGGAAATTGTTCCTGAAAGTTGTGGAGCCAATTTAAAGAATAGTAGTGAAACGTGTGATATAGTTTTTGATGCTCAATCAAAAAAAATCAGCTCTAGAATTAAAGTCTGTGGAAGTCGAGAAAACTACGAAAATGACACCTGAAACCATTAATGTATCACCTTCAAAATCTGAGTGTGTGAATCTAGAGTAAACAAATGAAATGAGGTTGAAATTCCTAATGCCACAGATAAAAAAGAATTCATAGGCTTAAACATAATAATCCTACGCTCAATGCTTAAGAACTTTTAAACGAGGTTTGACAGTTTAAGACTTCCTTAAATTAGATAACATCAACTATTTTAAACTGTGAACTAAAAATATCTACGTGATAAGAGACTATTGAGAACAAAGAATTAGTGAAACGTGTATCAACTTTTTGCCAGGTGATTAGAGTGGTTTACTTTAAGCCTTTTTTTGAAAATACCTAGTCTTTTTAAGTGATATAGAGGTTCTTTTATGTGAACTGTAAATCTGAAATGCGCCAAAAATACTTTATCTTTTTAAGTGATATAGAGGTACTTTATTTGAACTTTATCTGAAATGCGCCGAAAATACCTAGTCTTTTTAAGTGATATAGACGTACGTTATCTGAACTTTAAGTCTGAAATGCGACGTCCCACAATTTTAATGTAAAAATATTTTATCTAAACAAATATTTCTTCCATCTCTAGGAAATTTACCAATAGTGATTTTTCCCCATTTTCCAAAATAGTTATGAAAATCTCCCAATTTTTCAATATAGTTATGAAAACCCCCCCCAATATTTCAATATAGTTATGAAAATCCCCAATTTTTCTGTATAGTTACGAAAATAGAAATCTCCCAATTTTTCACTATAGTTATGAAAACCCCCAATTTTTCAATATAGTTATGTAAATAGAAATCTTCCAATTTTTCAATATAGTTATGTAAATAGAAATCTTCCAATTTTTCAATATAGTTTTGAACCCCCCCCCCCCCCATTTTTCAATATGCTTAATTCATGTTTTATTAAAATGTAAATGACTCTAAGATTTGGTACATGTTGACTCAATTCAAGCTGAATGATTTTTGTTTTTAAATAAAAGCTGGACATTGATGTATCAATTAATTTATTTTCCTATTCATTAAAATATTAATTCAAGAATCACACTTCTGTAAATTGACTGACATGCGCCTATTTGATAGTAGTATAGGGCCCCACTTCGTACCACGGTAGAGGTATAAATTAGGAGCGTGGGAACTAAAATTAGCATGTTTCAATGGTTTGAATTGTTCGCCGCCGCCGCCGCGGTGAATCTTCGCGAGTTCCCCGCGCCGCGAGTTCCTTCCCCCATTTTAACTCCGCGCGCGGCGCTAGTTTCGTACTATTCAATTCCAGGAAAAATTCTATTGTTAAATTCTTACTATTTACTGAGATTTTATACTGAGACTATCCCTTTCGTATTTTATACTGAGACTATCCCTTTAGTTTTTTATCCTGAGACTGTCCTTTTAAAGAATAAAGAGGTGTTTTCCCTCGGTATCATCAAACCTTAACCTTTCTGTTTTCATACCTTACGTGTGACTAATCAGTAATAGGTATTATTTATTCAACAACACGAACTGACTATAATACGTTTTATTCAATGCCTTCAAATATATATCAGTTTAGTTTTTAAATCATTTACATCGTTTACAATGTAGTTGTAAAGAAATGGTTCATAAATAGGTAAATTAGTACCAAAATCTTTGCGAAAGTTTTCAATGACATTATCGTAGTTAATTACTTTTAAAGCTTTCGCTAGGTTTTTTTCGACCCTTTCGTTCCAGTCAGTTTCTTCGGACTCGCACATAATATCGTGGGCTATTTTGTTTTGGCAAGAGGTATTGTCGCAGCATTGGGTCATCTCCAATAAGATTTCCGTTACGTTTTTCAGAATCGCTTCAGTCATAGTTTCAACGGCTCTTGTTTTTTCGTGTAGCTCTAAGTCTATGAGGGCTTTAATTTTTTTCAAATAATCCCAACTAGATTGGTTAAAGGAAATGCCCCCGCTTGTAGCGTACAAAATGCTGAATTTTTCTCGACATCCTCTTGTGTATTTTCTAATGTCAAATATATGACCTTTCCGGTTTACGAAGCATTCTAGCTTTAAATTGGTAGTAGTTGGATGTAGCCAGACGGAAAACCTCGGCGAATTTCCTTTGAAGAAAGCGTCGATTTCGTTGGAAAACTCCCAAATATTAGACCAAACGTGTTTCTTTAATGATATTTGTACACGAGTGTCGGTACGTCTAAAATATACCTTTGGGGTCGTGACATTACCAACCCAAACTTCTACTTTCTCCGAAATATTGTGAACTTGGTTCATTTTAAAGCGGTTAAGAAATGACGATTTCGACGTTGAGTTCCTACCTAATATAGTTTTTCCTCAAAGTTCAGGTGATCTCCAAAAAAGAGTAATACGAATGACGTCATATCTAATTCAACCAATCAATGCGCCTATATTATAACTGTTCGACGAATGACGTCTATTATAACAGTTCGACGAATGACGTCATATTTGCCTTAAGTTTTATTCTAATGATACATACGTTTTTATTATTATATTGGGACTATTTGTTACAAACTTCTATTGTTAAAGTTAGATTTTTTTTGAGGGTCTACGTTGTAAGCATTTTCTAATGGCATAGAACGAAGGCGATATTTACAAAGTCACGTCCTGTTCTTATGGAATATTACAAGTCAGCTATATAAAATATAAATCGAAAGACCTATGTTTGTATTAAGAAGTGCTAAGCTTATTGGCTGACTTAACCATCTGGGTAGAAGGTTTAAAAAACTAACCAATTACAAATTGTGTACTAGAACGTTTATAGCACGTGATTTTACTGTTACAAGCACTTCTTGGAATCGGGAGATTCTTAGAAATCAGTTAAAGACGGTCATTTAGAGGTCTTACCAAGTTATCTAAAATTTCAATAGAAAAATGGTCAAATTTTTTTTAAAAAAAAAGGCTTTTAGTTTTCAACTTGGTTTAAAGTTTTTGATGAAAATGATTTAAAGTACGAGTGAACAATATAATTTGTGTGGATATAGTGGTTTCAAGCGTGTAATTTTCGAGTAAAAACCACGTTTGTTTTTGTGATCATCAACTTAAATAAGGAATACATATATTCACATTGAAAGGTAACATGTTTTGCTATATTTAAATTAGTTTTGGGGTGCCTAGTTTTTGAAATGTGCACTTTAATAAATTTCAAGAAAAATATTCTAAAAGTGAACTATCGTTATAAGTTATAAACGTGACAGGGTGTTAGCCACCAAAATAAGATATATATATACATGACAAAAATGGGTAATGAACGAAAAATAAACGAACTCCTCCTCCTCTTCAGTTAAATTAGCAATGCGTATAGAACTTCATCTATTTAGTTGTCTCAAACGGCAGAAAATCCAACCCTTTTCTTATGAAACAAAAGTCATATCATCCTGTAAACTAGAAATGGTAGCTGTAAAACCCTTTCGCTAGGAATGCGAGATGTAAAACCCTTTTCTCTAGAAATGAAAACAATATATCTGACTGAGAATTTAAGTTTATTATACTACAATTTACAATACTTATTATTCATTTCCGTAAAAAAAAAATTAATGTGAAAAAGATACACGAGCCACTTTAGTATGAGTTACCTCTTCTTGGTCTCTAAATGTAAATGATCTACGATTGCTAATAGTATGCCAGCCGGTATTATGCGAACAAAATTCCTCACTATACATATTAAATAAAGGTTTTTTTATGCAATTACTACAGAAACTTTTCTGAACGTCCCAAATTACTTCTACTATCATGTCGTCTCGATGCACTACTGTATGAGTTTTTACCGCTAGATATTTCGTATTTGGTTCGTCCATATCGCTAAAAAAGACAAAACAGTCTCTGCAAACTCTACGTTGGCATTTCCATTCACCTTTTCTCCATGTTTTTAAAAAATAGTCATATTCTATGTGGTGGTACCCATCCAATAAAAAGAAAGGGATGGTAACTCTATTCCCTTGCGTAGCTTGAAATTGAGCAAAAGTCAAGCGATTATCCACTTCGAATTCAATTTCTGATTCTGTGATCCAAAGCCAATTTGGCATTTCTTCGGGGTATAGATCCTCTTCGCCCAGGTTCCCTCGTTCACCAATAGCTGCTTTCCAAAATACCTGTTCAGATACTCCCCATAGTTGGCGTGGAATTGTTTTCTTAATATCATTAAAGGTTTGCTCCGTATTAGCTAAAACGAATTCCATTGTTACTACCATGGCTCTAATGGCCATGGATCTCAAAGACATGGGTGACCGAGATTCCATATTGATTTTAAATATATGAAGAGATGCTTTAAAGTTAATAACTGAATGTTGTATGTGCCCTTAAGTTTTAAATTTCCCCTTAAATACCTATTGTTAATTAGATAAAAATATTCGCCAAAAGTAACATTAGGTCGATTGAAAGGTTACTTACCGATAACTGGAATCGAACCAGGATCTTTCGAATTCCATATTTAGCAGCCAATACGCTACCAATCGACCTAATGTTACCTGTGATCTTTGAGTGTGAAACTATAAGTCTATTTTTCCAATAACTACTATTTATACAATGTATGACGGAGGTGATATTAGATTTTTTGGCAAAGGTAGTTTAAGTATAGTAAAGCATATATAAGGCTCATTAGACTTCAAAGTTAATTGTTGCGTTGAGTCATAATTCCAAGAAAAATCCTTCTATGCCAGAACTTCGAATTAACTAAAACGTCATTGTTTCTAAGGCTTGAGTTCCAAGAAATTTTAATTTTATTTAAAGGTATTGTTGTTAAGTTTTATTTCTCTATTCGTTTAAGTATGTAGCGCCAATTTTCCCCTGCTTTCACGTACAAAAGCGGTAGGCATGATAAACTACATAAATTACCTTTTACACTCCCTTTAAGAAGTCTGAACAATATAAATACCGCACCCACCGCCCCGCAAACTACAAAATATCCTCATTGCTTTCGCTTAATCTCCCCGCTAAAATTAATAATTTCTTCAAAATGGTAAGTAATATATATAAATATATATTTTTGGTACTTTTTCTTACTACCCCATAGTTTTATGTTATCTAGGCTCAAAGCAGCAACCCTTGGGAGACTCTTCAACTACAGTTTAGTCAATCCGAACAAATAGGAGTTAAACTATGCAAGTTTAATAATAAATTATACGTAGACATAAGAAAGTACGCTCTACTCAGAATACCCCTTAAATCGGGGGTATGCATACCCATTGAAATAGTAGACGACTTAGTTAAGGTTTTGAAATTAGCATCTCTGAATAAGTTACCGCAAAGTTCCTGTTTGCCTGGGATGTTGGAAATCGAGAAAATAAAAGAAAAGGGTTGTCTAATAACGAAATATAGGGGCCAAGCGCGCGAGAAGCAACTGGATTTGAAAGCCGTCGATATACCGGAAGTAGTAGAACTAATATCGAGCATTTTGAAGAAGGTTACGTTGAAGTAGTAAAATGTCTGATGATGAACCACTAGACCTTTCTATTTTTAGAGCAGAAAACTTTTATGAATTAGTTAAAGTAAATGTAGCCAGATCTAGGAAATTTAACTGTTCATCCTACGAATACAAAATTATCTTTAAAAACCTTGATAAAATATGTGTGACGGAACTATATGAAAAATTGAACGCGGGTAGAGACTACAACAGAGTCAGGTTTTGTGTTAGAAGTGACCAGCTGGAAAATGCCATAAATTTAAGATTTATGGCGTTGAACGAACTGACAGTTGATAGGATTTTTGGTGCTATAAGTCAAGTTAGTCAATCAAATCGTTATTTCATTTTAGACGGTGATATTAGAATTGATGCAATTTTTCTAAAAACTGATATTCCAATATCGGGTAGAAAATCAGTCAGAAATAGATCGATGTTATCACTAGAACATTACATGAAAAACGGGAGGACTTTTTTACCAATTTTAAACGATGACGATCTTTGCGTAGCTCGAAGCATAGTGTGCGGAAAAATGGTTGCGGACTTAACCTATTTAAAACAACAAAAACAAGATAGATCTGGTTTCGACTATAACCGATACCGTAGAATACAGGCACCTAACAGACCGCTACAGAGGGAAGAGGCCCTAAAACTTCACCATGAAGCTAACTTACCGGTAGGACCCGTTAGTATAGAACAGATTTCGGCTTTTCAAAAAATCTTAGAACCCGAATACCAAATTATAGTGTTTAGCGCTGAAAATAATTTTAAGAAAATTTATGAAGGTGAAATTTACGCTGAAAAAAAAATTTTCCTTCTGCTTGTAGATACACATATGCATGTTATTAAAAGTTTAGCAGCCATGTTCGGATGTGTTTCTTATTGTAACAAATGCTTAGTAACATTTAGTAATGTATTTAGGGCCTCAAATCATAAATGTTATAATGAACCCACAAAATGTTGGCGATGTTACTCTGAGACATTCCACGAGAGCCCATCCTTGGACGTCGTGAAATGTCCAGATTGTAATAGGTATTTTAAAGGTCCCGAATGCTTCCAGATACATAGAACTAATAAAATTTGTGAAAAAGTAAAACGATGCAAAATTTGCTGCGAGGAAATTGAAAAAAACCACAAATGTAGTAAAGTATGCCCAAAATGTAAAATTGAACACCCGCCTAGGCTTTGTTATGTCCAACCCCTTACTAAAAAGTATAAGGAAACAACTTATTGTTATTTCGATACCGAATGTAAAGTATATAATTCCCTTCATACCCCAATACTTCTAGTTTCTGCTATGCAAATAGAGGAAAATGTTTACGATTATAACATTTTTAGAGGACTAGATTGCGTAGACAAATTTATGCAATACCTAACCCAAGTAGATGAAAAAATTGTTTTTACAAGAGACAACAAAAGACGTAGAGTAACCAAACCTAGGTTTGAAAATGTTACTATTGTTGCTCATAACATGAGAGCCTATGACGGGTTTTTCATTTTACAATGGTTAATCCATAATTATGGAAAAATAGAAATTATATTCGATGGAGCAAAACTGCTAGCAATGTTTGTTAAAAACCAAAATTTAAAATTTATATGTAGTTTTTCCTTTCTGGCTATACCATTAAGGGCTTTTTCGGACACATTTCAGTTGGGTTCAACCTGCAAGCAGTTTTTCCCATATATCTTTTTAAACAAAAACAATTTAGATTATTGTGGAAAAATTCCCGATAAATCTTATTTTCAGCCAGAGTTTATGAAAAAAGATGATAACATAGCTTTTGAAAAGTGGTATAGTGAAAAGTCAAAACAACCCGTTTATAATGCCATGTTAGAGTTACAAGAATATTGCGTGGCTGATGTCCAAGTCCTTCAGAAGGGTGTAGACTGTTTTCGTAACCATTTCAAAACAGTAACGGGTTTAGACCCAATGAATTGCGGTGCGATAACCATAGCTGGAGCTTGTACTTCGGTGTATCTTCACACATACATACAGAAGAATACCCTTGGTGTCGTTCCAAACCCTGGATTCCGTGGTTCAGGTAACCAGAGCAAGAAAGCCATAAAATGGATGGCATGGGTAAGTAAGGAAAGAAACGTCGAGATTCAAACTGTAATGTCAGCATCAGGAGAAAAGAAAATTGGACCATATGCAGTTGATGGTTATTGTAGTGACCCGGAAATAATTTTAGAATTCATGGGCTGTTTATATCACGCGTGTAAAAAGTGTTACAAAGGAAGTGAGTGGAATAGCGTAGTTAAGGAAACCAATAAAGTTATTTACGAAAAAGGACTTGATAGAATACAATACATTAAAGAGCTTCATCCTAGGGCTGAGATCATTACTATGTGGGAATGTGATTACGATAAACTGATGGCTGAAAATTCAGATTTTAGGGAATTTTGTAATTCAGTCGAAGTGTGTGACCCTATCTTATCAAGATCAGCGCTTTATGGAGGAAGATGCGAACCCCTAAAGTTATACTATAAAGCAGATCCAAGTAAAAATGAACGTATTTTATATTTTGACATTATGTCTTTATACCCTAGTCAAAATAAATATGGTATTTACCCGAAGCATTTCCCTGAGGTGATTCAATTCAATTTTGATTATCGGAAAGACGCTTATTTTGGAATCATGTCGGCGACATTGTTACCCCCATATGGTCTGTACATTCCTGTATTACCCTACAGACATAATGGGCGATTGTATTTTCCTTTATGTAAATCTTGTGTAATCGAAGAAAATACTGAACTTTGTAGTCATAGCGATGGTGAAAGGTCAATTTCGGGCGTGTGGTGTACCCCAGAAATTTATAAAGCTATGGAAATGGGTTACAAACTTTTAAAAATATCAGAAGTGCATCATTATAAAGAAACTTTCAAATATGAAAAAGGTGTAAGCGACGGACTTTTCGGTGGTTACGTAAATAAATTTTTAAAGATTAAGCAGGCCAACTTGGGTTCCCCTCCTCAGTTAAAACCTTCGAAGAAAAGAGGGAATATTTAGATTCAATTTATGAGACTGAAGGAATCAAAATCGAAATGGATGAGGTAACTAAAAACCCTGCTATGAGAGCAATCTCAAAAATTTGTTTGAACTCACTATGGGGAAAATTTGGATTAAATACTAACAAACCAAAGTCTATCATAATAGATGATTATAAAGATCTAATTGGCATTTTAGTAGACGACACAAAAGAACTTATAGATTTAAGGCCCCTAAACGAAGAGCTATGTTTGTTAACGTATAGTTTTAAGGATGAGTTTCAACCCACATATTATAAGGGGAACCCATATGTTGCCAGCTTTGTTTCATGTTATGGTAGATTAACTCTTTATGAAACACTTGCAAAGTTGAATGAGCGTGTACTTTATATGGATACTGATAGCGTAATCTTTGTTGCAAAAGAGGGGGACTACATACCCCCCACCGGTATTAACTTGGGGTGTTGGGTAAACGAACTGGGAGAGGAATCAATTTTAGAATTTGTTTGCAATGCTCCAAAAAGTTACGCCCTGAAAACTACAGACAACAAAACTATCGTGAAAGTAAAGGGCTTAAGTCTTCAAAATCGAATAAATGAAAATATTGTAAATTTGGACTCCATATTTGAAAGTATTCATAGTCAGTCGAAAAGAATTAAAGTAGCCGTTCCTTTTAATGTACGTAGAGATAAATATACGGCAACAATAATAAATAAAAAAATGGAAAAGACATTTGGATATACATTTAAGAAGCGCGTAGTTAAGGGTTTTAATACATTTGCATATGGTTACTTAACAGAGACAACTCAGGATGAGTAGATCTAAAACGAATGTACATTTTTCACCAAATGTAACTGTGTTTGAAATACCTATCGAAGATAGACGTAATTACGCCCTTTACGATGCGCTAAGGTTTAAAGATCGTATTCGAAAGGTGGAAAAAATGTTACTCAAAATATATACAATTCGAACTGAGCAATAAAATATTCGAGTGTTGAATTCTTTGTGTCATTTTAATTACATTTATTAACCATGGCGTGTCGAATAAAATTTGTAGCGCCCTTTCAGATGTTATGCGCAGGCTCTAGCATGTGTGGTAAATCATCGTGGGTTTTTAATTTATTAAGATATATAACATGCATGATTAGTCCAAAACCAGATCGGATAGTTTATTGCTATTCATTTTACCAAAATAAATTTGATGATCTGAAAAGGGAAATCCCTGAAATAGAATTTATGGAAGGGTTACCTCCGAATAACGAAGAATTTTGGAATAGAAATCAAAATAACCTCCTGGTGTTGGATGATTTAGCTTCAGAGTGTGGTAATAGTAAAGAAATAGCTGATATGTTTATTAAGGGCAGACACCACTATAATACCAGCATAATTTTAATTACACAGAGCTTATTTAGTAAAAATAAAGAGTTCAGATTGATTTGCCTAAATTGCGTTTATATTTTAATATTCAAATGTCCCAGGGATTCATCGCCAATACAATTTTTAAGTAGGCAAGTTTTTCCTAGAAAAAGTCAGTTTCTAGTGAAGGCCTACGCCATTGCTACTGAAAAGCCGAACTCGTACATTTTGATTGACTGTCATCAAGCCACGGATGAATGTCTACGAGTTAGAACAAATGTCCTCCCTCCAGATGGAAATATGTACGTATTTATCGACGATTAAGAAAGAGTGACGGTGCATTTTTAATCTATTTAACACAATGATGCTGCCGGTCTCACTTCGTAAGAAATACCCCTACCTAACTTTGCTTAAACGAAGCAATAAAATTCAAAGAAAACACATTCTAAAAAACAGTAGCAAAGATCAATTAAAGACGCTTTGTAATATTTGTTTTAACATTACACACGGCGGGATACCTTTGACCTCCAAACTAAAAAATCATTTAAAACGTCACAGGAGAGTTATAAGGCTATTGGCTCAAAGTCTTTGCCATTAAGTAAGAAGCGTCAGTTGATGATTAATCAATCAGGCGGAGCCTTTTGGCCAATGTTACTGGCTAGTATTATCCCTAGTGCTATCTCAGCTATAAAACATTTAACTTGAAGAAAATGGTTTTGGTGCCTGCCAATACCATTTTGGATCCGTTGGATAAAGAATTATCTGAGCTAGATCAAGAAATGCATAACATTCTTCGAAAGTCCGGGTCTACAGAAACTAAACTTAGAGAATACTTGGAAACCCTGCAAAAATATTTAAATATGAAGAAACTAGTACAACCCATTACCGTAAAAACTGTATCGGCACCTCCTACAACTTATCCAGCGCTACCTTCTGCCCCGGTGGTTTCTACTTCTACCGCTAATTTACCCATTACTCCCAGCCTAACAGGAATACACGCAACTACCCCCCATTATGCCTACCGCTTCTGCACAGGGTTCCACCATTTTTCAAGCACCACCTAGCGGGTCCACCTTGACATGGCAGCCATTTACGGCTACGGCTATAGCGGCTAAGTCTCCAACACCCAAAAGAAAAAAACTCTACGTAAAAACAGCGTGGCTCAATCATTAGATGAATTTAAAAAATTTCAAGAACTATATTCGCCTCTTCATTCTAAACGTAAAACCAGAAAAGATAAAAAACTGTTGTACCCACTACACTATGAAAAGAAAAATTTAAATAAACGTTTTTTATTGATTGCAATATTTATTTTGATGTTTCAACAAATGATTACATAAAAACAATAGAACCAAAGCTTCATTATACATTAAATCATTTGGTTTATATAAATCTTGAATAATAACGTTTAGATTATAACCGTAACAGGCATTAACTAGATAAAAAATACAATGTAAACCGCATGTTAAAGATAATGGATATTGAACAGGTACAGGGTTTATAAACCATTCTTTAGCGTAGACATAAAGATCGCTAAGATTATAATAAGAGGGATCATTTCCATAAGAATCAAAAAAGTTCCCTACATTATTATTTACATATATAGCTAACCAATGAAGTCCTGGACTCGATGAAGGTTCCGTATTTAGACAAAAGCAATATTTAGCTTGCTTTGGCGGTAATGGTTTTTGATCGAAAGCAAATACACCGAGGAAAAAAGGTCTTGTTACAGGTTCACACGTTAAAATTTCGATTATTTCCACCGTATTCATTATCCCGATGGGTTATAAATCACGGTACGATCTTTAGAAATAATAATTTCAGATTCGAACTCGGCGTACACTATTACAGTTACGTTATGGAATAGCGGAGATTTGAACTTCATAGATATTCTTAGGCTTCCCTGTTTGTTTCTTGACAAATGTTCAGCGCCCGCTTGTTCTTCCGGTGTAAGATCGAACGCGTACAGAGCGTTACCCTCTTTAAATTCTTCGAAGGTAATACAGTTTCCTTTATTACTTTTAAACAAATCCAAGGCCGTATAGTTTGAGAGGTACTCTCTGGAATACTCGTTAACGGCATAGTGGGGTGTAAACGGATGATTGGGATATGTTTGATTTCCAATTGTTAGTGCCAAGTAGCTTAAATTAAAATGATTGAATTCAAAGCTATTCAAATCTAGGGCTCCATTAAAGACCGTTGTTCTAACTAAGCCGATAACTACGCGTGATGGTTGTCTTTCCATAAAGACATTTTCTCGTATAATGTCAGTGGAACCGCTACTGATGGAAAAGTATTTTAACACTGTTCTGTTAATTGGATAAATTACATTGTGCTTTTCGTGTACCATCGCCTGAGCTAACATAATCTCATTATTTATTTTAATCTTTTTTATAAATAATGTAACATCGTCAATTTTAATTTTAAATTTAGGATTAAGTGCTGCTGTAGATATAATTGCAAATTCATTAACTGACTTTATGAAGCGAAACCGTACATCAATATTATTAATGAGAAATCGACTCATTCTACATACATCCAAATGTAAATCACTCAACATATCAATGCGTTTCGATAGGGCAGCCCGATCTCTTCGTTTCAGCATTCCATTCTTTTCGTTGTTTGACGCGGGTAAAAACATTTTACTAGCGTCCACAGGGTCATCTTTGTAATACATTTTTGAAGAAAGATAAGACTTTTTGGCACTTGTACCATAGTTTAAATGTGTTTCAAAAAATGCCAAATATGGGTAGGCATTCGTTGGTGTATTAACTTGCGTATCTCCAAAAAATACGTCAACTTGACTAAATAAAGATGCGTGTAATAAATTTGTAGGACCAACGTCCTTGTCTTGGGAAGTTAAAGAAGATCCATCCTCCTTAACTAGTTTGACTCGAACTTGCAATAAGGTTTGACAAATCCATAAAGACGTCATTAGAACCAGGGATAAAAAATTCAATTGGTCCATCATCAGAAAGCGAAGCCAACGCTTTATACATAGCATAATCACTATTTTCTATGTTGTAATTTGTTGGTGGCTCCGCGAACAAATCCAGTTCAGACATCATTCCTTCAACCATTGTTATTTTTAATCGAGAAAATCGGTTTTCGTTCTTTTTCTCTTTTTTGATCGCTTTTTAGGCTTCAGCTTTCTGCGAAGTACTTGGCCCGTTTGTTGTTGAGCCAAGTGTTGGCTAGCCTTTTGTAGTAAATTTGATCCTGCTTCGCTCAAATTTGATTTCAATGATTCTCTTAGGTTTCTTCCTGCTACGAGATCCCCTGCTATTCTCGACCCCGTTCTGAGAGCTTCCCTACCTAACACTTTACCTGCTGGTCGAAATATCGGTGTAATATATCTTATTAAACTTTTGAAGATGCTTCTGAGTCCGTTTCCTCTTTGAAATACAGGCCCCCGGAAGTGATTAAGACCATTTCCGGTTTGGCTTAAGTAGTAGTTTAGATATATGTTACTTCGTGACATGCTTGAGAATGAAATGAAGTTTTATGACGGACTTGTTTAATTTAAACATAATATTTTCTCCGAAATCTGTCCTCATATCAATTTCGATCATTTCAAATGATGGATATCTTAAAGGGTAATAATCAATGTTTTGAAACCTATGTACAGCTAAGCTAGAAGATTTATCATTTATTATTGGTATAACCCTCAGAAGAGGGGCATAAACGTCACCAACCACTTGTGGTAGAATTAAATTTGTATAAATATACAAACTAGCCGTACCCTTGTCTATATCGGCTACACTTTTTCCAGTTTCATCCATAAGGGGTCTATCCATTTGGTCCATATGAAACCCTAATAGTCTACCTAGACCAGACTGATTCTTGTTAAAACACAAATAATAGTTATTTTCACATTTTAGGTTTACTTTTCCGTCGGGATTAAGCTTGATTACAAAATTACTACTGTGTTCTCGAGGAATTGCGTGGTGCATTGCTTCAATAACATTTTCAATATGGTTATACTGGCCGGGTTGAATTTGCAGAGTAATTTCCCTTGGATTCGTTGGGCCTTTTCTTTTTCTTATATGTAAAAAATTATTGGAACTATTTAGTTCTAAAGGATCGTCTTTCTTTCTTTTAATCAGTTCTTCGGGAAAAGTGAATCTCTCTTTGATCCAATCCATGAAGGGTAAGCCCAAGATTTTACCCATTTCTTCCGGTATTTGAACTTCATATCCATTTTTAGCTCTCAGAGCGCAAAAAGCCTTCTCATTGTCATCACTGTAGGTGATAAACATATAAACCGACCGTAGTATTTGGGGGGGGTATGGCATTATTAATAGATTTAATTAAACTCTTATTAACATCGTATTCGTCTCCACGCAAGTTTCCCGCGACAAGTTGTATCTTATACTGATCCCAGCTGTTTTCAGTATAGTCATGTACTCCAGCATTGAAATATAAATACTCGCCGGATACATTATCCCAAGCCTGGGGTAAAAACGCTTCGGCAAGCCCCACATGCCAATTACCAACTAAGTTTAAAGGAGCTGGTAACTGAACTTTAAAATGAGATTGCGTGTTATCCGGAAAGACATTCATAGAAGCCGAACTTACGAGTGTAACATAAAATGAATCGTTCGACATGGTTAACTAGATTAAAATGAACATTTATTTATTTGCCAATAGACATATATAGGTAGACCACTTTTTGAAGTTCGCATTCGTAAAAGGCACCTCTTATTTCTTCGTCGTTGTAATCTTTAACTACGTAACAAACCGGATTTCTGTAAAGAACTTTTGATGCGGTAAATATTTCCCTCGTCCAATAGCCTTTATAACCCTTTTCGAAAAGAGGTTTACTCTTTGACAGTCTGACAAAATCACCAATCTTTAACTTTGGGGGTTTAGCAGGTTTTTGATGGCCATACAAACGCTGCCATACTAAATGTTCATTTTCGATATTAACATCTTTTGGAGCGAAACCAATACTTGAATGCGTACTAGAGTTATAGGCCTTCATGATTTTTGGCAAACTACCAATATAATTATATTTTTTGGTTCCTGTAAATAGTTTGAATATTTTATCCTTTAAAGTTCTGTTAAATCTTTCAATAACACCGCACTTTATCCTTCCAACACTTGTATAGAGTTGAATACCCTCTTTCTTCAAATATTCTTTATACATTTTTGATAGAAATTCACTGCCTTGGTCAACATTAATACGCAAAGGCTTTCTCTCTTTGATCGCTTTCTGAAATGCGCTTAAAACTTCTCTACTAGTTTCATTCTTTAAAGGAAAACTCCAGGCATATTTTGAAAATACGTCTATTATAGTCAAAATGTATTGAAAACCTTTGTTATGCTTTTTGATACGTCGTAGATCAATTAGATCGCATTGAAATACTTCATCAGCTGTTGTAGCATAAGTTTGATTTCGAGGGAAGTTTATTCTCCTTGGTTTATGAATAGTGTATGTGGGTTGAGACTGAAGCCAAGTCTCAATTTTTTTCTTTGAAATACATTTTACTCCTTGTTTCAATTTATTTGCGTTTCCGTAACTAAGAGGGTTTTCACAATCGTAATATACTCGGCTTAATTTTGATTCCATTGTTATTGCTAAGCTTAAATTCTATTACCCTATTTCTTTATTTAGAATTGATTTCACTATAACAATACAACTGTATTCATACGCTATAAGTTATCACCATAAGTCTATGATACTCTCTATAAGTATGGGTCTATAGAATATATGCCAAAAGCATTAATCACTACGTAGATAGTAAGAATTTAACAATAGAATTTTTCCTGGAATTGAATAGTACGAAACTAGCGCCGCGCGCGGAGTTAAAATGGGGGAAGGAACTCGCGGCGCGCGCGGGGAACCCCGCGGGGGTGAGGCTCAGGGGGAAAGGAACTCGCGGCGCGCGCGGGGAACCCCGCGGGGGTGAGGCTCAGGGGGGAAGGAACTCGCACGCGGGGATCTCGCGAAGATTCACCGCGGCGGCGGCGGCGTGCTCCAGTTCCCACGCTCCAGTTCCCATGCCCCAGTTCCCATGACCCAGTTCCCACGCACCTACTTTATACCTCTACCGTGGTACGAAATGTAGCCCTATACTACTTATGGCGCGCGAATACTTAGGCATCTTATACCTTCTCCCTAGTAAACTAAATATCGCTCCTTGGTAAAACTTTATATAACTAAAACCATAAGTTTATAAGATATGTTCCATAACAAGGTTCATACAACTTTTGGAAAACAAATTTCCCTAAGATTTCCAGGCTTTTCCCCATATACTTCCAGGTTTTTCCCGTATATGGATTAACCTATGGAGCAAATGTTAACGAAGGAGGGAAGGGGCAAATAGGACTATTACATAATCAAAGGATATCCCCGTATCTCTAATATAACCAGAGTTACGAGCTTCCAACATTTAGTGTAAAGTTAATCTTATGGAGGAGGCAAAGTACCTACAAGCACTCGGGGCAAGTACCTACTAGCACTCACAAGTACCCACAAGTACCCAAAAGTACCTGCAAGCACCCATAAGTATCTACAAGCACCCACAAGTACCCAAAAGAGCCCACACGTACCTACAAGCACCCACAAGTACCTACAAACATCCACAAGCAACCACAAGTACCTAAAAAAACCCACAAGTACCCACAAGCACCTACAAGTACCCATAAGTACCCACAAGCACCTACAAGTACCCATAAGTACCCGCAAGCACCCACAAGCACCAAAGAGTACCAGGGCTGTGCGAATAGTGGTTTTTCAAACCGAATCGAATAGTAAATCTGCCATTCGAAATCCGAATCGAGTACTCGTTCAAAGGAATATTAAGGCTCGTTTTCAATCAAGCAAAAAGTTTACGCTTTTTGCTTACGATTGACGTGGCAAAAAAGCGTATTTTCAATCAGCGCGCTACCGCGTGAGAAAAAAGCAAACTGCAAAACTACTAACCGTTTTCAAACTGGTCGCGCAAAGCTTTTAAAGCGTGAGTTTACCGATATCACGTGATAGTGGGCGGGTACCAAAGCATTTTCGGCCCTAAAACTATAAACAAATATGACGGTCACCTCGAAAAGACGGAGTATGCTAAGCCTCGGTTCCGTAAGTTTGCTTTATGTCTCACCAATTTTTAACAGCGCCACCTTTTTCAGCTGCCTATCTTTCTATCCGGTGCATTTCTTTTATAATTTATTTTTTTCTGCCATTTTCATTAATAGTATAATTGTTACAAGTTATTCAATGGAAAATATAACACTAAAAATCTCCGAGTCGAACGGTCAACACACACTCAGAGGCATGAAAAATGGAGAATTTCTATTGGACACTAAACTGTGACGTCATCCTCCACCGCGCTTCAAAGCAAAAAGTTAACGCAAATATCTACGGAGGATAGATATCTGCTTGAACTAACATTCAAGCAAAAGCGCGCCTATGAAAGCTTAAAGCTTCAGCCCAAGCGCGATTGAAAACGGCTAAATATTTTGCTTTTGCGTTTTGCTGTGATTTTTCAAGCAAAAGCTTGCGTTTTTGATCAAAAAAGCTTGATTGAAAACGGGGCTATACTCGTTTATCAAAAAATCAGGTTCGAGTACTCGTTTTTTTCCGATTAATCGGTTTTACCAAACGAATATTCGTTTCAAAGCGATTAATCGTTTTCAAAATACACCTAGAAGGACTAGTTTTTAAAAAGAGTACTAGAAAATTTTAATACTCGGTTTTATCAGACGAATATTCTTTTCAAAACGATTAATCGTTTCCTAAATTCACGTAGCAGTCTAAAAATATTGTACTTCCCCATAGAATAGAATTTTCGTTAGACTGTAATTCGTGAGAGAAAAAAATACATCGCGAATTGCGCAATCGCGTTGAAATTCCATAAACAAAACAGCTTCATATGTGTCATGTGACCACAGTCCCTCCCATTTCCAATCGAATACTCGTTTTCTATTCGAATTTAGCCCCTTGAAAGCGATTACTCGGTTTAGGAAGCTGTATTCGTATTTAAATCGGTAATTCGAATTTCTTTTCGAATAATCGTTTCAGGATTCGAATACTCGTTTTTCTCCAAATGGCAAATTCGATTCGTCGAATCGAATAATCGATTCGAATTAAACTAATACTTTTCGAAAATGCGAGTATTCGCACAGCCCTAACAAGTACCCACAAGTACTCACAAGCACCCACAAGTACCTACAAGTACCCACAAGTACCTACAAGCACTCACAAGTACCCACAAGTACCTTCAAGCACTCACAAGTACCCAAAAGTACCTACAAGCACTCACAAGTACCCACAAGTACCTACAAGCACCCACAAGCACCAACAAGTACCCACAAGCACCCACAAGCACCCACAAGTATCCACAAGTACCCACAAGCACCCACAAGTACCCACAAGCACCCACAAGTACCCACAAGTACCTACAAGTACCCACAAGTACCTACAAGCACTCACAAGTACCCACAAGTACCTACAAGCACCCACAAGTACCTACAAGCACCCACAATTACCCACAAGTACCCACAAGTACCTACAAGTACCCACAAGCACCTACAAGCACCCACAAGCACCTACAAGCACCCACAAGCACCTACAAGCACCCACAAGCACCCACAAGCACCTACAAGCACCCACAAGCACCTACAAGCACCCACAAGCACCTACAAGCACCCACAAGTACCCACAAGCACCTACAAGCACCCACAAGTACCCACAAGTACCTACAAGTACCCACAAGTACCTACAAGTACCCACAAGTACCTACAAGTACCCACAAGCACCTACAAGCACCCAAAAGCACCTACAAGTATCTACAAGCACCTACAAGTACCTACAAGCACCTACAAGTACCTACAAGCACCCACAAGTACCTACAAGCACCCACAAGTACCTACAAGCACCCACAAGTACCTACAAGCACCCACAAGTACCTACAAGCACCCACAAGTACCCACAAGCACCCACATATAACCCACAAGCACCCACATATAACCCACAAGCACTCACAAGTACCCACAAGCACTCACAAGCACTCACAAGTACCCACAAGCACTCACAAGTACCCACAAGCACTCACAAGTACTCACAAGTACCCACAAGCACTCACAAGTACCCACAAGCGCCCACAAGTACCCACAAGTACCCACAAGTACCTACAAGCACCCACAAGCACCAACAAGTACCCACAAGCACCCACAAGCACCCACAAGTATCCACAAGTACCCACAAGCACCCACAAGTACCCACAAGCACCCACAAGTACCCACAAGTACCTACAAGTACCCACAAGTACCTACAAGCACTCACAAGTACCCACAAGTACCTACAAGCACCCACAAGTACCTACAAGCACCCACAATTACCCACAAGTACCCACAAGTACCTACAAGTACCCACAAGCACCTACAAGCACCCACAAGCACCTACAAGCACCCACAAGCACCTACAAGCACCCACAAGCACCCACAAGCACCTACAAGCACCCACAAGCACCTACAAGCACCCACAAGTACCTACAAGCACCCACAAGCACCTACAAGCACCCACAAGCACCTACAAGCACCCACAAGTACCCACAAGCACCTACAAGCACTTACAAGTACCCACAAGTACCTACAAGTACCCACAAGTACCTACAAGCACCCACAAGTACCTACAAGCACCCACAATTACCCACAAGTACCCACAAGCACCTACAAGCACCCACAAGCACCTACAAGCACCCACAAGCACCTACAAGCACCCACAAGCACCTACAAGCACCCACAAGTACCTACAAGCACCCACAAGTACCTACAAGCACCCACAAGCACCTACAAGCACCCAAAAGCACCTACAAGCACCCACAAGTACCCACAAGCACCTACAAGCACCCACAAGTACCCACAAGTACCTACAAGTACCCACAAGTACCTACAAGTACCCACAAGTACCTACAAGTACCCACAAGCACCTACAAGCACCCACAAGCACCTACAAGTACCTACAAGCACCTACAAGTACCTACAAGCACCTACAAGTACCTACAAGCACCCACAAGTACCTACAAGCACCCACAAGTACCTACAAGCACCCACAAGTACCTACAAGCACCCACAAGTACCTACAAGCACCCACAAGTACCCAGAAGCACCCACATATAACCCACAAGCACCCACATATAACCCACAAGCACCCACATATAACCCACAAGCACTCACAAGTACCCACAAGCACTCACAAGCACTCACAAGTACCCACAAGCACTCACAAGTACCCACAAGCACTCACAAGTACTCACAAGTACCCACAAGCACTCACAAGTACCCACAAGCACTCACAAGTACCCACAAGCACTCACAAGTACCCACAAGCGCCCACAAGTACCCACAAGTACCCACAAGTACCTACAAGCACCCACAAGTACCTAAAAACACCCACAATTAGCTACAAGCACCTGAGCTCAAACGCCATGTTTTTCTTGCTTAATATCCCTCTAACGGCGTGAATCACGACAAAAACGCCGTAAGTCCAATATAAAAAATTAGGGCTAAAATGCGCGTCTCTAACAGTGGTAAAACGCAGTAACTTCAATATCCAAAGTATCGTAACTAGAAGCATGAGTTTATAATGATAAAAATCTTACTTAAACTTAATTGATGAAACTAAAAAAGGCGCTACATTGAACTGTTCTCTTTCATTTAAGATGGTTCCCAAACGTATGGAATGAATAGTTTTCCTTCTATCCCTGCGGGGTTGACTCCCACTTTCTATAAAATTCCATGCTATCTCTATGGAAAAATATAGTATTTTTCACCGAATGTCCGATTCTTTTTATGGATTCTAAAACCACCCTTAACAACTTTTTTCTTTATAGAATTAACTATTAGTTGGATCTCTTTGACATTTTAACCACAAAATTAGGACCCAAATTGTAGTTCACTGGCAAAATTTCAAAGCAGCAAACACAATACGAAAAAGGTTACGGCCAATCAAAGAACCCTCCTTTAGCATTAGAGGCGGTATCACGTCTTATCTAAGAGAGCGACCGCTCTCCTAGAATAACCTGCTTTTAGACCAATCTACATTTTTAAATGGATAGGAAGCTCTGACTCTAATTGGGTTTACGAATCTTTTGAGCTAAACACCAATACCAAAAGTCGTTATTACCAAACATATTAAAACTGACATATTTTGCGAATTTTTAAGGAGAGCTTTGATATAAAGCTGTTCTATTCTAATTAGATATGTTTCGGTTTCAACATTCTCAACTCCTTTTGGTTCAAGTATTATAAAAACAAAGGATGAAAATTAAGTTGTCTCCTACAATCATTCAATTTCAATTGGATTCATTAATAAATGATATAGAAGTAAATAATAAAAGTGTCTATTAAATTAAACTTCTATCTAAATACGCAAGTGCCTTCACTTTTCTTGTACGCTACGAAGTTAAAAAGATCGTTTTTGTTTGAAAGTATCATTGCTTTAAAAATAAATTTCAGAATGGCCTACCGTTACTCTCTCCTTTTTTTGCTTTTGCTAAGGGCAGATTTTTAAAACTTAACACCTTCTGAACAAACTTAATTAAACTGAAGACTGAAGGAACAGATATTAATAAATAAAACTGTCTTAGTGGACAAAGACTAAAAGTAAACGATAAGAGAAGAAAATGGAATGGCCGAAGTCCAGATATTAAAATTTTTCAGTTTAATTACATGATAATAGAACAATAATTATTTGAAAAATTACTTAAAAATATTCAATGTGCCCAAAATATTTTATCATGAAATTTTGAATTATGGTCAAAAGAGCACGTATGAAGACCGAGTATTAACATAAGTTCCATAAAGGGGGTCGCATAATAGTATCGAATGGATTGATCTCGAATAGAGAGTTGCTCTATCTATTTACGATACTAACCTAGAGTCGAAAGGAATTGTATCGTCCGTACTTACAGTCGAAAAATTTTGCTTCTTAAGGATTAGCAGCGAACCCCTTTTCGACCAATTTGATTAGTATCGAATGGAATGAGGTTGATAATAACAAAATCGGAATACGGTCAACACGGAACTATGTCGAACGTCATTATAGTCGAAAATATAGTTTGTGAAGGGCGACTCTATTTCGTAGTCGTATGCGGCTAGTGTTACGGCAAGCGTTGTATCCTGGCAGCAGTAGTCGTAGGTATCTGTTTGCGAGGAGACAGCAACGTAGCCAAAGGATTATGATCCGTAAGTAGTATGAATTTCCGACCGATGATGTGTTCCCGAAATTTCGTGACGTCGAAGATGATTGCAAGAGCCTCCCTTTCTATTTGGCTATAGTTATGTTCAGTTTTGGTCAAGGTACGTGAAGTGAAGGCTATTGGTCTGTCCTGCGGCCGTATTCTGCAGAAAAGTAGGGCTCCTCCTTCTGCCCTAAGCTCGCTGGTTGGTCCGTCAGTGATTAGTGCAAATTCCGCGCAGACTCTGATGTAAACTATCAAATTATACACCAAATTCAAAATTTTTTTTCACCAACTGACAAATGAGTTACCGGTTAAACACCGGTTTAATGGTTTTTGCGGTAACACTATATGCTGAACGCACTCACAGCAGACGACATTTCAACCCTTTAATCAACCTCCTGACGTTGATCAACGTGTCAATTAAAGTGGTGAGTGTAATTTATGAAGGATTAATTAATTTATAAAGTATTCAACTAAATTCTTTAATTTTCCCCTTTAAAAATCCGATTTAAATAGAAATAAACCATTTAATTGTTCTTCTTTTATAATTTATTACTTGTTCAGATTATGCGGCAACTTTCGCTTTCAGTATAGAAGTCACTGCAGTGGATGTGTAAAAAAAGGTGAGGGGTTGATCGCTCGTGGTAACTAAATGGTTAAAGCCTTATTTGAGCACTTAGCATGACCAAAATCTTAAGAACAACTCCATGATTCGTTCATGCTCTTGTGGAACTAACAATTTCGCTTTTATCATATTCTCATGGAATAGTGTGCTGATGAGCAAGGTACGCCCTTAGCCTTTAATCAATATTTATCCTTTCCTCTCTCAGACGAGGTATATCTTCCAACTGCTGACGAACAAGCGTATACAGACACTGAGTGTCTAGACATTTGTGCCCTGCAACTGACACTGGAAGTCGCGAATCACCCGCTAAAACATAACCAGTAACCATATTTATACCTTCCAAGTAACCATATTTACACCTTCCCAATGAAACGTTACTTCAAAGTAGCATTTCAGCATGCAAAAACTGGTATAATCACTCCTTTGTTTCTCTCAATATGAATATGGTAAGTCTGAAATAGGTCTTATGAATGATAATAAAAGAGTTAAGTTTTATTTAAAATAGGTATGTTGTCATGAAGATTTCGTAGGATGTGAATTGCCATCAGACAACAGAAAAAAGCAAGGAACTCTTGACGGTCAGACGTATGAGGTAAAGTTTAATACACTTGGAAAATAAATTGCTGAATGGTTGGGTTTGGTAGCGTATTGTGACTGATTGTGTGCTTGCATGGTGGTTATAAATAATGTCATCTTGAGTAAAGTCTAGTCACCGGCAATATACTTCTATTGTGAACAGATTAAAGGCATGCCAGGAACGGTTTCAAAACATTAAAGGGGGTAACCGATTTTTTCTCCTTTATTAAACGGCTTCAAAATAATTTAAAATATGTTATGAAGTCTATGAAATAAATTATTAAATGCATGCATATAACCCATGCAATAAATGGAATTGGCCTCTTAAATGAAGCGGCTAATAAATTACAATATAAGTTAACAGTTAATTAATAAGAATTATTAACATTATCAAATGAATGCGAGAAATAAATGAAATCATAAAATACGTGCACACAGCGCATGTAATAAATGAAATGGATTAAACTGAATGTGTACACGCCAAATTCAGCGTGAAGAAAATACCTATTTATAATGAGATAATGAAAAATGTACGTTTCAAATTGGACATTAATGACTCTTTGGTGAAAATAAATTAATAAAATATTTACAATGTGTACGATAAAAAATGGTAAATTCAATCATAGAGAGTTCATGCCTTAGAGAAGAAAGTGCATGCCAAATTGAGCATTAAAAATAATAAAATACAGGGACACGTTATTCGAACAACCTATCATGGCATTAAGAACAATTATCTACAAGTGAAACATGCATCGCTTAAACAAAATTAGTCATTATTTTCAGGCTGCAATTTTTGGCCTAAAGTCTTCAAAGCTTCGGTCATGTTCTTGGCTCGAATACTCCCGGTTTCCAAATCTAAACCTTTCATTTTCAAACCTTAGCCTTTCTTTTTAATTCCTAGCCCAATCATTTGCAGCCATTACTTGCCAAACAGACGCAAACATGAGCAGGGCCTCCAAACATGCATTAGCGGATGATATGAGCGTTTCCTGCTTTTCTTACTAGGCAGCGACTCAGCTATAAGAAAGTTTAGCCCATTCATAAATGAAACAATAAAGGAAGACCATGCATGGAGAAACAATAGCAAGAAATTATGAAAAAAGTACAATGAAATGTTCAAGTAAAGAAATACATTATGAATAATAAAATCGAAAGTACACCGCAGTAACTCTTAATGGGTAACTGACTTTGTAGCAACCCAAGAATGTCCAAATAAAATTTTCAAAAGGTGGACTACTGTACTCTACGTCGAATGGGGGTGAATTTTTTAGAAAACGTTCGTATAACCATTATTATGAACTTAAGTGCCGAGTCAATGAGCACAACTTTCATGGAAAGCAGAAGGCTATTTGAGGAATCTTCAGAAAAAACTGGAGGTGCGCTGTTCGAGAAGCTAACACCCACCTACAACATAAGAAACAATGTGAATGACATGGTAAATACATTACGAAAACTTACCAACTTTGCAAAACGCAGAGCGTCACGTTCTTCTATAACAAGTGGAATAGTGTTGAGGAATTCCTTTCATTGACACCTACGGAATGAGATCTCTGTTGGCGGTGGACATCATTTACCTGCTTTGTCACATCTTTCACCTCTCTTCAGGCGTGTTACCAAAATCACTGATGACCAACAAGGGTACAGCCTTCAACTCATAGAGGGAATACGGCGACCTTTTCAGTTTTTAGCCATGTTTCATTATTAAGTAAAATTCAATACTATAACTACAAATAAATCTTAGAATGTTAGAAAATAACAATATAATTTCAAGTACAACTTGTAAAGTTGAACATAAAAAACACAGGAATATGAAAATGACTCTTTGACCATACAAATAAAACTACTGACACAAACATCTGTGTGCCCTTCACGTACTGTAATAATTATGCCTTCATTCAGTAAGCATCTATTGTGGTTAAATATTATCAAGGTGAGCAACAACATGGAAACAGGAAAAGATTTGAGTTTAATACTTAATTCAATTACAATTAGTTTCTAACAAATATGTGAAGCACATTATTTACATGTAAATATATAATTTACTTAACATTAAACGATGTTACCTTAACAAGCGGCTGCTTCAAATACATTGACGTCGTTTAATAAAGAGCAGACGGCACGACATTACTATTCAGTTCATACGATAGGTGGCGTTAATAACTTAAACGTTTCGGGTGAAATGTTGCAGCACTGACTTTTGTCTACAAATTTACACTGTACACTGACCTTTCACCGAAATTTAGTTCAACTGGAAACGCAAACTGAACTGAATTGTAAGCCTTATTTTTGCCGGCTGAACCTCCAATTGCATCCCGTGGGGGTAGATCTTACAGACGTGAATGACGTATTCTGACTAGAGAAAATAACCTCGAGCAAAATAAACAGATAATGGAGGCTGCCCGCGGTTTTTGTATTTGTCATTTGTCATTAACAAGTTAGTTAAAGGTTTACAACCTAACTTGATGGATTTTGAATATGTGCCTCTACGTGATAAACGTTCTTTTTATAATTATTTCAAAATCGAATCAAGTGTACCATACTTATGATTTTGTGAGTTCCAAAAACAAAACCAATGCTTAATGAACAAGGTAAAAGAGATAGACAGTGGAAAACATAGAGTAAGATAAAATATTAAGTCCTGCCTCTGTTTCCACCCCGTCTCACCCATGAAGGGGATTGTCGTCTATTACGCAAGCACCGAACACTAATTTGTGCCTTCTTATAGTTTATTCCTTCTTGGTATTAGATTTGATGTTTCAGACTAATATTTCTTTAATTTAAATAAACTCTAAAAATTTTATCCGTAATTATTTAGGTAAATTTCATGTGTTTTTTCGCTATCTTAAAGCGCACTTGACAAAAAATATCACACTTTCATTGAAAAGAGAGTAGAGATTATCAAGTCCACCAGAACATGAATATATTTTAATATATTAACATTTTATGTAAAACACTAAACATTTATTTACTTGTGTACTTAATAAAATTAAGACGCCTTAAACGCTCAAAAACTGTTATATTAACTAAATGGCAAGAATAAGGATTCTTTGTAAAATTTAGTGTTTGTGCAAATTTTTGACATTAAAAGCTAATTTTTACCACGATCTTGTAAATAATTGGCATTTCTCTTTTACCCTAAAATATTTTTAAACAGAGTCATTTAAACTATACAATTCCCTTATTTTAGGTTACAAGACTTGAATATGAATAGTATTCATATTTGGTTTTTCACAGAAAACTAGACAGGAGCGGTCTATTTTCCCACTGAACCCATGAGTCGTTAGACGAATTATATTAAAAAAATTAGATATCATGTAAACGAAATAAGGTTATTTCTTAGGTCGTGCAAGGAGTTTATCACTTTAAACTTGTGATGTTTCAAAAAATGTAAGGCTTGATCAACCTTGGTATTTTCAAAATTCCAACGGATTAAACATTTTTATCTAACTGCCACATCAAAAGACTAACCAATCATCATTTTATGCTATTCTACCAAGGAGTTGGAGTTGATAAAACAAGATGGTCAAGCCCATAATTGAGCCACATCGTTTATCCAAACTACAATAAATATACTTCTAGTGAAATATGAAAATTATTCTTAGAGGGAATCGATCTTCAATGGCTGCTTGGCAACGTGAATAACGTGTCGACAACGCGTCGACAACGCCCGTTACTTATTTAACTAGTACAACCATTACCACTACATTTACTACCATTATTATTTGGGTAAAGCTATTACCACTACATCTACTACCACTAAAATTCGGGTAAAACTATTATGCCCATCGATACCTTTTAGCTACGAAGAAACCAAAAGATCTGTGAGAGAAATTGCCCAAACGTGCTTCTATAGAATCCTCGCCTGCTCGTACAGCTTCTATATCCTTTCCTTATCTCTCTATCTACTATGCGAAGTACTACTTAAAAATAACAAACGAAACACCTTCTATTGAGCTTCTTCTACACATCAGGTCAAAGTAATAGCCCATCGTATATACGATGTGGCAAAAAATGGCAGCATGATAGAAACCTGCCCTTAAATTAATGTTTATGGCGTGAATGAAAATTTATATTTTAAACTTTTTAGAACTGTCTAAAGTAAAATCCCAAAGAAAGTTCAACTGCAAATGTACCAATTGACAATAAATGGCCAAAAAGGTATATTTTGAAAAGAGATTTAAGTGTTCCTAAAAGCATTGTAGAAAACACAGCTCGGTACTTTCTCTCCTCCAATTTCTTATTCGTATGATATCTAGATTTGATCGTCTTCCTTGTGTGTTGACTTGTTTCAACATATCTCAAAATTCTGTAATCAATATAAACGTCATCATGATTAAACATGAAATATTACAAATTTAAAAGTAGTAGATCTAGTATCTTCCTTCGTGAAATAAAGCTGGGCTTATACTTTCTCGACGCACAATCTCTCATTGATGGGATTTTAGGAAAAATAAATTATGGTTCAGGCATAAAAAATACATTTTGCATGATAGTGCGTGGCATTATATGTAAAAAACATTCTCGTGTGCAGGTACCAAAATTTGCAGAACAATGACGAGAATTCGAAAATGGAAGGTACGAGTTTGGGGGATGCGACCGGTGGGCGCTAGCCCACGTAATAGGGTTTTTTGTGTTTTAAATTTTTGACTAATTAAAATTTAAATGTAAAAACTAAGAAATGTTTTACTACGAACGAATACTCAGTACTTAACACCTTGGTTAGCGAAATCTAACTTACCTGCCATATTAAAGTTAGAGGGTGCAACAAACTGTTGAGGTCACTCATTTTCTATATAATTCCATAGACAAAAAACGCAAAGCACTTGGCATATTGTTAGACCTAGAAAAGGCTTTCGATACTGTTTCACATGATTATCTACTTGCCAAACTCGATAGGGCCGGAATAAGAGGTGTAACCTTAAAATGTTTTAAGAGCTACCTTCAATCAATAGTTAAAATAGATGACACCTACAACAACCCTGAATATATAACGTACGGTATACCGCAAGGTACTATAATTGGCCCAGTCTTATTTTTAATATACAGGAATGGTATTTTTAATTGTGAATCACTGGGAAAATTAAGAGCCTTCGCGGACGATACAACTATTCTCTTTGAGGGTAGCTCGTGGCCAGAAATTTTCCATAAGTCAAAGTTTGTTAATATAAGTTATGATAATCGTAACAGAGACTGCTATAAACTAGAAAATGTAAAATCAATAAGATACTTAGGAATAACCTTATACATACCCTAAACATCTGCAGAAAGCTACAGTGCTGTTTGCATAAATTTTAGAACTACGAAATTTTTTGTCTACCACCTGGCTGAGAACAGTTTATTTCGCGCTAGTCCAATCGATCATTTCATATGCTATAGTTAGCTGGGGCGGTACTTTTTACACCAGCATTGAACCATTAGAAATTCTACAAAGGAAAATTATTCGTTTTGTTTAAGAAGAATTATTTTGAATCACGCGCTAAACTACATAATTATTTTAAAGTTTTTACTGTAAGGCAATTATACGCCAAAACGATTCTATTATATACATTTAAGAATAGGGAATTTAAACAATTATCTAGTAGTTATGACACCAGATTGTAATGGCCGGCAATCTACAAACTATCAATATGAACAAAACTCGTACAGAAAGAAATGTAACATATATGGGAAATATCTTTTTTAATATGCTACCCAATAATATAAAAGAATGTAACTTGCCGATCAAATTCAAAAAATATATTATTACATGGTTAATTAATTTAGGTATCACAGAGCTATATACTAAATTAGATTTTTAATGCTAATATTATGAATACTGCACCTTAACAATAACCCTTAATTAACGCTCTCTCTGAATTTGTGTAACATATAGTAACTTTGTTATAGTCCCAGCCACGCACCAACACTTGTGTTCATGTGGCAAAGGGAAAGATGTTAATACACTAAGTAAAAAATTATGTAAAATTATGAGGGCATCAATAAATTATAAAAAAAAACCATGAACACCTGGAACTTAAAGGTATACGGCATATTCGAAATTTATCTAGCGGTGTAGGGTATAAAATACAATTTTCTCAACTATGGCATTTTGTAATTGAAATATTATGGACCCAAGTTAAAAATAAAGATATATTTTGACTGATTACTTAATAAACATGGATGTGTTAAAAACATTCATACGCTTTAGGTTTCCCTTTAACATCAAGTTTTGTTTGAACACGACTACTTTTCACGGGGTCTGGTTTACTTACCTCATAAAAAATAAGGGAAGAAGGTAGCAAAGATTCGCCTAGTTTCAAGCTGGGCAACCACTTTTAAAACACCAGTATACAAGGTTTTTCTGATCGGTTTATATTTGAATCCTTTTCTATATTTGTGAATGCGCTGCGCAGGCCTTCGTTTACCGCTGTGTTTTAGATAATTTAAAATGGCTCGTGCGCTTATAAGTGATGTTTGTGTTTTTTGTGAACACAAAACGAGAGAAAAACTTGTAGAAAGCCCAGGAGATTCAACGTACCAAACAGTTTCATCTTTATTGATCAAATATGCTGATAAAGAGGACGATATGAACCAGTAACTTGTAAAACTCGTTGGAGGGAATGTATCAATTGAAGATCTATAAACGCAATCCATACGGTGACGTTTAAAATGCTGTAAAAGGTTTTCCCTCAAGTTTCGTGAGCATTAAATTAAAAACGTTTTCGGGAAAAAATCGAAGACTCGCCCAAGACCACCCTTCACTATATCGGCCCTCTTGTAGTAGAGTTGAAAATGTGCCATCGCCTTTAACCAGAAGTAAGACTACAAAATACTCAAAATTGCATTTTTCTTCTGTGATAATAAAGAAACTCGAAAGCACGCGTTGCATTTTATATCTTACGATTTAAGTAGTGCATCGTTACGGGAAGAAGTTGAGTTAAGTGGGAACGACACTTGCAGAGTACGTTTAACTGATAGTGTAAATGACACTGATGCGCATGCCGTAGGCATAGTTGATCACCTGCTTTGTTGGGGAAGGAACGCAACGCACGTTTTAAGAGCAAAGTCTTTAAAGGGTAGTAAGAAGAAAGCAAATACGGCGGCAATAGTAGCTTTAGGCATTGAATTTATAAATCTAGTTGAAGAGGAGTTTGAAGAGAAAAATGTTCAAGTGATCTCAATAGCTGAACTCCGCGCTATGTACTTGAACATTTGTACATGAAATAGCCTTGATTTAACTAAAGATGATCTTATGTCAAGAAGGCAACTGAAGGAATTTTTGAAAGATGAAATACTTAGAATTAAATAAACAGCTGCTAAACATAAGCGATCCGTGGATTTAGAATCATTGAAATGCACTAAAGATGCAGCTTGAAGTAAACCTTAATGAGATGAAGATATATTTTAAGCCTCGACGTTCATCCGAAAGCTAGTTCTGGCATCAAAATAGTCTTATTTCAACGGAGAACTAATATGGAAACAGATGTAATACCCAAGAGTTGATACTATTCTTCAAATGGTTTATGACTGGATAAGGGAAGTTAAACTCAAACGAAAAACGTGAAAGTGAAATAGACCAACGGCCAATAAGATTGGCTTTAATGCTAATTTTTTAATGCTTATCTCCTCGTCAAGTGTTTCTCACTACATCTAAAATTATAAGACAAACTCGAGAAATGCCTTTGCAGATGGTCTAACTGTTGTAACGGCTCATGGAGGGAGAACGCAAGAGATAACAATAAAACAACTTTAGTTTATTACGCCATCAGACCGAATGCCCTTTTACATTGTTAAGATTTGGTATATATAGATAACTTAAAAAACATGTGATAGGTAAAAAACGATAACATATTAGTAGATTATTTTTTTCCAATATTGGAGGAGTTCCAACACCTCCCCTTTTAAGTAAAATCGTAGGACTTCTGGCGGGGATCCATAATGAGTCTCTCGGGTATCTTCTTTACTCTTTCTGACCGCCGTACTTGCTCATCCTCGGAGTCTGCGTCTGGTATGTTGAACCGTACATGGCGTTCGGGAGCGGGCACTGTGGTCCCAGCAGGAACTCGGTCGGGATCTACTCTTCGGTCTGGGATGGGTAGATCGAATGTGTAAATGAATACCGAGTAGGGATTGCTTTTTGGATCGTTGTTCAGACGGTGGTAAAGTTGATTGGCATGGAACTTCTTATTAGTGGCATCATCCATAAGAACATCATAAACTACGCCTTTGACCGTTTGTATTCTCCCTGGATACCACGTCTTTGACTGGTGTTGCCGAGCATAGACTAGGTCTCCGACTTTGAAGGTGCGTCGTCGAGCTCCATGATGACGGTTGAATTGTCGTTCCATGGTTGGATTGCGTTCTGAGGACGGAGAGACCGGCGGATGTAGAAGGTCTAGCTCGGTACGAAGTGTTCGGCCCAAGAAGAGTTCTGCAGGGCTTTTCTGGTCTATACTGTAGTTAGGGGTTGAGCGATAGGACAGCAGGAAGACGTCTAGCATATACGGGACATCTCCTTCGCCCTTGAGTTTCTCTAGTGCCCTCTTGAAGGTGTCCACGAAACGTTCCGCCTGCCCATTAGATTGCGGATGGTAGGGCGGGGAGAAGATATGCTGGATTCCTTTGCGGGAACAGAACGAGGCGAAGTCGTGTGAAGTAAACTGGGTTCCGTTATCGCTCACCAGTACTTCCGGATAACCATAGCGTGCGAAAAGGTTATTCAGGACGGATATGGTGGCGGATGACGTGGTGGTTTTCATGTCGAAAATCTCGGGATACTTGCTATAGGCATCGACGACTATAAGATACTGGTGGCCGTTATGGGGACCGGCGTAGTCGATGTGTATCCTCTGCCAGGCCTTCACGGCTTTCGGCCAGGAATGCAACAGAGTCTTGACAGGTAACTTTGCTGCAGAGCGACATTTGGAACATTTCTTCACGAAGTCTTCAATTTGAGCGTCCAGAAAAGGCCAGTAGGCGTGCGCGCGAGCCAAAGATTTCATCCTACTGGTTCCAGGATGTCCTCGGTGAAGTAGTTTCAGAACTGTTGCTCGTAATGGGTAAGGTATTACTACTCTGTTTTGTAGAAGCACGCAACCCTGCTCGATAGTAAGCAGGTCCTTCCTTCTGTGGAATTGTTCGAGGGCAGTTGCCTCTGGTGTCGCTCGGAGATGCTTTAATGTCGGCCAACCATTCCGAATATACCCGACGACTTTCTGTAAGACTGGATCCGCCTGGGCAGAGGATTGGATGTCATGGAAAGTGACTGGAAGCTGTCGGACTATGGCCTCCACATCGTCTGTGACTTGGAGACTTGCGAGTACGATGTCGTCGTCCGGAGAGGAATGTGACGAGATAAGCCTGGACAGGGCGTCTGCCTGCCCGAAAGAGGTAGTCTTGCGATATTCTATCTTGAAGTCATAAGCGATAAGAATGAGTGCCCAGCGTTGAAGACGATTAGCAGTATGTACCGGTACGCCTTTCTTGCTTCCAAAGATTGCTAACAGCGGTTTATGATCCGTGAGCAGAGTAAAACGGCGCCCATAGAGCATTTTGTGAAACTTCTTGACCGCGAAGGTAAGCGCGAGACCTTCCTTCTCGATTTGACTATAGTTCTTCTCCGCCGGAGTCAATGCCCGTGATACATGAGCTACAGCTTGAATTGACCCATCTGGCATGCGATGTTGGAAGACCGCCCCAAGTCCATAATCGGAGGCATCAGCAGCGACAATGATGTCCAGTGTAGGATCATAATGCGTTAAAAGGAGATCTGATTGAAGCGTCATCTTCAGTTCCTCGAAAGGGTGCTGACATTAAGGTGTCCAAGACCAAGTCCGTTTGGATTCCAATAATTCGTCCAGTGGTTGTCTCATGAAACGCATATTATTAACGAAGACCTGGTAATAGTTTACCATTCCCAAAAATGAACGTAACGTTGGCAGGTCAACTGGTGCTGGCATGTGGACAATAGCCTTGATCTTCTCGGGGTCGGGTCGTCGACCAGCGCTATCAATGATAAATCCCAGATATTTTATTTGTGTCATGAATAGTTTACATTTCTCGAGGCGAAGGCGGAATCCATAGTCTTTAATACGGGAGAGTACTTCTTTGAGGTGTCGCTGGTGATCTTCGAAGTTACGGCTGACAATGATTATATCATCGAGGTAAGCGGTTGCGAATTCAAGTCCAGCAAGCATTTGGTCCATTATGGTTTGGAAAATTCCCGGAGCGGATTTCACCCCAAACGGAAGTCTCTGATATTGGAAGTTTCCCCGATGAGTGGAAATGGTACAAAGCGGTTTAGAATCGTCGTCCAGTTCTACTTGTAAGTATGCTTCAGATAGATCCAATTGAGAGAAAAGTTTTCCCCCGTTGAGCGTCGCAAATGTGATATCGTTACTCCGCGTGTAGCCCAGCAGGGGCATAGATAATAGATTGTATATAAACGGGGCTCTCCGCTAGATAAGGGGAGTTCCCGGTTAGAGCGAGTGGAATAAAGTTACTTTACCTTTATCTCTTATGTGTTATTCTTAAGCAACGACACTACATTTTGGCGACGGAGGCGTGTCATGTTAAAGGAGAATCGCGCTTAACAGTCGGTTTTACGGTTCGGGGTACGCTATAGTCGCGTTACGGGGATCGTCTTTAACGTCACGGACGCCGGTCAACCATTACGTTCGGGGTACGCTATAGTCGCGTTACGGGGATCGTCTTTAACGTCACGGACGCCGGTCAACCATTACGTTCGGGGTACGCTAGTCGCGTTACGGGGATCGTATCATGACGTCCGCCAATTTGCCAGCTCTTGCGCCGTTTACCCTACTCAACGACTCGACCGCTGTAGCTTCACGTTGGGAAAAATGGATTCAACGCTTTGACATCTACTTGGTTGCCATGAACGTCACCAGTGACACGCGTAAACGTGCACTGTTACTTCACACGGCGGGGGATGACGTATTTGATATCTTTTCGACTTTAACGCAGACCGGGACTACCTATGATGAAGCCAAGGCCGCGCTCGCGCTACATTTCGCTCCTCAACGCAATACGGAGTACGAAGTCTTCGTCTTCAAACAAGCCAAGCAAGGCGAAGATGAGTCACTCGACGACTTCCATATTCGATTAAGAAAATTATCAACGCATTGCGATTTCCACGACGTATCACGCGAAGTCAAGTCTCAGTTCATAATGGGAGTCAACTCCAAGCGGTTGAGGAGAGCTGCGCTTCGGGACCCAAATTTGTCCATGGAAGATATCTTGAAACAAGGTCGTCTGGACGAAGCAACGGATCGTCAAGCAGCTGCAATGGAAAGGTCGGGACCAGAGACTGGTAAAGAAAGAGTCGAGGCAGTCACTCACAACAAGTTCAGGGGGCCTAGGCGAGAGGAGGCAAGGAAATCAGATCGCATGCCTCTACCACAGGACCAATCATGTCGCAATTGCGGATACGAATGGCCTCACGGAAGAAAAGGTTGTCCGGCCAAGGGTAAAATATGCTCCAAGTGCAAGAAAGCGAATCATTTCGCCAGGTGCTGTCAATGGACACAGCGGGATACACGGGAGAACTGTCACAAGGTCCGAGTGTTAGAGAAAGTAAGCTCGGAGAGTACCAGCTCGGAAGGGGACGAAAGGAACGAAGAGTACATCAACTCAGTAAACAGTTCAGCGACGGACGGGTCACCGAAGGCAATGGTATCACTCAATGGCAAAGACGTGTTAATGACCATCGATACTGGAGCGACTGTAAACGTCATGGGGGAGGAGACTTACAAGAAGCTAGGTCTACCACCAGTGAAGGGAACGTCAGTTGAGCTACGAGCATATGGGTCCAGGAAGCGATTACCGGTACTAGGACGCTGCAAGATTACCTTCGCGACACAGAAAAAAGAAGAAAAGGCATACATATACGTGGTTGGATGCAGGTCGATATCCGTACTGGGATTCAAAACCGCGGAAAACCTTGGGTTGATCAAGATATTGACGGACGAAGTCCAGGAAATTGGAACAATCTCGGAAACAATTGATTGGAAGGCGGTATTTCCGGATCTATTCACCGGAATTGGCAAACTGAAAGGGTACCAGGCGCATCTCCACATCGATGAATCGGTACCGGGGAAAATCCAGCCTCACAGAAGAATTCCTTTTGCGATGAGGGACGTCGTGGAAAAGGAACTGGAACGATTAGAAGCAGAGGACATAATAGAACGAGCAAATGGGCCGACGCCCTGGGTTTCACCGATTGTCCTGATACCAAAGCGTGAACAGAACCAGGAGCTGACGAGAGCTAGCCAGAGAAAGAAGGAGTATCGCATGTGTGTTGACATGAGACTTCCCAACACGGCTATCAAGAGAGAACGTCATATTACACCCACGACTGAAGACATATTGGCCGTAGCCAATGGAGCAAGGCTGTTCTCGAAGATTGACCTGAGAATGGGGTACCATCAACTCGAACTGGATGAGGAGTCAAGGAGGATAACAACGTTTTCTACGCACGTCGGGCTGCGAAGATACAAGCGACTATTCTTTGGGGTGTCATCCGCTGCCGAGCTATTTCAAGACGTAATATCACAAGTCATTGCAGGGATTCCGGGGACCATTAACGCCAGCGATGACATACTTGTTTGTGGACCTTCGAAGGAAGAACATGACCAAAGACTAGAGCAAATCTTACGTCGATTGCAGGAGTCAGGGCTGACGTTGAACGCAAACAAGTGCCTCTTCGGACAGAGTTCCTTGCTTTTCTTTGGATTCGTGTTATCAGACAAGGGAATATCGGTGGATCCAGCTAAAATAACTGCATTCACATCGCTGCAACCCCCAACTACGGTAGAAGAAGTACACAGCTTGATTGGTATGATCCAATATAGTGGAAGATTTATTCCCGACCTGGCAACGATAACGTTCCCGATAAGGCAGCTGTTAAAGAAGGATACGCCGATGGTTTGGACAGAAGAACATCAACAGGCATTCACTACGCTCAAGACTCGTCTAGCTGCCGATGTAAAATTAGCCTATTTTAACCCGAAGTATAAGACGAACTTGGTGGTGGACGCAAGTCCGGTAGGATTGGGAGCAATTCTAAGCCAAGAAGATCCATGCACGAAGACGGTCAGGGTGGTAGCATACGCCAGCAAGTCGTTAACCGACGTCCAGCGTCGGTATTCACAAATTGAGAGGGAACTCCTTGCAGTCCAATGGGCGATAGACCACTACCATCTTTTTGTCTACGGCGTCAAGTTCACCGTCTACACGGATCATCAGCCGCTAGTCCACATCATAGAGAAGCCCCACCTGAGAACCTCGGCAAGGATTGAACGGATGTGTGTCAAAATCCAACAGTACACGTTTGACATACTATACCGGCCAGGGAAGGACAATCCATCCGACTATCTCTCACGTCACCCAGAACCCTGTTCCACTCCGGAAGAGAACGATGATTTGGAAGCTTACATCAGCTACATAGTGGACTGTACTATCCCGAAAGCCATTTCCAAAGAAACGATCATAGAAGAGACCCTCAAAGATCCGACATTGCAGACGGTAATCCAAGAACTTGGCAAACTGGGAGGCTCGGGTTCAGAATTTTCCGGCAAAGATCTAACCCAGTATAAGAAGATCCGGAGGGAACTAGCGGTACATGACAGTGGAATATTGCTCAGGGGTTCAAGAATCATTATACCCTTAGGATTGAGAGAGCAATGCGTGGATCTGGCACACATCGGACATCAAGGGATCGTCAAGACGAAGAGGCTACTACGAGAGAGGGTCTGGTTCCCAGGAATAGACGAAATGGTTGAAACCAAAATTAGGAATTGTCTTGCGTGTCAGACGGTGGTAGGGGATGTCAAGGAAGAGCCGCTGAAGATGACCGAATTGCCGGATGACGTCTGGACCAACTTGGTCATGGATTTTGCTGGTCCATTTCCGGATGGCTGTCACCTGCTCGTTTTGATCGATGAATACTCACGGTATCCGGTGGTTCAGGTGGTCACTACACTAACCGCAGCCAACATCCTGGACAAGATAGAACGGATCTTTGCTCTCTTCGGGTTTCCGGAGAAGCTGAAGACTGACAACGGACCCCCATTCAATTCGTTGGCGTTTACGAAACGGTTAAAGGAGTTGGGGTGCTATCACCAGCGAGTCACTAAACTCTGGCCACAAGCGAATGGAGAAGCCGAACGGTTCATGAGGACATTGAACAAGTTCATCCAAGCTACCCAAGTTGAGCAGAAACCATGGAAGAACGAGCTCAATAACTTTTTGATGGCGTATCGAACTACACCCCATACGACGACGGGGAAGTCACCAGGGGAGATCTTGTTTGGACGGAAAGTAAGATCATGGCTTCCCGAGATGAACACTATAAGGCCAGACGCTATATTCCGGAAAGCCGAGAAAGAGAAGAAAGACGCCATGAAAGTGTACGCAGACAAGAAACGCCATGCGACTCCTCATGACTTCCGAAAAGGGGACTGGGTCTTGGTTCGACAGCAGAAGCATAACAAGCTAACACCTTTCTACGATCCCGAGCCCTATCAAGTCGTTAAAGTCCAGGGGTCACGAGTCACTGCCACTAGACAGGGGAAAACGATTGAACGCAACTGTTCTTTCTTCAAGAAAGTTTCGGCGGAAGTAGCTGCTCAAGGGTCCTCAAGGCGAGGAGATGATATACCGGACCGATCGCAACTTCCTGACTGGCCACGAATCTCTGGGGCACCTGCACCGGTCGAAAGACGCTATCCAGTCCGAGAGGGACGAGGAGTTCCGCCGAACAGATATGGCAATTTAGCGGATTAGCATACAAGAACAATTTAAAATATTTTAACGTTATAATATTGTATGAAGGATTTGTTAAATTCTTTTGGATAGTTAAATTTTAATAACTGTGTTTTAGTTGGTCTAACGAAATTATAGTTTGGAAACTAATTGTTTTGTTTTAACAAAGGAAGGGATGTGATATCGTTACTCCGCGTGTAGCCCAGCAGGGGCATAGATAATAGATTGTATATAAACGGGGCTCTCCGCTAGATAAGGGGAGTTCCCGGTTAGAGCGAGTGGAATAAAGTTACTTTACCTTTATCTCTTATGTGTTATTCTTAAGCAACGACACTACAGCAAATATGTCTTCCGGCAACGGTAATGGGTGTTGATTGAGTTCTATGGTCTCATTCAGGCCGGTGGAAAAATCTGCGCAAAGACGGGTGGTGCCGTTAGGTTTTCTTACGCTTACGATTGGTGCTGCCCAATCAGTGTGCTCGACGGCTTTCAAGACATTTGACTCTTCCAGGCGTTTGATCTCCATTTCGATAGTTTTGCGAGCAGCGAACGGAACTGGCCTGGCTCTACGGTATACTGGAGTACTTCCGGGTTTGAGAGTAAGGCGGGCTTTCGCTTTAGTACACAGCCCCAAACCGTCCTCGAAGACATCCGGAAACTCGTTCTTCAGCGTCGCAAGGCATTCGGCGACAGGTGAGGCAGTACAGAGGTTAATGGCTTGAGTACCGAGTCGGGAGCATTGTCGTAAGCTATCCAGAAGACCGAAGAAATCCAGGGTTTCCACTCCCAGAAGGTTTAGGGATCCGTCTTTTGCCAAGTAGAAGCTGTGTTGAATTTCTGCTGGTCCCAGTTTAAATTTTGCCGTTGCTTTCCCAAGGAATGTAGTGCTTGATCCATCGAATAGCACTCCTTGCTCGCTGCAGGGGGTTAACTTCGGCTTACCAATTCGTTCGTAAGTCGCCTCATTGATAATGTTGCCTTCCGCTCCACTGTCCAAGTAGAAAACTACGGGAACGTCGTTAACCAAGAATTCCCCAGTTATGAGTTTCGAAGGTCGCATGGAATTCAGGCTGACTGTATTTATTTGGCTTCTGTCTGGTTTCCGGTGTCCGGATTCTCGTTTCTGATTTTCGCATTGACTAGCGAGGTGACCTGTTCGAGAGCATTTATGGCATTCAGTCTTAGCGTGCGTGCATTCCCTGACCCAGTGCATTTCTCCGCATCGAAAACAGGCGTATGGCGGCGGTTTCGAAGATCTTTGAGATGACTTGGCTCTCCGCTTCTCGGGAGATCTGGAAGGATGCCGTACAGAAGTCTTCCGACGACGGAAGCTGTTGATCGGCGTGGCCTTTGCTTGGAAAACCGTCTGTTCAGTCTTCGTAGCGACGATGGTCAGGACTTCGTCAATTACATTCTTGAGTTCAATGTTGGCCTCGGTATTTAGTCGTTGCAGGATTCTGGTTCGTATGGATTCGTCTTCTGGTCGGGAGAGTCCACATAGGGAAACCAGAATTCCGAATTGATCTTCGGTCAAATCGGAGAAATTGAAACGCTTTAGAAGTAGTTTAACGCGATTAAAATACGGGCCATAATCTTCATCCAAGTGACGCTGGATCCGCATTAGGTTGAATCTTTCTATGAAGAGTGTCTGTTTCTTCCCGAAAAGTTTCTTGAGGTTCTCTACTGTCGTTGCATACGAGTAGTCTGTTGGCTCTTTGGGCATACAGGACCGATAATACTCGCTGAAGGCTTCGTTAGACAGTTTCGAGACCAGATACTTGACTTTGGCAACGTCGGGCAGATTTGGGACACTAATATCCACGAGATAGTCAAATCTCTTCAGCCATTGTTCCAATTTGTCGCCATCATGTTCATCAGGCTCGAAGATTGGAATGTCAAGGCAAGCTATTGTGGATGTGGGTGCTGGAGTCGAGGTTGACGGACCGGCGGTTCCTGTTGTCTGGAGTAGAAGGTCGATGATCCTTTGGTTCTGCTTCTGGGACGCTATTTGCTGCTGCATAAACGCGTTCAACACGTCTCCCAGGGCGGACGAGGAGGAGGCCTCGGAGGATCCGCTTTCCTGCTTCGGCATGTTCCCAGAATCGGTATCGCGACTTTACCCGAAGTCCGTAACGCGACTATATCCGAAGACCGTAAAGTGATACCCCACTTCTGACACCACTGTTGTAACGGCTCATGGAGAGAGAACGCAAGAGATAACAATAAAACAACTTTAGTTTATTACGCCATCAGACCGAATGCCCTTTTACATTGTTAAGATTTGGTATATATAGATAACTTAAAAAACATGTGATAGGTAAAAAACGATAACATATTAGTAGATTATTTTTTTCCAATATTGGAGGAGTTCCAACACTAACCATTCACAAGAAATCACGGAGTTCAAAACTCGTTTAGATACTGAGTTATTTGGGTATGAGCGTCAATTTTTCAAGGCTGAAAGAAGTTGAAACCCTTAGGGCCAAAATCGTACTGCATAAAATCAGCTAACATGAGTACATGACAGTGTCTACCTTCCACCAAATTTTGTATTTGGAAGAACAATATCATTCGCTGTTGACAACTTGGACTTTAAAGAGGGATACACCTGATGGTAAACGTACCACTCATGGAACAAATATGGTCATTTACCAGAAATTTAACCTTCTGACACAAACGAACCATTTATTATTAAAGAAGAGGATACAGAAATCCCCACCTCTATTTACAATCTTCTTCAGTGCACAGTTTCAAAGACTATACGCCCTCGAAGCTCAGTATTATCCACTTTTACACAGGGCGTTGGTATTTCTAGTCAAATGAAACTCGCTTATATAGTGAAAAGGTCTCTCATTACTGAGGCCAAAGATATAACGCGCGTGGCTCTATTACCACTTCTTGGATACTATCCTACTGAGAGATCAGTTCGGCTGACCGTACTTAACATTCTAATGAAAACAAACATTCTACGTGGATTTGACGCAAAGCGAATAGTTTCCCTTTATTTGGGACTTGATCGTCCCATGAAACAACTAAAAAAGGTTTTTTAAAATGGCGGATTTAAGGGCTATTGGAAAATATATAGAGCTTTCAGGGATTCCTAAGCTATGGGTGGAAACTACTCGCGAACAGTTAGGCGCATTCACAAATATATATCAAATATGTCGTGTACCATTAAATTGCAGGTGTTCAAAGTTTGATGCTCCCTCTATCTTCAATATGTTTGGTAAGTTAATATTCACTTACCTAAGGTCCAAGTTTTTACATTTAAATATTATTTAGTTTTATATTAAAAACAAACCTATTACGTGGGCTGGCGCCCACCAGTGGCACCCCCAAACTCGTACCGTCTATTTTCGAATTCTCATTGTTCTGCAAATTTTGGTACCAGCCGCTATATCCTACCATCTAGTTGCACACGAGAAACATATGGACACTCACTAAGACAAAACAAAAACTTCAACTGCTAAAATAATTTACATCGACTAATTTAGTTATACCAGTTTAAACTAAATTGGTAAAACTAATACTATTGAAGGCGCTTTTCTGCAAAGCAAAAGAGAGAGAGCGATACGTCTCTCTCCAAATAATTTTGCCACAACTACCACAATGAATGCAATTGTTCCTCGGTAGCCTTCACATCGCTTTCCATTCACAAATTTTAGAGTATTTCTCTCTAAAATAGTCGTGTGTGGGGTCCATATAGTTCTTTTTCTCTTAATTGACATAAACTGCTTGATCTTGGTATTGTTCGAATCGAAGTGGAGGGTCAAGTATGTATCCTTTTGGTGTTGTGCTCGATGGAGAAGTAATGTCTCGCCTTCGTCAATCCCTTAAGATCAAAGACTACCAGATCGGTGCATTTGTTTTCCTTCCTTACTGAATTTACGCAGAGTACTCCCTTATATACCTCAAACACATTGCTAATTACAGCCATCTCAAGAAGATTAACTACGTGGTTGTGTTTTGCAATAAGTATTGCGTTAGTACCCTGGCAAGGGGCAATATTGAGGAACGTTGCTAAGAGTTTCTTTCATCATGCAATTTGGACATATACACGAGGTTGTTTCGTTAGAACGTCCTTTGATACCTATTGTGGCACAACTACTTGTGTTTCTTTTTAGGCCTGTCGTCCATCAAGAGGATGATAGGCTTTTCCCCATCTCATCCACCCAATTGCTTTTGAATATTCAGCAAATTGTTTCACTCCATTCCTCAAGAGTGTTTCTCCGTAGATTATCCCATAGTTTTTGTAGGGATGGTGCGTTGCCAGACTCATCTTACCTGGATGCATAGCTGCTCGTGGCAATCCAGTCCCTCGTTTGTAAGAGCACGATAGGCATACCTGGCATACCATACAGGGGTTGTGAATCGCTGAATTTTTTTAGGCTATACTGAAGGGCTGGGGTTACGCTTCCCAAAACGAGCGCACCATTCGTTCTTAATTCATAAATCATATTATCCAGGCTGTCTGTTGTTATGAGTAGGATTGATTCAACAGCGCTCCAGATAAAGCAGTCAAGATCCTTCAGAAACTGTTTTGTTGTGTTTTTAAAGGGAAAGTGAAGTGTAAAATAAAGTGTTTTTTTATGATTCTTTACTGCATAGTGAAACATCCAGGAAATAAAACTGAATGATTTTGAAATTAGGTTCAGATTTTAAGGATGATTTTAAGTTGGGACCTCCGACCAATCGCGTAACGCCCTGCCCTCCTGATAACAAAATTCTCGTGGCACACTCCATGTCGAATGAAATTTATCGCGAGATTTGACAAAATTTTCGCGCGATGTCACAATCGTGGTGCGAGACATGGAGCTTGCCACGAGAATTTTGTTAGAAAAAAGGCAGTGCGTTACGCGATTGGTCGCAGGTCCTTATTTAAAATTATCCTTTAAATTTGAACCTAAATTGAATTTAAAATCGCTCGGAGGTATTTCCAGAATGTTTCACTATGCAGACTGGTGTTATAATTTAATTAGTGGCTGAATAAAAAAAAAATCACTTTAAACTCCGTTTAAATGGTGAGCTTTGGGGAGGATAAACCACAATGGGCCATATTGATTAATTATATTGTGTTTTAGTTTAGGGTGTAATCAGGGATTAGCAACTTTGAGATACAAATTTTCAGACACCGACGCCGAGAATTCTCTTTTGTCCGGCTGCTCCGGCACAATTTCACCGGAAACATTTACTCCAATGTCTTTAACAGATTCGTCCAGAGGAATGATTGGAATTATTTCCTTATTGAGGGTTGTACAATGCGTCATCGATTGGTCTAATATACCCTACTCTTGCATATTCGAATAGCTCATTTCTCTTTCTGTAGTTTACCGATAATCCAATTTCTTCATGGCCTCCTATAAAGATTTGCACTAAAGCTACCACTTAGCGAGCCGAGCCGACACTTTGGCGGCTCGATTAATTAAAGAGCGAGCTTTTTTATGGTCGAGTTGAGCCGAGCCGACAGCCATCGAGCCACTACGACTCGCGAGCCGGCTCGCGAGCTTAGTCACTGAAATAGTGCTTTCCTCTTAGTCTTTATTCTCTTCACCAATAGCGTTCCGTTGTATTTTTACAAGAAATAAAGCTTCGGAAAATTCTCGTCTCTAGCCTTGAGCATATTTTACGGAGCGGGTTTTACTGAACCACTACATTCCTAAACATGGAATGGCATTTCTAGTCGTTCTCAAGTTTTACGTTGGTGGTAGCAATTTTTGTTTAACATGCATATGTTAACCGAGCTAGAGCCTAGCCACCGTTATTTTGACACGAGCTGAACCGAGCTTTTAAAAAGCTCGCTCAGCTCGGTTCCTGAGCAGTCCTACTAGTACCACTGAAGTGTTATCTTTAGCTACTATTGCCGTATCATCAGCGTATCCAGGATTCAAAAAAGGTCTTCGTCCCGGCATTATTTGAAACCCGTGCTTAGCCGCTACGGAGTCTTCTTTGGGTTCTTTTGGAATGAAATCGATGACAATATTTATAAGCATTGAGAAAATAAGGGCCCCTTGAGGAACGCCCCTTTTGAAATTTTTTGGTTTCGTGATCTTACGGTCCCATATTTCTGTACTTCATTATTTCGAATTACCTTCGATAGAAGTTTCCTTTGCTTTTTGGGAAGAGTGTGCAAAGTCTTTTCAATGTGCTCGTGGCTTATATAGTCACAGGCTTTCGTGATGTCTAGAAATATGATTGCGTATTCCATGGATTTCATTTTCGCGTTTTGCAGGGCCCCTTTTAACAAAGAGGGAGTTAATGTGTCGCCGATTACCAGTTGCTTCGCAAGTTTGAAAGTTTTTATTTCGGCTGATAAGAAAATTGACGATTGAAAAAAAATCAAAATAGAATGCGAGTTTTTCTAGTGCTTTTCACCGCCCCCTTTATATATAAGGACAGCTCTGTCACGTTTAGAGACGGTATAACAGTCTATCCATTAAGGTGGCAATCATAGCGTTTAAGTTCTGACTACTTTTTCCATTTACCGTCCGCATTAGTACGTGGTCGGTACTATAGGAGCGGTGTCTGTAGCTATACCCTTCATTGCCGTGGAGATATCCGGGTCGGTGAACAGGATATCAACCTCGTGGTCATTGATTTCTTTTGTTACCTTATCATGTTTTCGAGATGATCCAATGAGATTCGGTATAAGGTTTTCGATATGATCATGAATCTCTGTGATGGTTTCTTTTAACTGTGTTCGCCAAACTTTCCTCCGGAAATTATATTGGTCAAACTGTGCCTTTCCAGACATGTATTCTTTTTTACTTTTTTCCCTTCGCTTTTTACGGTCATTCGGTGGGTTTAAAGTATTTCTATATCCTCTATAATTTTTCTTGGTTTTATTGTTCTTCCTTAACTGGTAATATTTACTAGCTGGTGGTTTTTGAAATTATAGACTCATTGAAAGGGCGGGGCACCACATAAATGAGATGAAAGCCAGGTTAAAAGAAGTCCATAAGGGATATAAAGCTACAATCCCCGCAAATTACAATTTATGCACTTACATATAATTGGCGCTTTCCAAGACGTTTCGTGGCGTATGTTTGTAAAAATACATAGCGTAGTAAGTAGAAAAGTATGTCTCAGTCCCCAAGTGACACGAACAAGAGGAAAATCGTGGCCAGGGAACAAGGTACAGCAAAAAATCAATGTCGTGAAAAATAGCGTGTTTACCGCAGACAAACACTTTTGATAGTTCTCCTTGAGGAATTGGTTTCAAATTTTCCATCAGCTTAGTAAACATGGCGTCATTTAATTTCTGCATTTCCTTTTGGAAAGTAAAATGTAATAAGATTTTTAAACTTAAAACCGGTTTTGTACAAGTTTGTTAACTCTCTATGCAAAAAAATTGCTAAATATTAGGCCAAGACACAATTTTCAAGTTTTGGGCGTTATATTTTCAATTATAATAATATAAATTGGTTGCCCGAAATGTGAAAGCGAGGTCGAAGGAGATGCACAGGATTATTTTTAGGTTCATAAGAACCCGAAACTCACTTTTGCTTTAAAAAAAGCCACTGATTCTTTTGCTGTTATTGGTGTTAGTTTTTTATTCGATAAGAGATCTCCAATGGAGTCTATATATCTTGATCTGTCTGTAACGAGAACGCTTTTCAAGTTGCCATTATAAGCTTTCATTATGATGCTCGATAGGAGAATCCAAGTGCCAAAAAATATTCGGGTAGCGAAATATACTGTTTGTAAATCACTTCCTGTAATTAAAAGAGGTGGATTCAAAAATTATATATCGTTATCAGTAATCACATAATTGATGAAGGATTACAGAAAGTAGAGAAATATGCAACTGATTATACAGGCTTCCAAAATGAGTGGCGGGATCGAAGTGTTCAATGAGCGATTTTGAGTGGGATGTATTCTACTGCATTTAGATGTCCGGGCTACCGTTTTAAATTTATGATCAGAGTATTTTAAGGATGACGTCTTAACTGTAACATCAAGAATTAAACACAAAATTAATTTATTTAAAGGGCCATCCATAAAATACCTTTATCACAACTCGTAATTGATGGCATGAACGAAAAAATGTTATACAATAGTTTCGACTTAAAATCATCCGTAAAACCCATTATACTTTGGTCCTACCACCCTTATTGGAAAACCCTGAAGAGTTTTTGTCTGTAACACTTTAAAATGTTAAAAATGTTTATCACCATTAAGAAGGCTAGCTACGAAATACCAAAGTACGTTGGCAAATCTTTGCAATTTGAATTTAACATTTGGAAAAGAAAAATCTTTGAAAAGTTTAGAAAGGATTGTCATAAAAATTATAGTTATAGCTAAAACAAGCCAGACTGAATCATCCAATCCTTGAACGGAAAATTCTTCAGATTCGCGAGTCACGACTCCATTTTTAATTGGGTCGCAAGTTAATATTCCCATTTTAGTACGACGATTCGGTGGATTAAAATAATAATTAAACACAGTTGATGGTCGTGGAATCGTAAACATAAAGAAAGTGTGAATAATCTGAAAAAAAGTAATTTAATCATTTAAAATAACTGACGAAATCGCGTTAGACACTTTATAAATTGTGTATTTCGGATTAGTCTGCCATAAATTAAATGGGCCAATAAGAGTGGATAGTGTCTAAAAAAATGACGTCTGGACCTAGTAGTAACGAAGATATGGCCCTCCAAAGAGTGTCCCTAAAACAAGAAAATAGTAAACGGATTCAGCCCAATCAACTTCTTTAGAGTTATAAAGCAGTTTCAATAGCATACGCTAAATCAAGTGGTCCTCCTCGCCCAATACGCCTTAAATTGCACGTAGCATCAAAAAGCTCTTTATCTGCACGACTGAAATTTTGTGGTGTCTTGTCGAGTATAAACCACATGCTAACGGTATGTCGTCGAGAATTTTGACTAAAGTCTCTTAAAAACGTAAGATTCGCCCCGCCATTTAGTCTAAGTGGAAGAAAATGCGGACCAACAACTCCGACCCATACGTTTAAAGAAAATTCCTGTTAGTGACCCCATCAGTAGTGATAGCTATACAGATACGCATGGATCCAAGATGGCCACCATGCCACCTAGGTTATTTAAAAAACCTTACCTTTTTTTCATACCCTGCCTTGCACCATGCTATACTACCACGAGTTCCCGCCTATCAACCCCCATGACGTCACCTTCTTAACTAAAACCAAAACTAAAAGTATATTCAACCTTGACGTCATCCCCTTTTCTGCTAGTAATGGGCGTCACCCTTTAATAAACCCAAACCAGTCCGAACCAGCTTTTCTTTCTGTAGGCCTAAAGTTAATAAAAAAACACCTAGATTTTAGTACATCAGATATTTACTTTTATAAGATGTACAGATATGCGTGATAAACAAATACAAAATATATATTACAAAATAATCAACGACAAGCAGGGATAAACAAACATGTTTCAAAGAGTTCATTGTTCACCCCGACCCCGTATCGCTATTTGACTCGGAAGGGTGATCAGTGGAGGAACGTCTGGGTTTAGTTTCTAATTGCTTCCAACTTCGGCGCTCAATTTCGTAAAGAGTTAACAAAACGTTGACTATTAACCCATAAACAAAAAAGAAAATGAGGCACAGCATATTGGGCGGGTTACGATAGTAAATGATATCTAAATAGCTAATACGTGATATATATATATATATTTGTAATATACTAGCGAGGAAAGTGGCATTTCTAATTCGTTCCTACTTGTCTTATTAGGCGGAGCGTAAGTAAAGAGATAATTTCATTGGATAGATTAATTAAGGCGGAGCTAAAAAATAAGCCCATAATTAAAAATCATATGTCTGAGAAGAAAATATAAATATATGAATAATGATTTTTTAATAACAAGAAAACAAATCATATATACAATAAAATAATACATAGTAACCAAAATATATAAAAAATATTTACATAAAACCCCACCACCATTAAAAAAATGTCTAGACACCGGTAGAGCCGAATCCCCCGCTGCCGCGAGACGTGGGGATCAGAGTCTAGGATCAACATAAACAAGACGGCCCAAGGGCTCGTACTAGTAGCCACATCATACGAGTGAATAGCCCCTCTATACCCAACCCTAATGAGTGGATAACCCCTCTATACCATACCATAATGAGTGAATAGCGCTATATTTTACAATGTTTAAATGATTTAGATTTACTGTACATCAAAATCAGAGTGAATAGCCCCTCGATGCCCTACCCTAAACAGTGATAACCGTAATACCGGTAGAGGCAGAGCGGAGCCTTAGCCAGTCAAGGCCGGCGCCCACGGGAAGGGGAAATATAACAAGCTATACCTTTCTTTCCATTCTTTAAACAATTTAGATTATTAATGGTTATTTTAAGAATTTAAGTCGCCACTTCCACTTTAATGAAGTCTGGTGGAGTATACGACCCCAAAGATACAAGTTCAGAAGTATCCGACCCGAAAGATACAAGTTCAGAAGTATCCGACCCGAAAGATACAAATTCAGAAGTATCCGACCCGAAAGAGACCAATTCAGAAGTATCCGACCCGAAAGATACCAATTCAGAAGTATCCGACCCGAAAGATACCAATTCAGAAGTATCCGACCCGAAAGATACCAATTCAGAAGTATCCGACCCGAAAGATACTAATTCAGAAGTACCCGACCCGAAAGATACCAATTCAGAAGTATCCGACCCGAAAGATACCATTTCGGAAGTATCCGACCCGAAAGATACAAATTCGAAATTATCCGACCCGAAAGATACCAATGCAGAAACCCCAAAGATACAAATTCAGAAAATATAAAGAAAAGAAATGTAAAGACCAAAAGACACAAATTCAGAAGTATCCGACCCCAAAAATACATATTTATCCGACCACAGAAATAAGTAGGGCCCTCCCTCATTCCCGACCCTTTAGAGATAAATTAAAGGAAGAAAACTCGCTCTTATTGTCAAGCCCTCGAGGTAAAGTGGTAGAGTGTCTAACTCCTGCGTGAACGACCCGGGTTCGAATCCCGGCTGCGACCAAAAAATATTTTAATGAAAATATATTCACTAACCAAGCTCAGTTACCCCTATGGGTGATTTGAGGTACTATCGAATTCCTTTTAAGCTAAAATCCAACGATAACGAAGCGACAACCCCGGCCACTACTACTACTACTACTACTACGACGACTCGGGTCAAACTAAGAGCCTCATCGTATACTACGATGTGGCTAAAAGTGTTACATGCTGAATCCTAAATTAAAACTAAAATTATTTACCGCCACTTCCACCGGTCTTAATAATAGAACCGGTGTGACTTTCAATTGGGCGACCCGATCGCCCCGCCGGACAACGTAGGGGGTCTCCCCTACATTTGCGACGACTTCTTTCAGGGGGCCACGATAGTCGCCGTCTATTATTGTTAAGGAATATTATACTTCTGGTGTTATAAAATCGCTAATAGTAATAAACATACCTATCGTGCCCTCGGCGACAAACTGCCCTTGGGCCATTAAGCTGCTACGGCCGACAATGCGACCGTAGCTTTCCGCCGGCAGCATAACGCCGACTCCAGTTGACAAAATTTTGATACCGTGAGGTTCAATTACAGTATCAACTGGACTATACTAGTCCAGTCCGGCCGACTGGGGCGTAGCGCGGCGCGGGATAAACGCTGCCGGATGAATTTTAATAAAAGACAGGCAGGGCAGTCGAGGAGCGTTAGAGAAAGACATCTTCGTAAAAGTGGTTCAGAAGGGTGTTTAATAAAATGACTTTTTTAAAAAACTGATAACTTTCATTTTGAATCACGAGGCTTATATACTAAATTATCGAGGTCAAATTTAATATTAAAAGAGTTGTCTAGCCAATGATCTCAAGATTCTTAAAAACTACTTTCGATAAATGGTGAAAGTTAATTAGGTATATATTTATAAAATTAGAAATCTCCCCGAGGTCCAAGTTTTTTTCGTATGCAAAACGTGTTAGGCGTGTTTTATATAATTCGAATGAGATCGTCTTATATAAAAAACCCATCGGCGAAGGTTAAAAAGGAGTTATATTGAGAGGAAAAGAAGTCTGGGGGGAGTTTTATCCGTATGTAAAGCTTGTTTGGGCGTGTTTTGAATAATCCAAATGAGGTCGCCTTATATAAAAACTTATCAGTGAAGGTGAAAAAAGGAGTTACTTGGGGGAGGAAGAGAAATTGGTTTTTTAACATGATTCAAATCTAAACAAATGTATATTTATAGTAAGCTATAGGGGTATTTTTATATAGACATGTATGTTAATATGCTTCATTATCTTTAGTATCAACTCCACGATAAAAAATGTATTTTAGGTTAAATTAAAAAATGGATTATCTGTAAATAATTATATTTTTTAAACAATTAATAAAAGTAAAATAATGTTGTGTTCTCCGTAACAAAAAAAAATTTTAAAAATAAAAAAAACATGTCTGGGCCTGTAGTCTAAAAATGGCCCTGAGATTTTCGTATAAAAGCTCGGACATCGGCATTGGATTATCATAATCGAACCAGCCATGAGTCAGTTTCCCGAATCCCAGTCTCTCTCCCAGTCGCTGATTGATTCTCCACCATCTTCTTCCGGGGGTCGACCTGGACCTAGTAGTGGTCGCCGCACATTAAATCAGTTTCTTAGACCCGAACCCGTCGAATTACTAATTGACTCCGACGACGAAACCTTTGTGTAAGGGGTTTTACAAAAACACGTCGTCGGGGTACACGGCATCGAAGGCTCCTTTCGGCTCCGGAAAGAGGGCCAATATTATGAAACAAAAGTCCCCCACGTCAGGGGGATTGTTTTGTAGAGGTCAGCGTTTATAAGTTTCCTGACATCAAAAACTCCCAGCCGGACAAGGTGTGGGAGTGTGATCACAAATGGCTAAAAACGGTCCTTAAAAAAACAACAAAGAAGGAGTTAAGTTACTTAACGCCTTCCATAAACTGGTGGAGGCTGTGAAGCAAGACGACGAGGCGAAGCAGCAGCCACCGAGTAAAGTACGTATTTATTTAACAATGGATCTGTAAACCAAGCTTTTTTCTACTTGTTCTTTTCTTTTTCTAGTAGAAATTTAAAAAAATGAGCGCGAGTAGCAGCGGCAGCGGCTCGGAGGGTAGTGATAGCGAAGGAGAACACGCGCAGGTAAACCGGTTTTATACAATTGAACGGCAGATAGACAAAACGAGTCGCAAATGGCAATGTAAACAATTCGAATTTTTCGAAAAATTTTCGATGAAGTTATACGCAAATTAGAAACCGAAAACCCCGACTATAATCGAGTTCGATTTGTTTTAAGCTCCCCCGGATTGACGACCCCCGTAAATATTAAATTTATAAAAATTGATAAATTTACTAGTAAGCGAATTATGCGCACCATCTATAAAGTAACGCAATCTAGTCGGGACTGTCTTTAAGGGCGAAGATTTTCAATTTGACATCATTTTTTTAAACCTCGATGCGAATATAGGGAATTATTATAGATCCTTTAAAAATGGAACTTTGGTTAATTTGGATTATTTCGTAAAACAAAATAACCAATTTTTTTTTATGGAAAGCAATGATAACCTCTGTTTTGCGCCCTGAGGATACGAAACCCTATAATTGTTTGCGGTGCCAAGGAGATGCTTTTGATTTAACCAACGGCGATATTTTAAAATGTTGCGACGAATTCCACCGCTATTTTTTCCCTGGCCCTTGTTTCGAAAATCATTTACTTAACGGGACCTGCGACAGTCAAAAACGATGTCTAGAATGTAGGCGGCTTATGGGTGACGATCACGATTGCAATCCCGGATATTCTCAATGTAAAATAGTCCATCCGCCAGGTGAACATTTTGTTATACCTTTGGAAACCAAAATGAAAGCCTCTCGGTTTATTTATTACGACATTGAGACTATTCTCAGAAATAATATCCACGTCCCTATTTTATTAGTTTGCGACGTACAAACTGAAGCTGGCTTTGAAACCAAAATTTGTTACGGCTCCAATTGCGTCGAGCAATATTTAAATTATTTTTTTATCGTAGAACAAGTAGTTTTGCCGGGACAAAAACGTAAAACGTATCAACCGCGCTTTACTAACACGCAAGTCGTAGCTCACTACGCGAAAGCTTTCGATAATTTCTTTATTTTTAACGCTTTAGTTCATAGACACGTGACCCCTGCCGTTATTTTTGACGGCAGTAAAATTGTTATGATTCATCTCGAGGGACCGAGATGATTTCTCGATAGCTTTAATTACATTACTCAACCTCTGCGTAATTTCACTAGCATGTTTAGCCTTGGCGATGTGGCGAAAGGATTCTTTCCATTTGATTTTCATACCGAAGAAAATCTCAATTACATTGGCGTCATCTCTGAGGCTTCGTACTTTAACGTTGCTCAAATGAAAGCCAATGATTATCGGGATTTTCAAACTTGGTACGCGTCAAAGGAAGGATCTATTTATAACATAAAAGAGGACCTTATTAAATATTGCATTCAAGACGTCCGAGTCCTGAGACAAGGCGTCAAAGCTTTTAGAAAAATTTACGTAGATCTAACAAAATTAGACCCTTTTTGCTTAAAAAATATTACTTTGGCGGGTACTCTAACCACTATTTATCTTAACAACTACTATAAACCTTACACCGTGGGTATTGTTCCTTCTAGCGGCTATAACGCAAAATTTAATCACAGTCAGATTAGCTTAAAGTACCTCGCTTGGGTGGAGAAAACGGAAAATATAAAATTGCGAACCGCTTTAAGCTACGGGTGTGAATATCGCGTGGGTCGCTATTTAGTTGACGGCTATAGTCAAACTCCTCCCAAAATCTATGATTTCCACGGTTTTCCATGCCAAAAACGTAATACCCAACTCAAGGCCAGCAACAGATTTCTGTACGAACGCACTCTAGATAGAGAGTTGTTTATTAAAGAGAACATGCCCGGCTACGAATATACCTCCATCTTTGAGTGTCAATTTGCTAAGCTTTTAAAAGAAAACGCCGAAGCTAAGGCCTTTTGCAAAAGTTTAGCTTTTCGACCTCAAATAACAGCCAGTAGCGCTCTCTATGGGGGACGAACGGAAAATTTTGTTCTTAACTGGCACGTGCAAGGTGAAGAGAACATTTTCTACAAGGATATTATTTCTTTATATCCGAAAGTTTGTCGCGATTGTCCGTATCCAGGCGGCCACCCCATTATTTATAACAGGGATTTTAACTAGTCGCCAGGGTGGTATTTTGGTATTATGAGTTGTCGTCTGTTGGCCCCCTATATCTTCACATCCCTTCAATTCCATTTCGCAACGGGGGTAAATTAGCCTACGCCCTCTGTTCTACGGGTTTAGAATTGCGAACCGAAATCTTCGATCACACCATCAATGAGCAGGCTTTCGAATCAGTCTGGCCAACGGTAGAAGTCTATGCCGCTATGGAGCATGGTTATAAACTTCTCGATATATTCGAGGTTTATCACTATCCCAAAAAGGAATACTTCTTCTCGCAGACCATGACTGATTTTATCGCCTTGAAAGTGAAAAATTCCGGATTTCCCGCTCATGCGCAAACGCCTCTGGGAAAAGAAGCGTATATCGCCGATTTAAACACGAATGAAAAATGATTTCCGCTAAACCGACTTCATAATCACCACTCTAGTTCAACGGCTGATGCAAATAATTTTTAAAACTTGACTGGGTATTTTCTGGATATATATCTAGATATGTATTAGACGCTAAAGTTAAAAAAGACGTCATTCATGACTAACGCTTGTTTGACAACTAACACCGTCTTCTTAGGCTAACGTTATTTTATACATAGAAAGATTGTCAATGGTTCGAAGGCTTTGCCAGGATTAGAACTCGTCACCTTTTGGTTACCGTGACAGTAAACCCTTCCTTTACCCATTGAGCCATTGACCATCTTAAGAAACATTCCGTTTATTTTCATCAAAACAACAAAATTGTTAAGCCTTTAAAGTCGTCATCCTTGAAACATCTACCTGGGTAGGTAGTCAACCAGTTTGAGACCCAATTCCGATAAAAGGACCACACCTTGACTAGTCCGGGCCGGTTTGAGCTTGTTTGGGTCGGTTATTATATAAGCCATCTGCCTTTAATAGTACGTTAGAAGACAGGGTACGTAAAAAATAAAAATTATTTTTCTTGAAAGCATTGCCTAGAGAACTCTTCTAATATTAAATTTGACCTCGATAATTTAGTATATAAACCCCGTGTGTTCGAAATGAAAGCCATCAGTTGCTTAACTACCTTAACTACGTTATTATGTTTAAAACCATTCTGTTTAAAACCATTCAGTTTTAAAAAATGTTGTTCTCTAACACTACTCGACTACCTTGCGTGTTGTGTGAAAAGAGAACAAACACGCATGATCAATATAATTTTAATTTGGTCTCACAATTTATAGTATAAAAGCAATCCAAACCCATCTCCTTGCGAGACCAAATTAGTATTAACAATCTATGATCAACGTTTCAACAAATTTCTTCGTCGTCAATGGAATACATGTTTCCATAGAACTTGCCCTGGACCTAGAAGCCGTGTCAAAATGCTCAAGAGCTTCACGAATCGATGTAGAGATTTAAGTCAGAAATCCGGAGGAACGATCGGGTCACTCAATTCTATTAGCGGTGGATAAAATTCGGCACCAAGAAGTGGCGAAAACAACCCATCCTGGACCTAGATCATAATTAAAATCCCTGGACGTTTGAACAACCTGAAAACCGAGAAGTGGCGAAAACAACTGGTCCTGGACCTAGAAGCCGCGTCAAAATGCTCAAGAGCTTCATGAATCGATGTAGAGATTTACGTCAGAAATCCGAAGACCTCACAAGCTATGCGATTAGGCTATCAGATTACTCAATTGATAGCCGCACCGATTTTATTACCGGTGGAAATGGTTGTAAATAATTTATTTTTTTAAATTTCGGATTCAGCATGTAACATGTTTCTTATGTAAATATTTTTGTTTTATATATTCTTGCTGCTCTTTATTATCTAATACTGTTTTCTTGTTATTAAAAAGTCTTTATTCGTATATTTGTATTTGTTTCTAGAACATATTTAGAGGTTTATTTTTAATGACGGGAAATTCAAACGGGGATCTTGCGAAATAACACCCTGACAAGTCCGGGCTGGTTTAGGCTTTTAGGGCTGGTTTATTAAAAGATTAAAAGGACCACGCCCTATGAGGGCTAGTCCGGGCTTGTTTGGGGAAAAAATGGGTAAAACCCCCCTAAATAGTCATAGACAGCGACATAGCAGGCTGGAAGGCAGGGTAGGTCAGGTAAGATTTTTCCATAAAATGGCAGAATATTTGGGTGGAAGTTTGGTCTAAGTTTGGTGGATGATGGCATGGCGGCCATCTTGGATCCATACGTATCTGTATAGCTATCACTACTCCCATCTTCAGCTGAAAGGAACTATAGCCAGGTTGAGAAGAAACTTCTATCTCTAGTCTTCGGATTCACACGTCTCCGCGAGTATATTCTGTGAAGGAAGGTCACAATATTAACCAATTACAGCCCGTTAGCAATGCTGTTGGCAAACATCAAGCGAGTTTTTACGACTACAGTAGCAAGAATCCAATGGTAGGCCATAACCCTATCAGCTTAGGACTATTATATCAGATAAGAAGTACCTTTCAAAATTGTTAATTTTAATTCCAATTGGGTTGTAAATACCTATTTCGGTAGCACAACACAGATTAAATATTAAACTTTTCTTTTGCCATGGTAAAAATATTATAATAAAAGACTAATTTTGCGAAGAAAGACTCATGGTAACAAATAGAACTTTACTACATACTTTCTTGCTAAAAATCTTGTACCTATAATATCCTCCCTCATTAACAATACTAAACGTAGCCTCAAAAATTCTTATGATTTCGTAGAAAAAGTTAAAAATATACAGGTTTCTGATTCTGATTCGATTCTTAGCTTAGACGTAATAAATTTATACACCCGAGTACCGATTCATGGTGTTCTCGAGGTATTAAAATCGAAATTAACACTGGACCCCAAATTAAAAAAAAGAACTGATCTATCCGTTAGTTCAATTGTTGAACTTAGTCGAATATGCATCGAAAACGCATACTTTAGTTTTGAGGAAAAATTCTACGTTGAAACTAAAGGCTTAGCCATGGGCAACCCACTGTCTAGCGTTTTGGAAAATCTATACATGGAATTTGTAGAAGAAAAATTATTTAATCATAAAAGAATGCACGAAATATTAAACTATGGGTCAGGTTCGTCGATGACATCTTTGTTATTCTAAAAAAACGTTAGGGATAATACATATTTATTTTAAGACTTAGTAAAAAGTTTGGATAATTCAATTAAATTTACAATAGAACTTGAAAACAATGGAATTCTTCCATTTCTTGACATTTTAACTGAAACAGCAGGAAATAACTTGTGCTTAAAATGCACTCCCTATCAAAAACCAACACATTGTAAAAAATATTTAAATTTTAATTCATGCCACAGCCATAATGTAAAAATTGGTATAGTAAAAAGTCTAAAATATCGTATTGAAAATATATCCGACGAACCTGACATAGATAAAGCCTTAGTTAAAAAGCAATTAATCAAGAGTAATTATCCAATCCATCTAATTGATTCTATTTTTAAAAACCATGTGATTAAGAAAAATAATATTAGTAACCATAACGTCGACTCCCAGCCATGTTTAGCACTACCGTATATAAAAGGAAATAGCGAAAAATTAAGTAGACTTTTTAAGGGAACGTTTGGTATTCAATTAATCCATGCACAGGGGAAAACAGTCAGAGATCACCTAAATAAAAATAGACCAAAACAAAACATAAATTTATTAGAGAACCGTTGCGTAGTCTACCAAGTAAATTGCCAAACATGTAGTAAAACTTATGTTGGCGTAACCCAACAAACCCTAAAAAATAGATTCAATAGACATAAACAATGTATAAAAAATTTTAATAAGGAGAATGGCTTAGATACACACATCTGGGAGTCGAAAGGTCACATAATAAACTTTAAAGAACCAAAGATTTTATACCATGAAAAACATTGGCGAAAAAGAAAATTTATTGAAGGCCTATTTATTTAAAAATCTGAAACACTGAATTTAAATCAGTCTAGTAGTGAATCAACACTGTGGGGTGTGGTCGATGATAAACATCTTAGCCGTAAGAGGGCGCAATCTGATTAACATAAACCGAGACGACGTCATACGTTTTTTAGTTCTGTGATAGCTTAGAGCCAACAGTGGCTTGGACTGATGAAGACCCTCGGGTCGAAAGCTCTCCGCCTTTATTAGAAAATTTACATCTAATAAAGTTTTATTTGTTACCATGAGTCTTTCTTCGCAAGATTAGTCTTTTATTACAACACTGATTGTTCTCTTAAAAAATCCCTTCTTTATGAGTTAGTTTTCGCAAAAGTATATTTTGTGGACACATGAAACAATACCTTCTTCGGTACTAGATAATATTTTTTATTACTCTGAATGACGATAGCTTTCTATCGTTTGACACGTCTTGACAGTTCTATTTGTAGCCAAAAGGTGTTCTTTCCTGACCGAACAAAAGAGTAAACTTACCCCAATGCTGGCTCCTTTATTCAGGTAGGTTATTTCATTTCCATTTGCAACTGGATCTTTCATTTGTGACAAATTACTTTTAACTTGTTCTCGAGTTATATACTTAGAACTAGAAAGAAATTGGAAACAATAATAATAATTGAAGTTTTGTCTTATAATGGTGGCTTTTGTATAGAGGGGTGGTGGCTAGGGTATGGTCTATATGCCACAGCTAACCGACAGCGCCCTTTACTAACTATTACTGTTAACCTCTGTAAGTTTCGATGAAGAGGAAATACCGGGAAGGAAAACTCCCTTTAACAAGAGAACTTAAAAACTCTACGCTGAATAATTTGTTCCCAGATTTTCACCCGGTGCCACAGGTTTTATTGCGAAGAAAATTGTAAAAGTTTTAAAACTACGTTTTCGTACAGCTGGGCGGTAAGGTTCGCAATCGGGCGCGACTGAAAAATCTCAATCGCGCTAACTGTATTTTTAATTGCGAGAGAAGTTACCAGACTCAGTTTTAAATTAAGCTTTTATTTGCTTGCTAAAGTTCTAAGGTTTATCAAAATTCGAAGTTCAAAGTTCTAAGTTTCCAAAGTTTTATTTTACTGGAGCAGAGCTCCTTGCTGTTTTAAATCCAAAAAGTTGTGTTGTTACAAAGGAGCGCGAAGGCCTTATATACATAAAATCCATGAACTTGTTTACAAAAGAAAAGGTTATTTTTCACTTGCACGTGTGACGTATAGGACTACGCTTTCGAATGAGAGGGTTTTTCAAAGGTAAGATGTGACGTCTTTTCGGGTCTTGACCCGTCACCATACACACTTGATTTTTATGGTTCCACAGAAATGAAAGATCGGGTCAGGCGTTCACGCCTCTTCTATACAATATTTTCGTTTTTATTTTAGTAGGCAAATTGTTAGGGTTTTTAAACCCTTTTGGGTTTGAGTTACTATTTTCAATCCTTTATGGCTATTTTTGCGAACTCTGACCTTTTTTTAACAGGTTTAGACGGATATTTCTGGGATTCGTTATTCTATAGGTCGATAGGCTTGACACCCACCAGTTATGTTTAACGAGAAATGTCACACCTTTTCGCTAAATTTCTTAGAAAAGAGCATGCTGTTTTTGGTGGCCTACCCCATTCATTAACTTAAAAACTACAGTGAAGTTAAGTTTCGGAGCCATTATATCATCAGTTAACTCTGTAATTAAAATTGAAGGCACTTATGAGTAGTGATAGAATACAATGGATAAATAGAAGCCACTTAGGTTAACACACTGGAAAACTTATTTAAAATTTTACACGTTTAATGAAACGCGACACGACTAGTGTTGCCTTTATGCAAAGGCATGATCAGGTCTGGTTTGGTTGGTAGCTAGCTGGGCCATTATCTCGATTTAAACATGTTTTTGTATACGTTTTTTACTGATGTGAAGGGATTCTCTCAGGTTTACTTTTAGAGAGTTGTCAACTATTGTAATAGATTTAGCTTTACCCCAAAAGATTAGAATTTGTAGTTCTTCCTTTTCTTGATAGCCTTAGCGAGATTAGTGGTAATCATTTTAGTAACAATAAAATTAATCCAGTATTTTAACCCTATAAACAAATTGAAATCAATGTTCGGATCTCTTAAAGAAAACACCAATTTATTAGACACACATGGTGTTTATGAAATCAGCTGTTCCTGTGGTAAATCCTACGCCGGACAATCATTACGTAACTTCCGGTTCAGATTCAATGAACTCAAGAATGACATTGGGAATAAAAAACTTTTTCTTCTGTGCTAGCTAAGAACATTAATGACAACAATGGCCACGAAATCCTTTCTGATAACGCTAAATCAATTTAAATAGTTGACAAATTTCGAAAATTAAACCTGAGAGAATCCCTTCACATCAATAAAAAACGCAAACAAAAAAACATATTTAAATCAGACAATTCCCCTTCTAGCTACCTAACTGAACTTCGGTACGAGAGTGATCATAATAATTCGACGAGAGGGGGGGAGACGGAAGCTGTAATTGACCAACCAAAGCCAGACCTGATGATGCCTCTTCATGGCAAAACTAGTCGTGTGGCGTTTCATTAAACGTGTAAAATTAAAAAAAAACTATTGTGTTAGCCTAAGTGGCTTCTAATAATACTTTGAATTCTAGTCAACTCTTAACAGTTTGCCTTTTCCAAGTTTCAAAACGTTCAAAGCTATTTCATCGTATTTTCGTGCTGGTTGATAAACAAGTTAATTTATTTTACTGTTTTAGAAGAGAATAGAGTTTCAATTCTCGTAAAATACGAACAATTTCGTGAACTGATACTGTAATGATCAACGTATAAATTCTGAATTTATAGAAGTAAAAAATAGTATCACGATTATAAACCAAATTATTGAACCCATCTTCCGCGATGAAAACCTCACTCTGACTTCCTGCGTCATAAGTATAGTCCTTGCAAATGTATTGCAAGACATGGACCGTCCTCATGAAGACAGCCTCGATAACGTTGGTAGGCACATTGATAATTTTCGTTGACGTGTTTACGAAACAGATAAAAGTTTTTAATGTGAATCTTAAGTTCTAAAGCTAATAGTAGGACTGTTCTTTTCAAAATTTTGTTTCATTCACGCATATTCCACAATATTCCATTAGTACCTTCTCATTTGCGTACAATAAGCCTGAACTTCAAAACGTATTTATTCCACCCTGTAATGAGGTCTATAATTTAGTGAAGTGACGTCATCTTTTGGCGGTTTTGGAGGTTGTTCGCCATGGAAGGTGTTGGTCTGATCTCGTCCACACTGTAGATCATCACGGAGTACGGATCGGGTTGACTTTCAAAGATCGGTTTCGTCGATATTTAAAGAAATCTCGGCTTTCGATTAACTTAAAGTTTTGCCACTAGATGCACACATAATCGAGCGGTGGAGTTGACTGGCCCTCTAAGCTCCTTCCTTATTTGGCAAAGTTAAAATTTGTGTGTAAAGTTCAGCCAGAATGTTAAGGGTGCAACAAGAACCGACATTGCTTTAAATTTTATTCAACCTATCTTTAAAAGTCGATGAAACAGACCTATGTAAGTCAATGAAACCACATTTAAAAATTTAAAAGCCGACTCAAGATGAAGATTAGAAAAAGCGTTTTCTCAGTTACTTTTCAAAGTCGGTATCACTGTCAGCAAACTTAACAATTGGGTCGAAGCTTTTATGGCTAGGACATTTCAACGGTCTAATGGAAATCCCAAGACGCTTTTTCGTCAAGTGACGGTTGGACCTCGAAACAACTACGTCGTCCGAAAGTCAACTGTGCTCAACTCACTAAAACTGTGATATTTTAATAGAAGAGATTAACAGTACCTGAAGTTAAAGCTGTTGGACAGTTTATCCATAATGTAATCCTGAATGTAAAAGTTTTGTCTATCATTCCAAAATGTTTTGGTTTTCCTAGTTTTATCGTGATACTAAAGTTGTAAAAGAAATAAAAAAACTCTTGAATGGGAACAACAACGCTTTCACTTCATACAGGAACATATAGTTTTCTTCAACTTGGGATTTTTAAAGAGTCCATTTTATGGGCCTTCGTGCTTCAATAAAAGGGGAAAAGGTGTAGAAACCGTCACTCTTGACGTCATGCATAATCTTATAAACCACTTGACATAGACGTATTTTGCGACCTGCGCCGCGACTCTCGCGAACTATGGGCGCCAAACCCGAATGTAAAGATAATGCGTCGTCTGAACGAGTAGACCTAGGGTTAAGCTCCCAAAAAAAATTCCGTGGATTCGTGGAACGATGGAAGTGGAAATGTAATACGACACTCTATAATCTTAGTAGTAAGATTTGCCCTTGATGTTTTTTAATTTTAAATCTGAAAAAGTCAGATACAAAGACTAAAAGGAAGTTTTTAAAAGAAGTTAAAGAAATGTTGAAAAATGTAGAGTTGGAAATATGCAGTTTTTTGGAAAATGGAATATTTAAACTGAAAGCAGGTCATAAACAAATCCTTTTTCTATTAAAACAAGGCTAAAACAAGGCTATCAGAGAAATACTTCGGAAAGCGCTTTTGAATAAAACCATATACGATTTTTACCATCTTAACTCCACTTTACTTCGTGAGTGGTACTTGACCAATTAGTCCATGAGACAGAGGAAATTCGAGTATCAATCGGGGGACCAGAAATGTTTATGATTTTTAGTTAGGGGGTCACGTGGGGATGGTGAAAACGCGTGATAGCAATCTCGGTCGCCCAGCTATACAAGATGGCGTCGCGCGCCTTTCTTTAAACGGCAATTACGTTTGACCTATTGATCCGATTACAATGCAACTAATTTTATTCGATAAATCATATATATTGCTAAATATTTTGTGTTGTGAGTTATTTTTGTAAAACCAGCGGTTTGCCGTCAAATTTAAAAAACGACATTTTACATCATTATTTTAAGCGATTTCTGCAACGCGGCGTCCTTAATATTCACTATTAATTTTTTTCATGAGTACGGTGTGTTAAAATGGTTTTCTAGCTTTCATATGATCTAAATTTTGAACGGTAATTAAAGATACGTAACAATTTATCAGCAATTAATATAGAGGTAAATTGTTCTTTCCACAAATTCTTCAGAAATCAACAAAATAACCTATAATTCAACATACTTCAATTAGTAATCAGTTGTTGCATTGAAATGGAATTCTATTTCGTATTGAATAGGTCCTTATACGTGCAGATAAATTAGTTCAAGTATTAAAAACTTTTAAGTCACTTTATTCTCTATACATATGTGCAAAATAAAAATTAATCGTCATCGCTTTCATCAGAGTCTTCATTAGGTAGAGTGTACAAAGGTTCTTTTATCTCCATATTAGAGCATTCTTGAAGTTTGCATGCGGCTGTGCATTTCAGCTTGTTTAAAATGCAAGCGCAGTCTAGGGGACGACAATTTCTAGTGCAGTTGCAAGCCATAAAATTTAATACAGCTTCCGGAGCTTGGAGGACAACCATCCAATTTATTTCTATTTGTCCCTTGTCGTTAAGTTTCCATGCATGGCCTGCATCCGGGTCTGGTATATCGGGAGGGCCAATTTAACTAAGCTGCCAAATTGCAACTTGATAACGTGTGCTGGCGAAGGTTGTCTTTGCAAGGAGGTATTTGTCCCGATTCAATGTTTCCATTTTTGGCGCGGAACATTTGATAGCGTAAAGCGTTAACATGAACGAACTTGGTTTTGAAGCAGTAAATTAGGCAAGTTAACGCTTGAATTGAGGCCATGTGCGTTTCAGTAAGCTCCCTTTTTAAACCTAGATCCGATACGGCTTGCCTGATACTTGCATCTTGAGATATGCACTTGAACGCTTTGAGCTTTCCTTGACCTGAGAGGGCGCTCACTGTGTCACAACCAGTCCAGCTAAGAAGCTCTATAAGTGCGTCGCACGTATCTGATCCTAAAGCTGCAGCAACGTTTCCTACGTCATCGATTCTTCCTTTATCCTTCGTGCCTCTCCAAACATAAATGATACTTGAAATTTTGGAACTGAACGCTAGGCATAAAATGAGGACGTCAGTGTCGTCTGATGCTATTATAATGGTCGGGTAGTTCTTCTCTGCATGTTTTGCGTGAAAAATTAATCTTGTGTCTGCTTCTTCTTGGTTTGACTCCAAGAGAGTGATGTGATATTGTTAAAGGGAGTATAAGGCAATTCAAATTTTGGGGCCAAAAACGTAACTAGCGTCAATTCACCCTATTTAATAAACCTGTTGTTAAAATGTGGTAATTTGGTGATCCACCCTAAATTTTGTTCTTTATGCTCACTTTAAGTTTCGAAACCTCCCTATAGAATTTAACACCAAACCGTAAATGGACGATGAGGGGGTCAATTTTATTACTTTTATTACTCGGAACTAGAGATGTGAAATTACCGTAATTTTTAAAAATGGTAGTTTACCGGGTAAATTACCGAAAACTTATCGGTAAATTACCGATTAAAATTTTGGAATAACAAAAATTACCGTAATTTATGGTATTTTAAACTTTCACTGCCTTATTACCGCGGTAATTTACGTAATTTTCCGGTAAATTACCGTTTTAAAATTACGGTATGATAAAAATCGGTAATTTACGCGGTATTTGGTAAATTATCGGTAATTTACGGACGGTAAATTGCCGACACATCTCTACTCGGTACCATGATAACCCCTGCGTACTGAGAACTTTAGCCCTCAAGCTATTGGATAAAACTTTAGTGTATGTATAAGATACTCTAAACCAAAGCGAAATTCAGAGTAAAACATTGAACTAAGACAAACTTGAAAAAGCTGCAATAACGCGAGTGACGGCACTTCCCTTTTAACTTCAAAAAAGAGCTTATAAATTGTAATGTATATTTCATAATCGTTCAAAATTTAAATCATATGAAAGCTAGAAGACCATTGTAGTGCACCGTACTCCAGACTAAAATTAATAGTGAATATTAAGCACGTCGCGTTGCAGAAATCGATTAAAATAATGATGTAAAATGTCTTTTTTAAAATTTGACGGCAAATCGCTGGTTTTACAAAAATAACTCAAGACAAACTATTCAGCCATATATATAATCTATCGAATAAAATTAGTTCCATTGTAATCGGATCAATAGGTCAAACGTAATAGGCGTTTAAAGAAAGACGCGTGACGTCATCTTGGATCGGCCGCCATCTTGTATAGCTGGGCGACCGAGATTGCTATCACGCGTTTTCACCATCCCTACGAGACCCCCTAACTAGAAAAGAAATATTTCTGGTCCCCCGAGTTGATACTCAAAAGTAATTTTTTGGAGCCTGGCTCACGGACTAAATGCTGCTATTTTGGAGCGCAGTCTTTCAGATGGGAATAAAGCCATGTCTTTTGTAAATAAACAATTTTACTAAAGAAAACAATATTTGACTTAAAGCATAGCGCTGCTCCCCTACACGGGGACTTTCCTCCTGAACTCCGGGTTTGCCTTGGCAAAGGCTAGTGGGCGGGATTTTTGTACAAATGCCTCTAGCTTTGCCAAGCCAGAACCGGAGTTCGTAAGGAAAGTCAACTTGTAGGGGATCCAGAGGAGCTATGCTTTAATCGTTTTGCATTCCTATAGATTACTTATACTCAGGCAAAGAATTGGAAACGTACTCATCAAGACTCCAGACATGAACAGAGAGAGAGGGTCGACACTATTCTAGGATAATGATGGGCTTCTCATACTACACGAAGCGAGCAAGGTTCGACGACGTTTACTTTGTTTTTATTTCTATATACTTTTGTACTTTGGCGTTAAATGCTCCTAAAGAACGTAAGTTAAAGGTTGCTTTTTTCATAGCCTGAATGTTGCACAATTTTTAACTTACAATAAAGATGATCCAAGTTCTAATGAGCTTAAAGAATGTTTAATCTTAAATTGGACTGAACAAACTGTGATAAAAACACCAAGCAACTCTATTGTAGAAGTGATTCGCTTCATTGCTAGAGGGACATTGAAAACTTTTCAGGGTGTAAGAGAATTTAGAGATGACCAATCAAAATGAGAAGTCATTCGTTTTCAATGAATTGAAAACGAAGTTTCTGGTTAGTATTTGGCTTGTTAAAACACAATTTGTTGAGAGTTTGGTTTTAATGCTCTTGTCTCCAAACCCCAGTGTACAAAAGACAAAAACTTAAATAGCCGTTTAATTTCCCTTGGAGGAGGTGGACTTCGTCTTAAAGTTTGAAACTCAGATAAATCAATGAACTAAAAAAAGATGCCCATACTTGATCTCATCAAGAAAGTTTACATAAAACCTCAAGACAAGAAACGATATTTGTCACAAGATCTGATGTGTAGAGAAGATGGACTCTTATATTTTCTCGATCCTGAATTTTGCATGTTTTTACATTTCTTAGATTGTCTGGTTAAACATAATTTTATCTCTAATTAAAAAAAAATAAAAAACATTACGGTTGCATTGTCAAAATAACTTTGAGGGCTGAATTAAGGTCAGGGGACTAGTCAGTCTGGTAAGTTTGAGTATACGCAGTACTTAAAACTTTACTAAAACTATTCTTCGAATTCTTTAGTGATAACATGCAACTAGTTATCGGTGTATGAATAATTTGAGAGTGATCACCCTGGTGGTTGCGAAACTAAGCGAGGGGTTTAGTCACTCGAATAATCAGGTGTTCAAAACGGCAGAAATCAATTTTTCTATTTCTACAATTTTTAAAAAAATCATCGGTAATGACATTCATTTTTGTGGGTAATAATCACTGGAAAATCACGTGAAATCTTGAGAAAATCAGAAATAATCACATGATATACTGGTAGTTTTTTTGTAATCATCTCGGAAATCACACATTCCTTGAAATAATCAAACAAAATTAATCTAGAAATTCGAAAATCCAAAATAAAAATAGTAATCCGTTGAAATAGAAATAATCACTACATTCATCGTAATTCACGAAGAATCCAGTAGTAATCCCGGCATTCACCAAAAAATGACAGCTAAAAAGGTCGTGATCTCGACACACCAATGAGACGCGACGAAGGAGGAGCAAGTGGTTTAAGAACGTTTTTGGTGCTTCCCCCTACAGTCAATCAGATATTGGTATGGGTTCTATGACCAAGGAATATGGAGATAGGGAAGTTTCGTGTAACGCTATAACTCCGGTCGTCCAAAAATCCCGTTTTCGGCGTGGATGTGCATGTGCGCACGCGCCGCACTTTTCTCGCGCATCGTGCTGAGGATAGGCGGCACTACCGGTTTCCTGCGCAGTTCAAACTAACGCCGAATATAAGTCATGTGACCTGCTACATTTCGTGAAGAGAGTTTCCTATACTGACCAAACTTCCCTATCTCCATGTTCCTTGCTATGACCTCTTAAAGATACCAAGTTGAAGAAATTTTTGTATAATCCTGCTTCATAGAAAATGCTCGAACTAGGGCTGTGCTGGTAAGCGAAACTATTGAAGTACCCGTTTAGAGCGCAGATCGAACACCCACTCCCATACCTGAAATTGACTTTTCCAATTACTCGAAACCGCCCAGGCAGAAAACTGTTTGGTTTCAAGTTTATACTAGTTGTCAGGTTATGTAAGGAAACCGACGGATTTTATTAATTTTTAAACACCCATATCGCTAAGATCTTCAATTTCGAAGAATTGAATGGTAGATTAATTTTTTAGACCTTTTTATTAAGCCGTAACTTTGAATGACAATTTCTATAAAGCACCCAAATGGTAAAGATATCAAACGCAAAATCCAGTAAAACCCGGTGAGCTGGTTTTTTTTAAAGAAAAACCGGGTTTTGTCGAACAGTTTGCTCACCCATTAATTACAATTCCAAAATGCTGTGTTGAGATCAGGATTTTTAAGCCAATGTGATTAGACGATAGCATCTGCCATAATGTTTGTTTTTTTGATGTCAAACTGATTTTTAAAAAACTAAACTAAAAGAAACTAAAAGGAAACAAAAGTAACTGAGAAATAACCAACTACAAGTTTGAAATATTCAGTTGTTTTGTTGAATATTTCGATTATTAATGATATTTTCTCTACTTGATAGATGCGAATTAAAATCATTTTACCCGATAAGTATTTGTTGTAACTTTTGATATTCGACTGCTGTCAACCGGCTAAGCAAATTACCCCGATAACTGAGAATCAAATGGTTGATAACTTGAGCCAGATTCGATATCCAGAGAATCACTACCCGCACACCCCTAGCTATGACATTTTTTTTTTAATTTTTTTATAACTATCCTGGATTGGTAGAACACTTACAGATCGAGTTGAGTAACGAAATATGTTATCCATTTTAATTTCGTGAAAAATTGCTAGGAAGAAATTATATTGTTAATTTTAGATTTTGTAAAAACTGTAAGTTCAAGATTTTATGGCAGATTGTATTTAATAACCAATAATAAATATAGATCATGAAGGGTATAAATCTGCAACCTAACACCCATTTGATTTATGGTGTGATAGAACTGGCATGGGTAGGTTTGGATACGGTTAAGGTTAATTTTATGCTACGCTAGGTTAGGATTTTGTTGTGTTTTTTTAGCCATAATCTACGCGTTCATAATCTTCTTAGAGGGAATTTACATAAGCTGATTGGAAGGATGATTTTACTAACAGCTTGTTAAATAGATTTATGCACATTCCATTTTGGTAAGAGTTATAACACACGCCAATTTCTCAACACAATTAAAATTAAGAAGAAAATGACATAGATTGAAAAAGTCTTAGTTGGGACCAAGACCGAGAAAACAAACGATAGGAAAGAGTTCAGATATTGTAATTTTTCTTTAATTATTTTTATTTCTTGAATCTTTGGCCACAATTTAATTCAATCAACTGATTTTACTCTTAATCTTATTATTTCGTCTAAATTACTAGAAAACCTTTTCAAGAACACTGCATTTAGAGAAAACATTTCACAATGAAATTAATTATTTTGAAGGGATTTCGTGTCGATTCTTACTAACTTGTAAGCACCTTGGCGGAAATAGTTTTAATTGTTTCTGGCTTGTGAAACTTTCAAATTTGAATATTTAAAATGTTCAATAATGATCCCTTAACAAATACTCCCTTCAATATAATTAATTTCATAAACAATGCTTCATAAAATCGAATTGTTCTTTAAAATTAGTTATTTCGTTTATTTTTTTGGTCATTGGTCCAAACCAAGATATTTTTATAACCCTATATGGCATAACGAGAAATAGTGATTACACGGCAACCTAGCTATGAGTGAAACTTCTGATAACGCTGTAATAATTCAGTATTTTAATTTAAACGCCTGCAGTTGCTTATCAATAAATACCAATAGATGCTTATTCAGATAAACTATATTCATTTTTTCAGGTTTTGCCACAAATATCGCTTTTAAGATCACCTAAGATTCATCCTGCTACGTCATTTATTAAAATATATTTGCATATGGGCATTTTGACACTACCGAAGAACGGTCTTTCTTAGATACCTTGTAAACACAAAAGAATTATCTCTAACATATTACCAATTGTGAGTGACGTTGGTGAAGATCTTCGGAAAAGAGCGCACTCCCGCTTCTGAGGAAAATGTTCACTGATTTGTTTATCCGAAGATTGAAATTGTGGCGATATATGAGTTAACACTAGAAATATTTTTCAATCTTCCAAAAATAATGGTCAAGTGTAGAATAATCAAGTTATACGAGGCAGAATGGGCATAGTTAGTCGCGGAGCGATTTTAAGGCTCAAGAAATACGCTGCAGCCTTAAGAAATTTCTCTTCCCTCATTGTCCTTTCGTTTCAGGGCACAATTAAAGGGGGGAGCGAAGGGGCACTGGCCCCCGGGCGCAAGACTTGCTGGGGCGCATTGTGTTAATCTATTCCCCTTAAGCAATATTTGCTGTTCCTTTTTTTCCGACATTATCTCGGCCCCAGGGTGCATAACTGCTTAATCCGGCCCTGCTACGTTTGCTTTTATACGTTAAATAAAAACTTCTCTCCTTTTAAAGGAGGAGATTAAATCGTTGATTGGGTACATGCAACAACATTTGTATTTAGAAGCCTGAATATAAAACGTTGACCGTTTGAATAATGTTTTATAGAGTTTGAGCTGCTATAAGAACTACCTAAAATGTAACGTCTGTATTCGAATTATGCCGTAGCTTCCAATGCGCTCAAAAACTAGCTATATAAAATATTGAGATATCAAGGAATGAAATAAAACATCTCACCATTTTCCAAAGGAGATTAAATCGTTCATTCGATCCATGCAACAACATTTTCACGTGAAAAACAAAAACGGTGCTATATTGGTGTTTTAAAGGTGACCATTGCTTTCTAAACGTTAATAAACGTTAATAAACGTGTAAATGTTTTCTAGAATTACGAATTTTTCGAAATGGGTTTTATTCAAAGTTTGTTTTGAAATTTTTTAATTGAAGTAAAATCCGGGCCTTTAATATGTGGTAAAATTTCAATATGATCCATCCTATAGTTTATTTTATAAAACATAAGGTTGCTAAGTGTGGTTTTCATTTTCATTAAATTAATTACAGATTTTGGAGAAAAACTAGAAAATGTCCATAGAAATAGCATGAGAAATTTTCCAGACTAGCAATTTGTAAGCACCCTTTTAAAATTAACAATATGTTTGTTAGATTTGAAAATGGTCTTAAATGAAAGCCCCAAACTTATAATTGGTGCCTATATTTTTCATTAAGAAAACTTAAGTTTAAGTATTGTTTTTCAAAGATTTAATTACATGCTCCGAATTACGTGGTATACCCTTAAACCGTGGAGCTTACGACTTTTTAGCATGGGTGAAGTAGCGTCGTTTTACCGTAAATATAGTGGTTTAGCTGCTAAAATTTGTAGGTCATTATAACGTTTGCGCGTCCAACACATTTAGTTGCGAAGTTCAGATTAAACCGAATTAAACTAGATTTTAAATCAAATATAGGTAATTAAATTAGATTATCAATTATAGTTAATTAAACTAGATTACCGATTAAAAATAATTAAACTAGATTAACCATAAAAATAATAAAACTAGATTACTAATATCTATGAAATATGTTTTTACACAAGTCTAACAAAATATAGGCTGGAAATGCTTTAAAAGTTATAAGACATGATTTGCAAAACAATTTTGGTTTAATTATAACCATAACTTTGTATGATATGTTCCATAATTGTGTCACTGGTTACTGAGAACTTAATTCACCATTGTGAGGTGCTTGGTAACTTATTTCACACTTGATGGGCGCTTGGTGACTTAATTAACCACTGGTAGGCGCTTGTTAACTTAATTCATCATTGTGAGGCGTTTGGTAACTTAAGTCACCATTGTGAGGCGCTTTGTAACTTAATTCACCATTGCGAGATGCTTGGTAGCTTAATACATCATTGGTAGGCGATTGGTAATTTAATTCACCATTGGTAGGCACTTGTTAGCTTAATTCACCATTGGTTGGCGTTTGGTAACTAAAACTCACCATTGGTAGGCGCTTGGTAACTTAATTAACCATTTTGAGGCGTTTGGTAACTTAATTTACCATTTGTAGGCGCTTGCTTAACCTAATTCACCATTGTTAGCGCTTGGTAACTTAATTAACCATTTATTTTTAGGCGCTTGGTAACTCAATTTACCATTTGTAGGAGCTTGTTAACTTAATTCACCATTTTTAGCGCTTGGTAACTTAATTAACCATTGGTAGGCGCTTGGTAAATTAATTAACCATTGGTAGGCGCTTGGTAACTTAATTCATCATTGGTAGGCGCTTGGTAACTTATTTAACCATTGGTAGGCGCTTGGTAATTTACCTTTGGTAGGCGCTTGGTAATTTACCTTTGGTAGGCGCTTGGTAACTTAATTAACCACTGGTAGGCGCTTGGTTACTTAATTCGCCATTGGTAGGCGTTTTGTAACTAAACTCACCATTGGTAGGCCCTTGGTAACTTAACTCACCATTGGTAGGCGCTTGGTAACTTAATTCACCATTCGTAGGCGCCTGGTAACTTAATTCAGGATTGGTAGGCGCTTGGTGACTTAATTCGCCATTGGTAGGTGCCTGGTAGCTTAATTCACTAACTTAAATTACCACTGGTAGGCGCTTGGTATGGCGGATTCATTTTATGGATTCTAAAACCATCCTTATGGATTCTAAAACCATCCTTCTAATCTAGTTTAATTATTCTTATGGATGAGGTACTAGAGGTAAAGGGCTCTAGCATTGGTAATAGATTCTGGCACCAGTGAACAAATTTTAGGACTCTCTGCCTACAATAGAGAGAAAAACATTGGTCGAGTTCCAAGAAAATCACCTAACCCTTCCTCTCAACCTAAATCCGCGGAACACGGACGCCGAGTCTTGATTCTAGTTCGGCCGTCTACCGCATCGAACGTCTCACGTTTTGGAGGGAAAATTCAGAAACCGCTACCAGAGGGCCAACCGTTGGTGTCTTATCAAGAATATTCACTTTCGCCAAGTGAAGAATTTGGTTACCTCGATACTTCTAGTCCCTTATGCTACTTCTGGTCATACTTAAGAACGAAAGAAAACTTCAACGTCGACGAAGTGCAACAAATTACCTTTAAATGGTAGTAAATTGGTCCAACTAGAACTGCTAAAAACCTTTAAATCGACGGAAACTCAGTCATATATTAAGGATGTATTAACAATGTTCTACCATGATGAAGGCTGTTTTGATCACGTGAATTTCCATTTCATCACACGTTTGTAAAAATTGAGCATGAGTACAAATTGACAGCGATTTAGTTTAAAATCGCAAAAAACGGTGTAATACAACTATGATCCTCACGACCCAACAATAGGCTTGGAACAACATGCTCTGCTCACTCGAACCTTATCTCATTGTTTACCACTTGGTTGCGATTGTTTGTCCCGCTTATTAGAAATTTCTTTCGCGCCAAAATCATTCCCCTGGTTTAGTTCACAAATTAGCTGCTGCGTTTCGCATATACCCTTTTATTTCAGTGCCGGGAGAAAAAGCATAGAATGTAAGCATTTTATAAACTTACCGTTTGATTTTATTTCACGTTACCTAACTTAACCCGCAGAATTTACCCGAGAGCTCGAGATATATTTCTTGCTTTCTCCGACGGGTTCGGGATACGTGTTAATCTGCTACTTTTCTCGAGAGCGTCTGTTTAAAATTTGCGAAAGACCTTCACCTAACGCTTTAATTTCGCTAAAAGGCAAAACTTTAAGCATTTGTACTAATGCATTAAGGATCGATTTCTTACGCCTATTGGTTATAAGCTTAGTGTTAAACGAAAGCATTTCATATTTTAAGCGATTTTAATCAAGATAAATATTTAATTAAGTTTTGGATAAAAACAGTTTCGCGTGTTATAAATTTATGCCGGCTTTAGGTAACTCCTTTTCATTTCGGTAAATGATACATTTTTCCAATTCGGGTTAAGTTTTCTCGAAACGAAAGTCATTTAGTATATTCAAAAGGCAAATAGAACTTTTGGGAAAAAAACTATATTATCAATATATTTGAAGCGTATGAAATGGAAATTACATTTATAATCTCTGTCTCTCTCGGAAATGGCAAGTAGATTATAAGTTTATTACTAGAATTTCGTTTGTTACGATCTCACTTAATTCTGCAGGTATACCTCTCATGGACCAACAGTACAGACTGTTAAATAGTCTTTGCACGTTGCAGTTTTCGCACATATTTTACTATATTTCAAAACCTATTCAAGCTAGCGCTCTAAAATAAAGCGCGTTATAATAGTTCTGTATTCCTCTTTCATATTTAGCCGTTTCAGAGTTGTCCTTTGCATACTTATACCGGAAATCGGAATTGCCAAAGTTATAAACTTTGAAAACATTGGATTTTCAGATTCCTTGCGGTCGATTCATGTTTGAAAAGTTTTCACCAAATTCAATTCGGATGAATAGGTCACGAGTAATCAGCGTTTATTCAAAATATGGCAACTTCGGTTAGAGTGGCGATAATTCATAATCGAGTATCGTATCTTTGTCGTAATAATGCTTGATAGATGTTATGGCACTTTGCATATATCTGAAGCCTATAATTAAACCTCCTTCGGAGGGAAGCCTCTATCAAGCCACGTTAAAAATCTGAAACGTCTTGGTTTCGAGCTTCACTAAGGAGAACACTAAAGTGGTTGAGGACTGACAACTAATGAATAGTCTTTGTAGAAAGAAAATAGTTCGACCTTGCCCAAAAAAAAGATAAAATAAAATGGCGGTGTACATACGACAGACGAGAAATTTCCAATGTCAACTATATCTTGATTTGAAACAAACAAGCACTAAATATGTGCAAACAACGGTTAAACTACAAAAATTGGGAAAAAGAAGTCATCAATCATTAGTTGAGTCTAATGGAAGTCCTCCAGCTACGAAGAGAAAGAAAGAATCTGGTGAAATAAATATTGAAAAGGTAAGCCTAGGCCGTTGAATGGTTTTGATTTGTAAAACAGGCAGTCTTGGTGCTATTACTAGTTGGTAGGAAGCTTTTAATTTGATACAAAATAGTAACGTTTGCTAATCCAGTGCCTCTTAAATAATCTCAATTTTAATTTTAAGCATCCTGTGGATCAAAGGGAAAAGGCCAGTATAACAGATACTCAAACGTTCGCTGAAAGATATAGATTGATTGAGTCATGGCTCAACTCTAATTGAAATAAAAGTGATACCATCTGTTGTACAAAGAAGAGTGGTTGGCAAAATGAGCAGGTATTTAATAGACATTTTGTATAATTGCATTAATTTCAAATTTGAATATTTTTAAACTAGGTTTATTTGCAAATAACGAGGAATGATATTTTCCTTCATAATCATGGAACTGAACCTATTCAAGTCATCATCAACGAAAATGGGGAAGCCTCGTTATTTCTTCTTTTCCGTGGCCTAGTTACAAAAAAACAACCTTTTTGCAAAATGGGAAAATTCTAGATGACGTTGCCAGTGAGATTTTCCAGGGTCTAATACGAAAGCAATGTGCATTTTGTCCTGGTGTTCCTGATGACACTGTCTCCTACTTGAAAACACTTCCATTTACACCAACAAAAGTTTATAAATCCTGAGTGCCGGAACATGTCATAGCCCAAGATTTTTTGGTGTGATTTAAACCTACTGTCACTGCTAAATTATCTGATGTTGAAACAGGAACTTACACTTGCACTAATTGCCGTTATGTAGCGCGTTACTCTAAAACTTTAAGCATTGAGAAAGCACAGATTGTATCAAACAATTGTAAATTTAAAAGAAAAATATGAAAATCTAAAATTTAATTGGAGCGAAAAAAAGAATGAAGAAATGAGCCAAGTAGCAGGAATAATTAACAAAGATTTCGAAGAGGAGATGGAAAACGTGTTTTCAACTTTGTCAGCTGAAAATGATGAGGAAATAAAAAAATGGATCAATGAAACAAGGAAACAAGAAAAAAAAGATTTAGCAGAGTTTCAAAAAGATCAAGAACGAAATTCTGAGTTTAAAAAATATGACTACTGATGCCTTCTATGACCAGTGATAATCTTGTTTTTGCAGCATTTGGAAGCCAAGGAAACCGTTTTAGTGCCATTACTTATCAAATAGCCCAAGCCATAGCATGCCGTAGCAAAGCCGCTTACATGGCTCTTCAAAGCATCAAAATTTTGGAGCTTCCAAGTTGGAAGAGCGTCGAGAAAAAAATGTCGAACCACCTCGACGAGCCAGGAGTGAATATGGAATTACTTAAGAAGGAAAAAAGCTTGTTATGATGCTTTTGTAAAAGAACAAGTAGCAAGAGGACTGAAACAGCCCAGAGGAGATGGCATATTAATATTCGACGAGGTCAATGTTGCTCCGAACTTAGCTTGAAATAGTAAGAATCACAAGTCGATTGGCTTGATGACATTTATGATCAATTAAGTGATGAAAAAACTATTCCAAAAGCGGCAATTTTTGTGGCGAGATCTGACGTCAGATTATGATATAGTGTGCCCATACTTTTCTTGCGAAAAAACCACTAATAGCCATTTTATTTCCGCTTGCTTAATGGATGTTTTGGGTGCTCTTCATGCAGTAGGATTTAAAGTGTTCGTTGTTATGTGCGACGGAGCTAGTTCTAGTCTCAATTTAATAAAACTTACGCAAAAGTTCAATCGATCTTATGGCGTAAAAGTAAACCCAAGAACTGAAGAGGTGGATGTGGAGATTAAACCATGGTTCAAAAATCATTTCTGGCCAGATCATTTCATTTACTGGATTATCTGCCCGTCACACGAGTTGAAAAGCCTTATAAATGCAGCATTTGCGTCAAAAGAAGGTGGTGCCAGAAGCTTTAAAAATCATGGTACTAATTTTGGCTGGGATCATATAATTGATTTGGAAAAGAGGGAAGATCAACGACGAGAAAATGATATTCCTCGTTATGTTCCAAAACTCTTACAATCTTACATAATCCGTGATGCGTGGACTAAACTCAATGTGAAACCAGCGAAAATTCTCCAGGTATCTTTCTATGTTGACAACACTCTTTAAAGTGATAAGCTATCCTCCAAGCTTCTCTTCTGCATAATTACTTTTAAGGACTGGTAGTGAAATTACCAACTGAAAGCAGAGAGAATTTATAATGAGGAGTGGAAGCTCTTGCCCTTGACAGAGCTAAATATAATGTAGCTCAAACAAGTAGGCTGCGTCGCTAAAACTGGCCAGGTAAATTTCCGGTCACATGACACTCCTTTAATTTTAAACTTTGCCCTCAAACACTATTGGTTGAACAATTATCCAATAAGGGTTCGCGATTTCGAACGCAACTGGTGCAATCTGGAGATACGCCAAGTACGCCGAGAAAAAGCCTGTCCACACTGAGAAATGTTCGCACGTAGTGTACGTAGCGATGACGGCGAGAGAGACGAAAAATATTCATTTGGCTGAACTTTTTACGTCGATCTCGCCGGCGTAGGTGACGCACAACCAATCAGTGTCCTTTTTGGCCAGTGGGATATGTTCTGTGAATAGATCGAGGAAGAAAAATAGCAAGCATGAGGTAAAAATACTAGCGGAATATTTTGGTCGAACCATTAAAGCAGACTTTTAATGCATGATATTACAAGAAATAATTATATAGACTAAAAACTTTACATTTTTATAGTTGATGATGGAAATTTATTTAGAGAAAGTTAAATAGACGAAAATTTATTCATTCTTTACTAGACGCCATACCTCTAGTTCTGAGCGAGACGTTTCAACTAGAGTTCGTTCTGGTAGAGTCACCAAATAAGTGTTTACTTTAAAAATATCGAAATCGGAATGATGGGGATGAGAAGCCACGAACACACGGTATTCCTGTCTCCATCCATTGCCAAAGCTAGGGTAGAGAGACGTTGAAAAGCCGGCACAATACTCGTATGAGGGGGAGGGATTCTCCCACGCACGAGTGAAAAACCCGTTTCTACAAACGGAAAAAACCTGATATATACTACATCGTCAGTGGCGCCGCCAGGGGGTAGGATGGGTAGGCTGTAGCCTACCCGTAAATTTCAGAGGGGCCCCGAAATTAGGACCTCATAATACTAAAATACCCTTATTATTACAATATTTTGATCTACAAGAAAATTTACTTTAGACAAAGTTTCATAAGGATGATAAACCTTTTGGCATCTGATTTTTACAATTTTCTACAAAATGGGAAATCTGTTAACACATTCGTGTTTAAAAGTTTTTGACTAGCCTGAAAATTTATCTCGCTTTTCGATTTTTTTAGCGCTCTTTAACCCTCTTCTCTCCCGTTCATTCTGGTCCCATTAAACTTCGAGATCAGACCGAGGGACTGATCGCTTGAGAAATCGAGTGCACAAACGCCCATGAAATCAGATTTCCAACATCTTGAAATTTTTGAAATCTTGGATGAAATTTTAAAATCTTGATTGAAATGTTTGAAATCTTGGATGAAATTTTAAAATCTTGATTGAAATGTTTGAAATCTTGGACGAAATTTTAAAATCTTGATTGAAATTTTAAAATTTTGATTGAAATTTATGGAAAATTTATGAACTCTTGGTTGAAATTTCGGGAAAATTTTTCAAAATCTGTTGAAATCGTAAAACGTTTAAGGAAATTTTGAAGTATCTGTAGAAATAATGAGATTTTTCCAACTCTGTTTGAAATCTTACGAAATTTTGGTGAAATTTTTGGAAATTGTAATTTTTTTTCAATTTTCATAATTTTTTCAAATCTTTCGAAATCATTAGTAACTTTTTGAAATCTGAAATCGAGTGTACAGATTTTTTGGAAGTGATCAGCCCCTCGGGTCAGACTCCTTTTCCTCATCACTTACTGAAAATCCCCTCAGCTTCCCCCTCTATCTCCGACTCCGTGTTTTTTATTATTTTCGCAAACTATAGTTTTTGTTTTGGTTTAAGTTAAATATTTCTCAGTTTCTGTTTCTCAACTTTATCGACCAAGGAAACCTAACGTCGTCCTTTAGCGATATTTTACTATTTCAACGCACTATTATTAATTTAAAATGAGTTCCGATAGAAAATATGCATCAGGTTACCAAAAACGTCAAAAGAGAAAAAGGGAAGAAAGCGAAAAAGGTGCAATTGATGAGTTTTTCCGACCATCTGAGCCATCTCAAAAAACTGGAGATACCGTTCTCGAGCTCGAATCAGAATGTATCGATAGTTCCGCTCCTTCCACATCCAGCAGTCTCAGTTCGAGCGAAAACGTAACGATCAGCACTGAATGTAGTCAGCCTGCTTCTGGGAAAATTATTCCGAGGGATATTAGTGTAGATCAAGATTGTAATCCTGTTCAGCCAAGACTTTTTTCCTTTCCAAGAAAATTAGATGGGACGCAGAAGAAAAGTTTCAACAGTTCCTGGTACTCTAAATATCCAATGCTTGAGTACTCTGTCGAAAAGGATTCAGTTTATTGTTTCTGTTGCCGGCATTTTTCAAATTCAAAAGCTAGCTCATTCATCAATGGTTACAGCGACTGGAAAAATTGCGGCACTAGTTTCCATAAGCACGCGACTAACTATGCCCATTCTGCCTCGTATAACTTGATTATTCTACACTTGACCATTATTTTTGGAAGATTGAAAAATATTTCTAGTGTTAACTCATATATCGCCACAATTTCAATCTTCGGATAAACAAATCAGTGAACATTTTCCTCAGAAGCGGGAGTGCGCTCTTTTCCGAAGATCTTCACCAACGTCACTCACAATTGGTAATATGTTAGAGATAATTCTTTTGTGTTTACAAGGTATCTAAGAAAGACCGTTCTTCGGTAGTGTCAAAATGCCCATATGCAAATATATTTTAATAAATGACGTAGCAGGATGAATCTTAGGTGATCTTAAAAGCGATATTTGTGGCAAAACCTGAAAAAATGAATATAGTTTATCTGAATAAGCATCTATTGGTATTTATTGATAAGCAACTGCAGGCGTTTAAATTAAAATACTGAATTATTACAGCGTTATCAGAAGTTTCACTCATAGCTAGGTTGCCGTGTAATCACTATTTCTCGTTATGCCATATAGGGTTATAAAAATATCTTGGTTTGGACCAATGACCAAAAAAATAAACGAAATAACTAATTTTAAAGAACAATTCGATTTTATGAAGCATTGTTTATGAAATTAATTATATTGAAGGGAGTATTTGTTAAGGGATCATTATTGAACATTTTAAATATTCAAATTTGAAAGTTTCACAAGCCAGAAACAATTAAAACTATTTCCGCCAAGGTGCTTACAAGTTAGTAAGAATCGACACGAAATCCCTTCAAAATAATTAATTTCATTGTGAAATGTTTTCTCTAAATGCAGTGTTCTTGAAAAGGTTTTCTAGTAATTTAGACGAAATAATAAGATTAAGAGTAAAATCAGTTGATTGAATTAAATTGTGGCCAAAGATTCAAGAAATAAAAATAATTAAAGAAAAATTACAATATCTGAACTCTTTCCTATCGTTTGTTTTCTCGGTCTTGGTCCCAACTAAGACTTTTTCAATCTATGTCATTTTCTTCTTAATTTTAATTGTGTTGAGAAATTGGCGTGTGTTATAACTCTTACCAAAATGGAATGTGCATAAATCTATTTAACAAGCTGTTAGTAAAATCATCCTTCCAATCAGCTTATGTAAATTCCCTCTAAGAAGATTATGAACGCGTAGATTATGGCTAAAAAAACACAACAAAATCCTAACCTAGCGTAGCATAAAATTAACCTTAACCGTATCCAAACCTACCCATGCCAGTTCTATCACACCATAAATCAAATGGGTGTTAGGTTGCAGATTTATACCCTTCATGATCTATATTTATTATTGGTTATTAAATACAATCTGCCATAAAATCTTGAACTTACAGTTTTTACAAAATCTAAAATTAACAATATAATTTCTTCCTAGCAATTTTTCACGAAATTAAAATGGATAACATATTTCGTTACTCAACTCGATCTGTAAGTGTTCTACCAATCCAGGATAGTTATAAAAAAATTAAAAAAAAAATGTCATAGCTAGGGGTGTGCGGGTAGTGATTCTCTGGATATCGAATCTGGTTCAAGTTATCAACCATTTGATTCTCAGTTATCGGGGTAATTTGCTTAGCCGGTTGACAGCAGTCGAATATCAAAAGTTACAACAAATACTTATCGGGTAAAATGATTTTAATTCGCATCTATCAAGTAGAGAAAATATCATTAATAATCGAAATATTCAACAAAACAACTGAATATTTCAAACTTGTAGTTGGTTATTTCTCAGTTACTTTTGTTTCCTTTTAGTTTCTTTTAGTTTAGTTTTTTAAAAATCAGTTTGACATCAAAAAAACAAACATTATGGCAGATGCTATCGTCTAATCACATTGGCTTAAAAATCCTGATCTCAACACAGCATTTTGGAATTGTAATTAATGGGTGAGCAAACTGTTCGACAAAACCCGGTTTTTCTTTAAAAAAAACCAGCTCACCGGGTTTTACTGGATTTTGCGTTTGATATCTTTACCATTTGGGTGCTTTATAGAAATTGTCATTCAAAGTTACGGCTTAATAAAAAGGTCTAAAAAATTAATCTACCATTCAATTCTTCGAAATTGAAGATCTTAGCGATATGGGTGTTTAAAAATTAATAAAATCCGTCGGTTTCCTTACATAACCTGACAACTAGTATAAACTTGAAACCAAACAGTTTTCTGCCTGGGCGGTTTCGAGTAATTGGAAAAGTCAATTTCAGGTATGGGAGTGGGTGTTCGATCTGCGCTCTAAACGGGTACTTCAATAGTTTCGCTTACCAGCACAGCCCTAGTTCGAGCATTTTCTATGAAGCAGGATTATACAAAAATTTCTTCAACTTGGTATCTTTAAGAGGTCATAGCAAGGAACATGGAGATAGGGAAGTTTGGTCAGTATAGGAAACTCTCTTCACGAAATGTAGCAGGTCACATGACTTATATTCGGCGTTAGTTTGAACTGCGCAGGAAACCGGTAGTGCCGCCTATCCTCAGCACGATGCGCGAGAAAAGTGCGGCGCGTGCGCACATGCACATCCACGCCGAAAACGGGATTTTTGGACGACCGGAGTTATAGCGTTACACGAAACTTCCCTATCTCCATATTCCTTGGTCATAGAACCCATACCAATATCTGATTGACTGTAGGGGGAAGCACCAAAAACGTTCTTAAACCACTTGCTCCTCCTTCGTCGCGTCTCATTGGTGTGTCGAGATCACGACCTTTTTAGCTGTCATTTTTTGGTGAATGCCGGGATTACTACTGGATTCTTCGTGAATTACGATGAATGTAGTGATTATTTCTATTTCAACGGATTACTATTTTTATTTTGGATTTTCGAATTTCTAGATTAATTTTGTTTGATTATTTCAAGGAATGTGTGATTTCCGAGATGATTACAAAAAAACTACCAGTATATCATGTGATTATTTCTGATTTTCTCAAGATTTCACGTGATTTTCCAGTGATTATTACCCACAAAAATGAATGTCATTACCGATGATTTTTTTAAAAATTGTAGAAATAGAAAAATTGATTTCTGCCGTTTTGAACACCTGATTATTCGAGTGACTAAACCCCTCGCTTAGTTTCGCAACCACCAGGGTGATCACTCTCAAATTATTCATACACCGATAACTAGTTGCATGTTATCACTAAAGAATTCGAAGAATAGTTTTAGTAAAGTTTTAAGTACTGCGTATACTCAAACTTACCAGACTGACTAGTCCCCTGACCTTAATTCAGCCCTCAAAGTTATTTTGACAATGCAACCGTAATGTTTTTTATTTTTTTTTAATTAGAGATAAAATTATGTTTAACCAGACAATCTAAGAAATGTAAAAACATGCAAAATTCAGGATCGAGAAAATATAAGAGTCCATCTTCTCTACACATCAGATCTTGTGACAAATATCGTTTCTTGTCTTGAGGTTTTATGTAAACTTTCTTGATGAGATCAAGTATGGGCATCTTTTTTTAGTTCATTGATTTATCTGAGTTTCAAACTTTAAGACGAAGTCCACCTCCTCCAAGGGAAATTAAACGGCTATTTAAGTTTTTGTCTTTTGTACACTGGGGTTTGGAGACAAGAGCATTAAAACCAAACTCTCAACAAATTGTGTTTTAACAAGCCAAATACTAACCAGAAACTTCGTTTTCAATTCATTGAAAACGAATGACTTCTCATTTTGATTGGTCATCTCTAAATTCTCTTACACCCTGAAAAGTTTTCAATGTCCCTCTAGCAATGAAGCGAATCACTTCTACAATAGAGTTGCTTGGTGTTTTTATCACAGTTTGTTCAGTCCAATTTAAGATTAAACATTCTTTAAGCTCATTAGAACTTGGATCATCTTTATTGTAAGTTAAAAATTGTGCAACATTCAGGCTATGAAAAAAGCAACCTTTAACTTACGTTCTTTAGGAGCATTTAACGCCAAAGTACAAAAGTATATAGAAATAAAAACAAAGTAAACGTCGTCGAACCTTGCTCGCTTCGTGTAGTATGAGAAGCCCATCATTATCCTAGAATAGTGTCGACCCTCTCTCTCTGTTCATGTCTGGAGTCTTGATGAGTACGTTTCCAATTCTTTGCCTGAGTATAAGTAATCTATAGGAATGCAAAACGATTAAAGCATAGCTCCTCTGGATCCCCTACAAGTTGACTTTCCTTACGAACTCCGGTTCTGGCTTGGCAAAGCTAGAGGCATTTGTACAAAAATCCCGCCCACTAGCCTTTGCCAAGGCAAACCCGGAGTTCAGGAGGAAAGTCCCCGTGTAGGGGAGCAGCGCTATGCTTTAAGTCAAATATTGTTTTCTTTAGTAAAATTGTTTATTTACAAAAGACATGGCTTTATTCCCATCTGAAAGACTGCGCTCCAAAATAGCAGCATTTAGTCCGTGAGCCAGGCTCCAAAAAATTACTTTTGAGTATCAACTCGGGGGACCAGAAATATTTCTTTTCTAGTTAGGGGGTCTCGTAGGGATGGTGAAAACGCGTGATAGCAATCTCGGTCGCCCAGCTATACAAGATGGCGGCCGATCCAAGATGACGTCACGCGTCTTTCTTTAAACGCCTATTACGTTTGACCTATTGATCCGATTACAATGGAACTAATTTTATTCGATAGATTATATATATGGCTGAATAGTTTGTCTTGAGTTATTTTTGTAAAACCAGCGATTTGCCGTCAAATTTTAAAAAAGACATTTTACATCATTATTTTAATCGATTTCTGCAACGCGACGTGCTTAATATTCACTATTAATTTTAGTCTGGAGTACGGTGCACTACAATGGTCTTCTAGCTTTCATATGATTTAAATTTTGAACGATTATGAAATATACATTACAATTTATAAGCTCTTTTTTGAAGTTAAAAGGGAAGTGCCGTCACTCGCGTTATTGCAGCTTTTTCAAGTTTGTCTTAGTTCAATGTTTTACTCTGAATTTCGCTTTGGTTTAGAGTATCTTATACATACACTAAAGTTTTATCCAATAGCTTGAGGGCTAAAGTTCTCAGTACGCAGGGGTTATCATGGTACCGAGTAGAGATGTGTCGGCAATTTACCGTCCGTAAATTACCGATAATTTACCAAATACCGCGTAAATTACCGATTTTTATCATACCGTAATTTTAAAACGGTAATTTACCGGAAAATTACGTAAATTACCGCGGTAATAAGGCAGTGAAAGTTTAAAATACCATAAATTACGGTAATTTTTGTTATTCCAAAATTTTAATCGGTAATTTACCGATAAGTTTTCGGTAATTTACCCGGTAAACTACCATTTTTAAAAATTACGGTAATTTCACATCTCTAGTTCCGAGTAATAAAAGTAATAAAATTGACCCCCTCATCGTCCATTTACGGTTTGGTGTTAAATTCTATAGGGAGGTTTCGAAACTTAAAGTGAGCATAAAGAACAAAATTTAGGGTGGATCACCAAATTACCACATTTTAACAACAGGTTTATTAAATAGGGTGAATTGACGCTAGTTACGTTTTTGGCCCCAAAATTTGAATTGCCTTATACTCCCTTTAACAATATCACATCACTCTCTTGGAGTCAAACCAAGAAGAAGCAGACACAAGATTAATTTTTCACGCAAAACATGCAGAGAAGAACTACCCGACCATTATAATAGCATCAGACGACACTGACGTCCTCATTTTATGCCTAGCGTTCAGTTCCAAAATTTCAAGTATCATTTATGTTTGGAGAGGCACGAAGGATAAAGGAAGAATCGATGACGTAGGAAACGTTGCTGCAGCTTTAGGATCAGATACGTGCGACGCACTTATAGAGCTTCTTAGCTGGACTGGTTGTGACACAGTGAGCGCCCTCTCAGGTCAAGGAAAGCTCAAAGCGTTCAAGTGCATATCTCAAGATGCAAGTATCAGGCAAGCCGTATCGGATCTAGGTTTAAAAAGGGAGCTTACTGAAACGCACATGGCCTCAATTCAAGCGTTAACTTGCCTAATTTACTGCTTCAAAACCAAGTTCGTTCATGTTAACGCTTTACGCTATCAAATGTTCCGCGCCAAAAATGGAAACATTGAATCGGGACAAATACCTCCTTGCAAAGACAACCTTCGCCAGCACACGTTATCAAGTTGCAATTTGGCAGCTTAGTTAAATTGGCCCTCCCGATATACCAGACCCGGATGCAGGCCATGCATGGAAACTTAACGACAAGGGACAAATAGAAATAAATTGGATGGTTGTCCTCCAAGCTCCGGAAGCTGTATTAAATTTTATGGCTTGCAACTGCACTAGAAATTGTCGTCCCCTAGACTGCGCTTGCATTTTAAACAAGCTGAAATGCACAGCCGCATGCAAACTTCAAGAATGCTCTAATATGGAGATAAAAGAACCTTTGTACACTCTACCTAATGAAGACTCTGATGAAAGCGATGACGATTAATTTTTATTTTGCACATATGTATAGAGAATAAAGTGACTTAAAAGTTTTTAATACTTGAACTAATTTATCTGCACGTATAAGGACCTATTCAATACGAAATAGAATTCCATTTCAATGCAACAACTGATTACTAATTGAAGTATGTTGAATTATAGGTTATTTTGTTGATTTCTGAAGAATTTGTGGAAAGAACAATTTACCTCTATATTAATTGCTGATAAATTGTTACGTATCTTTAATTACCGTTCAAAATTTAGATCATATGAAAGCTAGAAAACCATTTTAACACACCGTACTCATGAAAAAAATTAATAGTGAATATTAAGGACGCCGCGTTGCAGAAATCGCTTAAAATAATGATGTAAAATGTCGTTTTTTAAATTTGACGGCAAACCGCTGGTTTTACAAAAATAACTCACAACACAAAATATTTAGCAATATATATGATTTATCGAATAAAATTAGTTGCATTGTAATCGGATCAATAGGTCAAACGTAATTGCCGTTTAAAGAAAGGCGCGCGACGCCATCTTGTATAGCTGGGCGACCGAGATTGCTATCACGCGTTTTCACCATCCCCACGTGACCCCCTAACTAAAAATCATAAACATTTCTGGTCCCCCGATTGATACTCGAATTTCCTCTGTCTCATGGACTAATTGGTCAAGTACCACTCACGAAGTAAAGTGGAGTTAAGATGGTAAAAATCGTATATGGTTTTATTCAAAAGCGCTTTCCGAAGTATTTCTCTGATAGCCTTGTTTTAGCCTTGTTTTAATAGAAAAAGGATTTGTTTATGACCTGCTTTCAGTTTAAATATTCCATTTTCCAAAAAACTGCATATTTCCAACTCTACATTTTTCAACATTTCTTTAACTTCTTTTAAAAACTTCCTTTTAGTCTTTGTATCTGACTTTTTCAGATTTAAAATTAAAAAACATCAAGGGCAAATCTTACTACTAAGATTATAGAGTGTCGTATTACATTTCCACTTCCATCGTTCCACGAATCCACGGAATTTTTTTTGGGAGCTTAACCCTAGGTCTACTCGTTCAGACGACGCATTATCTTTACATTCGGGTTTGGCGCCCATAGTTCGCGAGAGTCGCGGCGCAGGTCGCAAAATACGTCTATGTCAAGTGGTTTATAAGATTATGCATGACGTCAAGAGTGACGGTTTCTACACCTTTTCCCCTTTTATTGAAGCACGAAGGCCCATAAAATGGACTCTTTAAAAATCCCAAGTTGAAGAAAACTATATGTTCCTGTATGAAGTGAAAGCGTTGTTGTTCCCATTCAAGAGTTTTTTTATTTCTTTTACAACTTTAGTATCACGATAAAACTAGGAAAACCAAAACATTTTGGAATGATAGACAAAACTTTTACATTCAGGATTACATTATGGATAAACTGTCCAACAGCTTTAACTTCAGGTACTGTTAATCTCTTCTATTAAAATATCACAGTTTTAGTGAGTTGAGCACAGTTGACTTTCGGACGACGTAGTTGTTTCGAGGTCCAACCGTCACTTGACGAAAAAGCGTCTTGGGATTTCCATTAGACCGTTGAAATGTCCTAGCCATAAAAGCTTCGACCCAATTGTTAAGTTTGCTGACAGTGATACCGACTTTGAAAAGTAACTGAGAAAACGCTTTTTCTAATCTTCATCTTGAGTCGGCTTTTAAATTTTTAAATGTGGTTTCATTGACTTACATAGGTCTGTTTCATCGACTTTTAAAGATAGGTTGAATAAAATTTAAAGCAATGTCGGTTCTTGTTGCACCCTTAACATTCTGGCTGAACTTTACACACAAATTTTAACTTTGCCAAATAAGGAAGGAGCTTAGAGGGCCAGTCAACTCCACCGCTCGATTATGTGTGCATCTAGTGGCAAAACTTTAAGTTAATCGAAAGCCGAGATTTCTTTAAATATCGACGAAACCGATCTTTGAAAGTCAACCCGATCCGTACTCCGTGATGATCTACAGTGTGGACGAGATCAGACCAACACCTTCCATGGCGAACAACCTCCAAAACCGCCAAAAGATGACGTCACTTCACTAAATTATAGACCTCATTACAGGGTGGAATAAATACGTTTTGAAGTTCAGGCTTATTGTACGCAAATGAGAAGGTACTAATGGAATATTGTGGAATATGCGTGAATGAAACAAAATTTTGAAAAGAACAGTCCTACTATTAGCTTTAGAACTTAAGATTCACATTAAAAACTTTTATCTGTTTCGTAAACACGTCAACGAAAATTATCAATGTGCCTACCAACGTTATCGAGGCTGTCTTCATGAGGACGGTCCATGTCTTGCAATACATTTGCAAGGACTATACTTATGACGCAGGAAGTCAGAGTGAGGTTTTCATCGCGGAAGATGGGTTCAATAATTTGGTTTATAATCGTGATACTATTTTTTACTTCTATAAATTCAGAATTTATACGTTGATCATTACAGTATCAGTTCACGAAATTGTTCGTATTTTACGAGAATTGAAACTCTATTCTCTTCTAAAACAGTAAAATAAATTAACTTGTTTATCAACCAGCACGAAAATACGATGAAATAGCTTTGAACGTTTTGAAACTTGGAAAAGGCAAACTGTTAAGAGTTGACTAGAATTCAAAGTATTATTAGAAGCCACTTAGGCTAACACAATAGTTTTTTTTTAATTTTACACGTTTAATGAAACGCCACACGACTAGTTTTGCCATGAAGAGGCATCATCAGGTCTGGCTTTGGTTGGTCAATTACAGCTTCCGTCTCCCCCCCTCTCGTCGAATTATTATGATCACTCTCGTACCGAAGTTCAGTTAGGTAGCTAGAAGGGGAATTGTCTGATTTAAATATGTTTTTTTGTTTGCGTTTTTTATTGATGTGAAGGGATTCTCTCAGGTTTAATTTTCGAAATTTGTCAACTATTTAAATTGATTTAGCGTTATCAGAAAGGATTTCGTGGCCATTGTTGTCATTAATGTTCTTAGCTAGCACAGAAGAAAAAGTTTTTTATTCCCAATGTCATTCTTGAGTTCATTGAATCTGAACCGGAAGTTACGTAATGATTGTCCGGCGTAGGATTTACCACAGGAACAGCTGATTTCATAAACACCATGTGTGTCTAATAAATTGGTGTTTTCTTTAAGAGATCCGAACATTGATTTCAATTTGTTTATAGGGTTAAAATACTGGATTAATTTTATTGTTACTAAAATGATTACCACTAATCTCGCTAAGGCTATCAAGAAAAGGAAGAACTACAAATTCTAATCTTTTGGGGTAAAGCTAAATCTATTACAATAGTTGACAACTCTCTAAAAGTAAACCTGAGAGAATCCCTTCACATCAGTAAAAAACGTATACAAAAACATGTTTAAATCGAGATAATGGCCCAGCTAGCTACCAACCAAACCAGACCTGATCATGCCTTTGCATAAAGGCAACACTAGTCGTGTCGCGTTTCATTAAACGTGTAAAATTTTAAATAAGTTTTCCAGTGTGTTAACCTAAGTGGCTTCTATTTATCCATTGTATTCTATCACTACTCATAAGTGCCTTCAATTTTAATTACAGAGTTAACTGATGATATAATGGCTCCGAAACTTAACTTCACTGTAGTTTTTAAGTTAATGAATGGGGTAGGCCACCAAAAACAGCATGCTCTTTTCTAAGAAATTTAGCGAAAAGGTGTGACATTTCTCGTTAAACATAACTGGTGGGTGTCAAGCCTATCGACCTATAGAATAACGAATCCCAGAAATATCCGTCTAAACCTGTTAAAAAAAGGTCAGAGTTCGCAAAAATAGCCATAAAGGATTGAAAATAGTAACTCAAACCCAAAAGGGTTTAAAAACCCTAACAATTTGCCTACTAAAATAAAAACGAAAATATTGTATAGAAGAGGCGTGAACGCCTGACCCGATCTTTCATTTCTGTGGAACCATAAAAATCAAGTGTGTATGGTGACGGGTCAAGACCCGAAAAGACGTCACATCTTACCTTTGAAAAACCCTCTCATTCGAAAGCGTAGTCCTATACGTCACACGTGCAAGTGAAAAATAACCTTTTCTTTTGTAAACAAGTTCATGGATTTTATGTATATAAGGCCTTCGCGCTCCTTTGTAACAACACAACTTTTTGGATTTAAAACAGCAAGGAGCTCTGCTCCAGTAAAATAAAACTTTGGAAACTTAGAACTTTGAACTTCGAATTTTGATAAACCTTAGAACTTTAGCAAGCAAATAAAAGCTTAATTTAAAACTGAGTCTGGTAACTTCTCTCGCAATTAAAAATACAGTTAGCGCGATTGAGATTTTTCAGTCGCGCCCGATTGCGAACCTTACCGCCCAGCTGTACGAAAACGTAGTTTTAAAACTTTTACAATTTTCTTCGCAATAAAACCTGTGGCACCGGGTGAAAATCTGGGAACAAATTATTCAGCGTAGAGTTTTTAAGTTCTCTTGTTAAAGGGAGTTTTCCTTCCCGGTATTTCCTCTTCATCGAAACTTACAGAGGTTAACAGTAATAGTTAGTAAAGGGCGCTGTCGGTTAGCTGTGGCATATAGACCATACCCTAGCCACCACCCCTCTATACAAAAGCCACCATTATAAGACAAAACTTCAATTATTATTATTGTTTCCAATTTCTTTCTAGTTCTAAGTATATAACTCGAGAACAAGTTAAAAGTAATTTGTCACAAATGAAAGATCCAGTTGCAAATGGAAATGAAATAACCTACCTGAATAAAGGAGCCAGCATTGGGGTAAGTTTACTCTTTTGTTCGGTCAGGAAAGAACACCTTTTGGCTACAAATAGAACTGTCAAGACGTGTCAAACGATAGAAAGCTATCGTCATTCAGAGTAATAAAAAATATTATCTAGTACCGAAGAAGGTATTGTTTCATGTGTCCACAAAATATACTTTTGCGAAAACTAACTCATAAAGAAGGGATTTTTTAAGAGAACAATCAGTGTTGTAATAAAAGACTAATCTTGCGAAGAAAGACTCATGGTAACAAATAAAACTTTATTAGATGTAAATTTTCTAATAAAGGCGGAGAGCTTTCGACCCGAGGGTCTTCATCAGTCCAAGCCACTGTTGGCTCTAAGCTATCACAGAACTAAAAAACGTATGACGTCGTCTCGGTTTATGTTAATCAGATTGCGCCCTCTTACGGCTAAGATGTTTATCATCGACCACACCCCACAGTGTTGATTCACTACTAGACTGATTTAAATTCAGTGTTTCAGATTTTTAAATAAATAGGCCTTCAATAAATTTTCTTTTTCGCCAATGTTTTTCATGGTATAAAATCTTTGGTTCTTTAAAGTTTATTATGTGACCTTTCGACTCCCAGATGTGTGTATCTAAGCCATTCTCCTTATTAAAATTTTTTATACATTGTTTATGTCTATTGAATCTATTTTTTAGGGTTTGTTGGGTTACGCCAACATAAGTTTTACTACATGTTTGGCAATTTACTTGGTAGACTACGCAACGGTTCTCTAATAAATTTATGTTTTGTTTTGGTCTATTTTTATTTAGGTGATCTCTGACTGTTTTCCCCTGTGCATGGATTAATTGAATACCAAACGTTCCCTTAAAAAGTCTACTTAATTTTTCGCTATTTCCTTTTATATACGGTAGTGCTAAACATGGCTGGGAGTCGACGTTATGGTTACTAATATTATTTTTCTTAATCACATGGTTTTTAAAAATAGAATCAATTAGATGGATTGGATAATTACTCTTGATTAATTGCTTTTTAACTAAGGCTTTATCTATGTCAGGTTCGTCGGATATATTTTCAATACGATATTTTAGACTTTTTACTATACCAATTTTTACATTATGGCTGTGGCATGAATTAAAATTTAAATATTTTTTACAATGTGTTGGTTTTTGATAGGGAGTGCATTTTAAGCACAAGTTATTTCCTGCTGTTTCAGTTAAAATGTCAAGAAATGGAAGAATTCCATTGTTTTCAAGTTCTATTGTAAATTTAATTGAATTATCCAAACTTTTTACTAAGTCTTAAAATAAATATGTATTATCCCTAACGTTTTTTTAGAATAACAAAGATGTCATCGACGAACCTGACCCATAGTTTAATATTTCGTGCATTCTTTTATGATTAAATAATTTTTCTTCTACAAATTCCATGTATAGATTTTCCAAAACGCTAGACAGTGGGTTGCCCATGGCTAAGCCTTTAGTTTCAACGTAGAATTTTTCCTCAAAACTAAAGTATGCGTTTTCGATGCATATTCGACTAAGTTCAACAATTGAACTAACGGATAGATCAGTTCTTTTTTTTAATTTGGGGTCCAGTGTTAATTTCGATTTTAATACCTCGAGAACACCATGAATCGGTACTCGGGTGTATAAATTTATTACGTCTAAGCTAAGAATCGAATCAGAATCAGAAACCTGTATATTTTTAACTTTTTCTACGAAATCATAAGAATTTTTGAGGCTACGTTTAGTATTGTTAATGAGGGAGGATATTATAGGTACAAGATTTTTAGCAAGAAAGTATGTAGTAAAGTTCTATTTGTTACCATGAGTCTTTCTTCGCAAAATTAGTCTTTTATTATAATATTTTTACCATGGCAAAAGAAAAGTTTAATATTTAATCTGTGTTGTGCTACCGAAATAGGTATTTACAACCCAATTGGAATTAAAATTAACAATTTTGAAAGGTACTTCTTATCTGATATAATAGTCCTAAGCTGATAGGGTTATGGCCTACCATTGGATTCTTGCTACTGTAGTCGTAAAAACTCGCTTGATGTTTGCCAACAGCATTGCTAACGGGCTGTAATTGGTTAATATTGTGACCTTCCTTCACAGAATATACTCGCGGAGACGTGTGAATCCGAAGACTAGAGATAGAAGTTTCTTCTCAACCTGGCTATAGTTCCTTTCAGCTGAAGATGGGAGTAGTGATAGCTATACAGATACGTATGGATCCAAGATGGCCGCCATGCCATCATCCACCAAACTTAGACCAAACTTCCACCCAAATATTCTGCCATTTTATGGAAAAATCTTACCTGACCTACCCTGCCTTCCAGCCTGCTATGTCGCTGTCTATGACTATTTAGGGGGGTTTTACCCATTTTTTCCCCAAACAAGCCCGGACTAGCCCTCATAGGGCGTGGTCCTTTTAATCTTTTAATAAACCAGCCCTAAAAGCCTAAACCAGCCCGGACTTGTCAGGGTGTTATTTCGCAAGATCCCCGTTTGAATTTCCCGTCATTAAAAATAAACCTCTAAATATGTTCTAGAAACAAATACAAATATACGAATAAAGACTTTTTAATAACAAGAAAACAGTATTAGATAATAAAGAGCAGCAAGAATATATAAAACAAAAATATTTACATAAGAAACATGTTACATGCTGAATCCGAAATTTAAAAAAATAAATTATTTACAACCATTTCCACCGGTAATAAAATCGGTGCGGCTATCAATTGAGTAATCTGATAGCCTAATCGCATAGCTTGTGAGGTCTTCGGATTTCTGACGTAAATCTCTACATCGATTCATGAAGCTATTGAGCATTTTGACGCGGCTTCTAGGTCCAGGACCAGTTGTTTTCGCCACTTCTCGGTTTTCAGGTTGTTCAAACGTCCAGGGATTTTAATTATGATCTAGGTCCAGGATGGGTTGTTTTCGCCACTTCTTGGTGCCGAATTTTATCCACCGCTAATAGAATTGAGTGACCCGATCGTTCCTCCGGATTTCTGACTTAAATCTCTACATCGATTCGTGAAGCTCTTGAGCATTTTGACACGGCTTCTAGGTCCAGGGCAAGTTCTATGGAAACATGTATTCCATTGACGACGAAGAAATTTGTTGAAACGTTGATCATAGATTGTTAATACTAATTTGGTCTCGCAAGGAGATGGGTTTGGATTGCTTTTATACTATAAATTGTGAGACCAAATTAAAATTATATTGATCATGCGTGTTTGTTCTCTTTTCACACAACACGCAAGGTAGTCGAGTAGTGTTAGAGAACAACATTTTTTAAAACTGAATGGTTTTAAACAGAATGGTTTTAAACATAATAACGTAGTTAAGGTAGTTAAGCAACTGATGGCTTTCATTTCGAACACACGGGGTTTATATACTAAATTATCGAGGTCAAATTTAATATTAGAAGAGTTCTCTAGGCAATGCTTTCAAGAAAAATAATTTTTATTTTTTACGTACCCTGTCTTCTAACGTACTATTAAAGGCAGATGGCTTATATAATAACCGACCCAAACAAGCTCAAACCGGCCCGGACTAGTCAAGGTGTGGTCCTTTTATCGGAATTGGGTCTCAAACTGGTTGACTACCTACCCAGGTAGATGTTTCAAGGATGACGACTTTAAAGGCTTAACAATTTTGTTGTTTTGATGAAAATAAACGGAATGTTTCTTAAGATGGTCAATGGCTCAATGGGTAAAGGAAGGGTTTACTGTCACGGTAACCAAAAGGTGACGAGTTCTAATCCTGGCAAAGCCTTCGAACCATTGACAATCTTTCTATGTATAAAATAACGTTAGCCTAAGAAGACGGTGTTAGTTGTCAAACAAGCGTTAGTCATGAATGACGTCTTTTTTAACTTTAGCGTCTAATACATATCTAGATATATATCCAGAAAATACCCAGTCAAGTTTTAAAAATTATTTGCATCAGCCGTTGAACTAGAGTGGTGATTATGAAGTCGGTTTAGCGGAAATCATTTTTCATTCGTGTTTAAATCGGCGATATACGCTTCTTTTCCCAGAGGCGTTTGCGCATGAGCGGGAAATCCGGAATTTTTCACTTTCAAGGCGATAAAATCAGTCATGGTCTGCGAGAAGAAGTATTCCTTTTTGGGATAGTGATAAACCTCGAATATATCGAGAAGTTTATAACCATGCTCCATAGCGGCATAGACTTCTACCGTTGGCCAGACTGATTCGAAAGCCTGCTCATTGATGGTGTGATCGAAGATTTCGGTTCGCAATTCTAAACCCGTAGAACAGAGGGCGTAGGCTAATTTACCCCCGTTGCGAAATGGAATTGAAGGGATGTGAAGATATAGGGGGCCAACAGACGACAACTCATAATACCAAAATACCACCCTGGCGACTAGTTAAAATCCCTGTTATAAATAATGGGGTGGCCGCCTGGATACGGACAATCGCGACAAACTTTCGGATATAAAGAAATAATATCCTTGTAGAAAATGTTCTCTTCACCTTGCACGTGCCAGTTAAGAACAAAATTTTCCGTTCGTCCCCCATAGAGAGCGCTACTGGCTGTTATTTGAGGTCGAAAAGCTAAACTTTTGCAAAAGGCCTTAGCTTCGGCGTTTTCTTTTAAAAGCTTAGCAAATTGACACTCAAAGATGGAGGTATATTCGTAGCCGGGCATGTTCTCTTTAATAAACAACTCTCTATCTAGAGTGCGTTCGTACAGAAATCTGTTGCTGGCCTTGAGTTGGGTATTACGTTTTTGGCATGGAAAACCGTGGAAATCATAGATTTTGGGAGGAGTTTGACTATAGCCGTCAACTAAATAGCGACCCACGCGATATTCACACCCGTAGCTTAAAGCGGTTCGCAATTTTATATTTTCCGTTTTCTCCACCCAAGCGAGGTACTTTAAGCTAATCTGACTGTGATTAAATTTTGCGTTATAGCCGCTAGAAGGAACAATACCCACGGTGTAAGGTTTATAGTAGTTGTTAAGATAAATAGTGGTTAGAGTACCCGCCAAAGTAATATTTTTTAAGCAAAAAGGGTCTAATTTTGTTAGATCTACGTAAATTTTTCTAAAAGCTTTGACGCCTTGTCTCAGGACTCGGACGTCTTGAATGCAATATTTAATAAGGTCCTCTTTTATGTTATAAATAGATCCTTCCTTTGACGCGTACCAAGTTTGAAAATCCCGATAATCATTGGCTTTCATTTGAGCAACGTTAAAGTACGAAGCCTCAGAGATGACGCCAATGTAATTGAGATTTTCTTCGGTATGAAAATCAAATGGAAAGAATCCTTTCGCCACATCGCCAAGGCTAAACATGCTAGTGAAATTACGCAGAGGTTGAGTAATGTAATTAAAGCTATCGAGAAATCATCTCGGTCCCTCGAGATGAATCATAACAATTTTACTGCCGTCAAAAATAACGGCAGGGGTCACGTGTCTATGAACTAAAGCGTTAAAAATAAAGAAATTATCGAAAGCTTTCGCGTAGTGAGCTACGACTTGCGTGTTAGTAAAGCGCGGTTGATACGTTTTACGTTTTTGTCCCGGCAAAACTACTTGTTCTACGATAAAAAAATAATTTAAATATTGCTCGACGCAATTGGAGCCGTAACAAATTTTGGTTTCAAAGCCAGCTTCAGTTTGTACGTCGCAAACTAATAAAATAGGGACGTGGATATTATTTCTGAGAATAGTCTCAATGTCGTAATAAATAAACCGAGAGGCTTTCATTTTGGTTTCCAAAGGTATAACAAAATGTTCACCTGGCGGATGGACTATTTTACATTGAGAATATCCGGGATTGCAATCGTGATCGTCACCCATAAGCCGCCTACATTCTAGACATCGTTTTTGACTGTCGCAGGTCCCGTTAAGTAAATGATTTTCGAAACAAGGGCCAGGGAAAAAATAGCGGTGGAATTCGTCGCAACATTTTAAAATATCGCCGTTGGTTAAATCAAAAGCATCTCCTTGGCACCGCAAACAATTATAGGGTTTCGTATCCTCAGGGCGCAAAACAGAGGTTATCATTGCTTTCCATAAAAAAAAATTGGTTATTTTGTTTTACGAAATAATCCAAATTAACCAAAGTTCCATTTTTAAAGGATCTATAATAATTCCCTATATTCGCATCGAGGTTTAAAAAAATGATGTCAAATTGAAAATCTTCGCCCTTAAAGACAGTCCCGACTAGATTGCGTTACTTTATAGATGGTGCGCATAATTCGCTTACTAGTAAATTTATCAATTTTTATAAATTTAATATTTACGGGGGTCGTCAATCCGGGGGAGCTTAAAACAAATCGAACTCGATTATAGTCGGGGTTTTCGGTTTCTAATTTGCGTATAACTTCATCGAAAATTTTTCGAAAAATTCGAATTGTTTACATTGCCATTTGCGACTCGTTTTGTCTATCTGCCGTTCAATTGTATAAAACCGGTTTACCTGCGCGTGTTCTCCTTCGCTATCACTACCCTCCGAGCCGCTGCCGCTGCTACTCGCGCTCATTTTTTTAAATTTCTACTAGAAAAAGAAAAGAACAAGTAGAAAAAAGCTTGGTTTACAGATCCATTGTTAAATAAATACGTACTTTACTCGGTGGCTGCTGCTTCGCCTCGTCGTCTTGCTTCACAGCCTCCACCAGTTTATGGAAGGCGTTAAGTAACTTAACTCCTTCTTTGTTGTTTTTTTAAGGACCGTTTTTAGCCATTTGTGATCACACTCCCACACCTTGTCCGGCTGGGAGTTTTTGATGTCAGGAAACTTATAAACGCTGACCTCTACAAAACAATCCCCCTGACGTGGGGAACTTTTGTTTCATAATATTGGCCCTCTTTCCGGAGCCGAAAGGAGCCTTCGATGCCGTGTACCCCGACGACGTGTTTTTGTAAAACCCCTTACACAAAGGTTTCGTCGTCGGAGTCAATTAGTAATTCGACGGGTTCGGGTCTAAGAAACTGATTTAATGTGCGGCGACCACTACTAGGTCCAGGTCGACCCCCGGAAGAAGATGGTGGAGAATCAATCAGCGACTGGGAGAGAGACTGGGATTCGGGAAACTGACTCATGGCTGGTTCGATTATGATAATCCAATGCCGATGTCCGAGCTTTTATACGAAAATCTCAGGGCCATTTTTAGACTACAGGCCCAGACATGTTTTTTTTATTTTTAAAATTTTTTTTTGTTACGGAGAACACAACATTATTTTACTTTTATTAATTGTTTAAAAAATATAATTATTTACAGATAATCCATTTTTTAATTTAACCTAAAATACATTTTTTATCGTGGAGTTGATACTAAAGATAATGAAGCATATTAACATACATGTCTATATAAAAATACCCCTATAGCTTACTATAAATATACATTTGTTTAGATTTGAATCATGTTAAAAAACCAATTTCTCTTCCTCCCCCAAGTAACTCCTTTTTTCACCTTCACTGATAAGTTTTTATATAAGGCGACCTCATTTGGATTATTCAAAACACGCCCAAACAAGCTTTACATACGGATAAAACTCCCCCCAGACTTCTTTTCCTCTCAATATAACTCCTTTTTAACCTTCGCCGATGGGTTTTTTATATAAGACGATCTCATTCGAATTATATAAAACACGCCTAACACGTTTTGCATACGAAAAAAACTTGGACCTCGGGGAGATTTCTAATTTTATAAATATATACCTAATTAACTTTCACCATTTATCGAAAGTAGTTTTTAAGAATCTTGAGATCATTGGCTAGACAACTCTTTTAATATTAAATTTGACCTCGATAATTTAGTATATAAGCCTCGTGATTCAAAATGAAAGTTATCAGTTTTTTAAAAAAGTCATTTTATTAAACACCCTTCTGAACCACTTTTACGAAGATGTCTTTCTCTAACGCTCCTCGACTGCCCTGCCTGTCTTTTATTAAAATTCATCCGGCAGCGTTTATCCCGCGCCGCGCTACGCCCCAGTCGGCCGGACTGGACTAGTATAGTCCAGTTGATACTGTAATTGAACCTCACGGTATCAAAATTTTGTCAACTGGAGTCGGCGTTATGCTGCCGGCGGAAAGCTACGGTCGCATTGTCGGCCGTAGCAGCTTAATGGCCCAAGGGCAGTTTGTCGCCGAGGGCACGATAGGTATGTTTATTACTATTAGCGATTTTATAACACCAGAAGTATAATATTCCTTAACAATAATAGACGGCGACTATCGTGGCCCCCTGAAAGAAGTCGTCGCAAATGTAGGGGAGACCCCCTACGTTGTCCGGCGGGGCGATCGGGTCGCCCAATTGAAAGTCACACCGGTTCTATTATTAAGACCGGTGGAAGTGGCGGTAAATAATTTTAGTTTTAATTTAGGATTCAGCATGTAACACTTTTAGCCACATCGTAGTATACGATGAGGCTCTTAGTTTGACCCGAGTCGTCGTAGTAGTAGTAGTAGTAGTAGTGGCCGGGGTTGTCGCTTCGTTATCGTTGGATTTTAGCTTAAAAGGAATTCGATAGTACCTCAAATCACCCATAGGGGTAACTGAGCTTGGTTAGTGAATATATTTTCATTAAAATATTTTTTGGTCGCAGCCGGGATTCGAACCCGGGTCGTTCACGCAGGAGTTAGACACTCTACCACTTTACCTCGAGGGCTTGACAATAAGAGCGAGTTTTCTTCCTTTAATTTATCTCTAAAGGGTCGGGAATGAGGGAGGGCCCTACTTATTTCTGTGGTCGGATAAATATGTATTTTTGGGGTCGGATACTTCTGAATTTGTGTCTTTTGGTCTTTACATTTCTTTTCTTTATATTTTCTGAATTTGTATCTTTGGGGTTTCTGCATTGGTATCTTTCGGGTCGGATAATTTCGAATTTGTATCTTTCGGGTCGGATACTTCCGAAATGGTATCTTTCGGGTCGGATACTTCTGAATTGGTATCTTTCGGGTCGGGTACTTCTGAATTAGTATCTTTCGGGTCGGATACTTCTGAATTGGTATCTTTCGGGTCGGATACTTCTGAATTGGTATCTTTCGGGTCGGATACTTCTGAATTGGTATCTTTCGGGTCGGATACTTCTGAATTGGTCTCTTTCGGGTCGGATACTTCTGAATTTGTATCTTTCGGGTCGGATACTTCTGAACTTGTATCTTTCGGGTCGGATACTTCTGAACTTGTATCTTTGGGGTCGTATACTCCACCAGACTTCATTAAAGTGGAAGTGGCGACTTAAATTCTTAAAATAACCATTAATAATCTAAATTGTTTAAAGAATGGAAAGAAAGGTATAGCTTGTTATATTTCCCCTTCCCGTGGGCGCCGGCCTTGACTGGCTAAGGCTCCGCTCTGCCTCTACCGGTATTACGGTTATCACTGTTTAGGGTAGGGCATCGAGGGGCTATTCACTCTGATTTTGATGTACAGTAAATCTAAATCATTTAAACATTGTAAAATATAGCGCTATTCACTCATTATGGTATGGTATAGAGGGGTTATCCACTCATTAGGGTTGGGTATAGAGGGGCTATTCACTCGTATGATGTGGCTACTAGTACGAGCCCTTGGGCCGTCTTGTTTATGTTGATCCTAGACTCTGATCCCCACGTCTCGCGGCAGCGGGGGATTCGGCTCTACCGGTGTCTAGACATTTTTTTAATGGTGGTGGGGTTTTATGTAAATATTTTTTATATATTTTGGTTACTATGTATTATTTTATTGTATATATGATTTGTTTTCTTGTTATTAAAAAATCATTATTCATATATTTATATTTTCTTCTCAGACATATGATTTTTAATTATGGGCTTATTTTTTAGCTCCGCCTTAATTAATCTATCCAATGAAATTATCTCTTTACTTACGCTCCGCCTAATAAGACAAGTAGGAACGAATTAGAAATGCCACTTTCCTCGCTAGTATATTACAAATATATATATATATATCACGTATTAGCTATTTAGATATCATTTACTATCGTAACCCGCCCAATATGCTGTGCCTCATTTTCTTTTTTGTTTATGGGTTAATAGTCAACGTTTTGTTAACTCTTTACGAAATTGAGCGCCGAAGTTGGAAGCAATTAGAAACTAAACCCAGACGTTCCTCCACTGATCACCCTTCCGAGTCAAATAGCGATACGGGGTCGGGGTGAACAATGAACTCTTTGAAACATGTTTGTTTATCTCTGCTTGTCGTTGATTATTTTGTAATATATATTTTGTATTTGTTTATCACGCATATCTGTACATCTTATAAAAGTAAATATCTGATGTACTAAAATCTAGGTGTTTTTTTATTAACTTTAGGCCTACAGAAAGAAAAGCTGGTTCGGACTGGTTTGGGTTTATTAAAGGGTGACGCCCATTACTAGCAGAAAAGGGGATGACGTCAAGGTTGAATATACTTTTAGTTTTGGTTTTAGTTAAGAAGGTGACGTCATGGGGGTTGATAGGCGGGAACTCGTGGTAGTATAGCATGGTGCAAGGCAGGGTATGAAAAAAAGGTAAGGTTTTTTAAATAACCTAGGTGGCATGGTGGCCATCTTGGATCCATGCGTATCTGTATAGCTATCACTACTGATGGGGTCACTAACAGGAATTTTCTTTAAACGTATGGGTCGGAGTTGTTGGTCCGCATTTTCTTCCACTTAGACTAAATGGCGGGGCGAATCTTACGTTTTTAAGAGACTTTAGTCAAAATTCTCGACGACATACCGTTAGCATGTGGTTTATACTCGACAAGACACCACAAAATTTCAGTCGTGCAGATAAAGAGCTTTTTGATGCTACGTGCAATTTAAGGCGTATTGGGCGAGGAGGACCACTTGATTTAGCGTATGCTATTGAAACTGCTTTATAACTCTAAAGAAGTTGATTGGGCTGAATCCGTTTACTATTTTCTTGTTTTAGGGACACTCTTTGGAGGGCCATATCTTCGTTACTACTAGGTCCAGACGTCATTTTTTTAGACACTATCCACTCTTATTGGCCCATTTAATTTATGGCAGACTAATCCGAAATACACAATTTATAAAGTGTCTAACGCGATTTCGTCAGTTATTTTAAATGATTAAATTACTTTTTTTCAGATTATTCACACTTTCTTTATGTTTACGATTCCACGACCATCAACTGTGTTTAATTATTATTTTAATCCACCGAATCGTCGTACTAAAATGGGAATATTAACTTGCGACCCAATTAAAAATGGAGTCGTGACTCGCGAATCTGAAGAATTTTCCGTTCAAGGATTGGATGATTCAGTCTGGCTTGTTTTAGCTATAACTATAATTTTTATGACAATCCTTTCTAAACTTTTCAAAGATTTTTCTTTTCCAAATGTTAAATTCAAATTGCAAAGATTTGCCAACGTACTTTGGTATTTCGTAGCTAGCCTTCTTAATGGTGATAAACATTTTTAACATTTTAAAGTGTTACAGACAAAAACTCTTCAGGGTTTTCCAATAAGGGTGGTAGGACCAAAGTATAATGGGTTTTACGGATGATTTTAAGTCGAAACTATTGTATAACATTTTTTCGTTCATGCCATCAATTACGAGTTGTGATAAAGGTATTTTATGGATGGCCCTTTAAATAAATTAATTTTGTGTTTAATTCTTGATGTTACAGTTAAGACGTCATCCTTAAAATACTCTGATCATAAATTTAAAACGGTAGCCCGGACATCTAAATGCAGTAGAATACATCCCACTCAAAATCGCTCATTGAACACTTCGATCCCGCCACTCATTTTGGAAGCCTGTATAATCAGTTGCATATTTCTCTACTTTCTGTAATCCTTCATCAATTATGTGATTACTGATAACGATATATAATTTTTGAATCCACCTCTTTTAATTACAGGAAGTGATTTACAAACAGTATATTTCGCTACCCGAATATTTTTTGGCACTTGGATTCTCCTATCGAGCATCATAATGAAAGCTTATAATGGCAACTTGAAAAGCGTTCTCGTTACAGACAGATCAAGATATATAGACTCCATTGGAGATCTCTTATCGAATAAAAAACTAACACCAATAACAGCAAAAGAATCAGTGGCTTTTTTTAAAGCAAAAGTGAGTTTCGGGTTCTTATGAACCTAAAAATAATCCTGTGCATCTCCTTCGACCTCGCTTTCACATTTCGGGCAACCAATTTATATTATTATAATTGAAAATATAACGCCCAAAACTTGAAAATTGTGTCTTGGCCTAATATTTAGCAATTTTTTTGCATAGAGAGTTAACAAACTTGTACAAAACCGGTTTTAAGTTTAAAAATCTTATTACATTTTACTTTCCAAAAGGAAATGCAGAAATTAAATGACGCCATGTTTACTAAGCTGATGGAAAATTTGAAACCAATTCCTCAAGGAGAACTATCAAAAGTGTTTGTCTGCGGTAAACACGCTATTTTTCACGACATTGATTTTTTGCTGTACCTTGTTCCCTGGCCACGATTTTCCTCTTGTTCGTGTCACTTGGGGACTGAGACATACTTTTCTACTTACTACGCTATGTATTTTTACAAACATACGCCACGAAACGTCTTGGAAAGCGCCAATTATATGTAAGTGCATAAATTGTAATTTGCGGGGATTGTAGCTTTATATCCCTTATGGACTTCTTTTAACCTGGCTTTCATCTCATTTATGTGGTGCCCCGCCCTTTCAATGAGTCTATAATTTCAAAAACCACCAGCTAGTAAATATTACCAGTTAAGGAAGAACAATAAAACCAAGAAAAATTATAGAGGATATAGAAATACTTTAAACCCACCGAATGACCGTAAAAAGCGAAGGGAAAAAAGTAAAAAAGAATACATGTCTGGAAAGGCACAGTTTGACCAATATAATTTCCGGAGGAAAGTTTGGCGAACACAGTTAAAAGAAACCATCACAGAGATTCATGATCATATCGAAAACCTTATACCGAATCTCATTGGATCATCTCGAAAACATGATAAGGTAACAAAAGAAATCAATGACCACGAGGTTGATATCCTGTTCACCGACCCGGATATCTCCACGGCAATGAAGGGTATAGCTACAGACACCGCTCCTATAGTACCGACCACGTACTAATGCGGACGGTAAATGGAAAAAGTAGTCAGAACTTAAACGCTATGATTGCCACCTTAATGGATAGACTGTTATACCGTCTCTAAACGTGACAGAGCTGTCCTTATATATAAAGGGGGCGGTGAAAAGCACTAGAAAAACTCGCATTCTATTTTGATTTTTTTTCAATCGTCAATTTTCTTATCAGCCGAAATAAAAACTTTCAAACTTGCGAAGCAACTGGTAATCGGCGACACATTAACTCCCTCTTTGTTAAAAGGGGCCCTGCAAAACGCGAAAATGAAATCCATGGAATACGCAATCATATTTCTAGACATCACGAAAGCCTGTGACTATATAAGCCACGAGCACATTGAAAAGACTTTGCACACTCTTCCCAAAAAGCAAAGGAAACTTCTATCGAAGGTAATTCGAAATAATGAAGTACAGAAATATGGGACCGTAAGATCACGAAACCAAAAAATTTCAAAAGGGGCGTTCCTCAAGGGGCCCTTATTTTCTCAATGCTTATAAATATTGTCATCGATTTCATTCCAAAAGAACCCAAAGAAGACTCCGTAGCGGCTGAGCACGGGTTTCAAATAATGCCGGGACGAAGACCTTTTTTGAATCCTGGATACGCTGATGATACGGCAATAGTAGCTAAAGATAACACTTCAGTGGTACTAGTAGGACTGCTCAGGAACCGAGCTGAGCGAGCTTTTTAAAAGCTCGGTTCAGCTCGTGTCAAAATAACGGTGGCTAGGCTCTAGCTCGGTTAACATATGCATGTTAAACAAAAATTGCTACCACCAACGTAAAACTTGAGAACGACTAGAAATGCCATTCCATGTTTAGGAATGTAGTGGTTCAGTAAAACCCGCTCCGTAAAATATGCTCAAGGCTAGAGACGAGAATTTTCCGAAGCTTTATTTCTTGTAAAAATACAACGGAACGCTATTGGTGAAGAGAATAAAGACTAAGAGGAAAGCACTATTTCAGTGACTAAGCTCGCGAGCCGGCTCGCGAGTCGTAGTGGCTCGATGGCTGTCGGCTCGGCTCAACTCGACCATAAAAAAGCTCGCTCTTTAATTAATCGAGCCGCCAAAGTGTCGGCTCGGCTCGCTAAGTGGTAGCTTTAGTGCAAATCTTTATAGGAGGCCATGAAGAAATTGGATTATCGGTAAACTACAGAAAGAGAAATGAGCTATTCGAATATGCAAGAGTAGGGTATATTAGACCAATCGATGACGCATTGTACAACCCTCAATAAGGAAATAATTCCAATCATTCCTCTGGACGAATCTGTTAAAGACATTGGAGTAAATGTTTCCGGTGAAATTGTGCCGGAGCAGCCGGACAAAAGAGAATTCTCGGCGTCGGTGTCTGAAAATTTGTATCTCAAAGTTGCTAATCCCTGATTACACCCTAAACTAAAACACAATATAATTAATCAATATGGCCCATTGTGGTTTATCCTCCCCAAAGCTCACCATTTAAACGGAGTTTAAAGTGATTTTTTTTTTATTCAGCCACTAATTAAATTATAACACCAGTCTGCATAGTGAAACATTCTGGAAATACCTCCGAGCGATTTTAAATTCAATTTAGGTTCAAATTTAAAGGATAATTTTAAATAAGGACCTGCGACCAATCGCGTAACGCACTGCCTTTTTTCTAACAAAATTCTCGTGGCAAGCTCCATGTCTCGCACCACGATTGTGACATCGCGCGAAAATTTTGTCAAATCTCGCGATAAATTTCATTCGACATGGAGTGTGCCACGAGAATTTTGTTATCAGGAGGGCAGGGCGTTACGCGATTGGTCGGAGGTCCCAACTTAAAATCATCCTTAAAATCTGAACCTAATTTCAAAATCATTCAGTTTTATTTCCTGGATGTTTCACTATGCAGTAAAGAATCATAAAAAAACACTTTATTTTACACTTCACTTTCCCTTTAAAAACACAACAAAACAGTTTCTGAAGGATCTTGACTGCTTTATCTGGAGCGCTGTTGAATCAATCCTACTCATAACAACAGACAGCCTGGATAATATGATTTATGAATTAAGAACGAATGGTGCGCTCGTTTTGGGAAGCGTAACCCCAGCCCTTCAGTATAGCCTAAAAAAATTCAGCGATTCACAACCCCTGTATGGTATGCCAGGTATGCCTATCGTGCTCTTACAAACGAGGGACTGGATTGCCACGAGCAGCTATGCATCCAGGTAAGATGAGTCTGGCAACGCACCATCCCTACAAAAACTATGGGATAATCTACGGAGAAACACTCTTGAGGAATGGAGTGAAACAATTTGCTGAATATTCAAAAGCAATTGGGTGGATGAGATGGGGAAAAGCCTATCATCCTCTTGATGGACGACAGGCCTAAAAAGAAACACAAGTAGTTGTGCCACAATAGGTATCAAAGGACGTTCTAACGAAACAACCTCGTGTATATGTCCAAATTGCATGATGAAAGAAACTCTTAGCAACGTTCCTCAATATTGCCCCTTGCCAGGGTACTAACGCAATACTTATTGCAAAACACAACCACGTAGTTAATCTTCTTGAGATGGCTGTAATTAGCAATGTGTTTGAGGTATATAAGGGAGTACTCTGCGTAAATTCAGTAAGGAAGGAAAACAAATGCACCGATCTGGTAGTCTTTGATCTTAAGGGATTGACGAAGGCGAGACATTACTTCTCCATCGAGCACAACACCAAAAGGATACATACTTGACCCTCCACTTCGATTCGAACAATACCAAGATCAAGCAGTTTATGTCAATTAAGAGAAAAAGAACTATATGGACCCCACACACGACTATTTTAGAGAGAAATACTCTAAAATTTGTGAATGGAAAGCGATGTGAAGGCTACCGAGGAACAATTGCATTCATTGTGGTAGTTGTGGCAAAATTATTTGGAGAGAGACGTATCGCTCTCTCTCTTTTGCTTTGCAGAAAAGCGCCTTCAATAGTATTAGTTTTACCAATTTAGTTTAAACTGGTATAACTAAATTAGTCGATGTAAATTATTTTAGCAGTTGAAGTTTTTGTTTTGTCTTAGTGAGTGTCCATATGTTTCTCGTGTGCAACTAGATGGTAGGATATAGCGGCTGGTACCAAAATTTGCAGAACAATGAGAATTCGAAAATAGACGGTACGAGTTTGGGGGTGCCACTGGTGGGCGCCAGCCCACGTAATAGGTTTGTTTTTAATATAAAACTAAATAATATTTAAATGTAAAAACTTGGACCTTAGGTAAGTGAATATTAACTTACCAAACATATTGAAGATAGAGGGAGCATCAAACTTTGAACACCTGCAATTTAATGGTACACGACATATTTGATATATATTTGTGAATGCGCCTAACTGTTCGCGAGTAGTTTCCACCCATAGCTTAGGAATCCCTGAAAGCTCTATATATTTTCCAATAGCCCTTAAATCCGCCATTTTAAAAAACCTTTTTTAGTTGTTTCATGGGACGATCAAGTCCCAAATAAAGGGAAACTATTCGCTTTGCGTCAAATCCACGTAGAATGTTTGTTTTCATTAGAATGTTAAGTACGGTCAGCCGAACTGATCTCTCAGTAGGATAGTATCCAAGAAGTGGTAATAGAGCCACGCGCGTTATATCTTTGGCCTCAGTAATGAGAGACCTTTTCACTATATAAGCGAGTTTCATTTGACTAGAAATACCAACGCCCTGTGTAAAAGTGGATAATACTGAGCTTCGAGGGCGTATAGTCTTTGAAACTGTGCACTGAAGAAGATTGTAAATAGAGGTGGGGATTTCTGTATCCTCTTCTTTAATAATAAATGGTTCGTTTGTGTCAGAAGGTTAAATTTCTGGTAAATGACCATATTTGTTCCATGAGTGGTACGTTTACCATCAGGTGTATCCCTCTTTAAAGTCCAAGTTGTCAACAGCGAATGATATTGTTCTTCCAAATACAAAATTTGGTGGAAGGTAGACACTGTCATGTACTCATGTTAGCTGATTTTATGCAGTACGATTTTGGCCCTAAGGGTTTCAACTTCTTTCAGCCTTGAAAAATTGACGCTCATACCCAAATAACTCAGTATCTAAACGAGTTTTGAACTCCGTGATTTCTTGTGAATGGTTAGTGTTGGAACTCCTCCAATATTGGAAAAAAATAATCTACTAATATGTTATCGTTTTTTACCTATCACATGTTTTTTAAGTTATCTATATATACCAAATCTTAACAATGTAAAAGGGCATTCGGTCTGATGGCGTAATAAACTAAAGTTGTTTTATTGTTATCTCTTGCGTTCTCTCTCCATGAGCCGTTACAACAGTGGTGTCAGAAGTGGGGTATCACTTTACGGTCTTCGGATATAGTCGCGTTACGGACTTCGGGTAAAGTCGCGATACCGATTCTGGGAACATGCCGAAGCAGGAAAGCGGATCCTCCGAGGCCTCCTCCTCGTCCGCCCTGGGAGACGTGTTGAACGCGTTTATGCAGCAGCAAATAGCGTCCCAGAAGCAGAACCAAAGGATCATCGACCTTCTACTCCAGACAACAGGAACCGCCGGTCCGTCAACCTCGACTCCAGCACCCACATCCACAATAGCTTGCCTTGACATTCCAATCTTCGAGCCTGATGAACATGATGGCGACAAATTGGAACAATGGCTGAAGAGATTTGACTATCTCGTGGATATTAGTGTCCCAAATCTGCCCGACGTTGCCAAAGTCAAGTATCTGGTCTCGAAACTGTCTAACGAAGCCTTCAGCGAGTATTATCGGTCCTGTATGCCCAAAGAGCCAACAGACTACTCGTATGCAACGACAGTAGAGAACCTCAAGAAACTTTTCGGGAAGAAACAGACACTCTTCATAGAAAGATTCAACCTAATGCGGATCCAGCGTCACTTGGATGAAGATTATGGCCCGTATTTTAATCGCGTTAAACTACTTCTAAAGCGTTTCAATTTCTCCGATTTGACCGAAGATCAATTCGGAATTCTGGTTTCCCTATGTGGACTCTCCCGACCAGAAGACGAATCCATACGAACCAGAATCCTGCAACGACTAAATACCGAGGCCAACATTGAACTCAAGAATGTAATTGACGAAGTCCTGACCATCGTCGCTACGAAGACTGAACAGACGGTTTTCCAAGCAAAGGCCACGCCGATCAACAGCTTCCGTCGTCGGAAGACTTCTGTACGGCATCCTTCCAGATCTCCCGAGAAGCGGAGAGCCAAGTCATCTCAAAGATCTTCGAAACCGCCGCCATACGCCTGTTTTCGATGCGGAGAAATGCACTGGGTCAGGGAATGCACGCACGCTAAGACTGAATGCCATAAATGCTCTCGAACAGGTCACCTCGCTAGTCAATGCGAAAATCAGAAACGAGAATCCGGACACCGGAAACCAGACAGAAGCCAAATAAATACAGTCAGCCTGAATTCCATGCGACCTTCGAAACTCATAACTGGGGAATTCTTGGTTAACGACGTTCCCGTAGTTTTCTACTTGGACAGTGGAGCGGAAGGCAACATTATCAATGAGGCGACTTACGAACGAATTGGTAAGCCGAAGTTAACCCCCTGCAGCGAGCAAGGAGTGCTATTCGATGGATCAAGCACTACATTCCTTGGGAAAGCAACGGCAAAATTTAAACTGGGACCAGCAGAAATTCAACACAGCTTCTACTTGGCAAAAGACGGATCCCTAAACCTTCTGGGAGTGGAAACCCTGGATTTCTTCGGTCTTCTGGATAGCTTACGACAATGCTCCCGACTCGGTACTCAAGCCATTAACCTCTGTACTGCCTCACCTGTCGCCGAATGCCTTGCGACGCTGAAGAACGAGTTTCCGGATGTCTTCGAGGACGGTTTGGGGCTGTGTACTAAAGCGAAAGCCCGCCTTACTCTCAAACCCGGAAGTACTCCAGTATACCGTAGAGCCAGGCCAGTTCCGTTCGCTGCTCGCAAAACTATCGAAATGGAGATCAAACGCCTGGAAGAGTCAAATGTCTTGAAAGCCGTCGAGCACACTGATTGGGCAGCACCAATCGTAAGCGTAAGAAAACCTAACGGCACCACCCGTCTTTGCGCAGATTTTTCCACCGGCCTGAATGAGACCATAGAACTCAATCAACACCCATTACCGTTGCCGGAAGACATATTTGCTGTAGTGTCGTTGCTTAAGAATAACACATAAGAGATAAAGGTAAAGTAACTTTATTCCACTCGCTCTAACCGGGAACTCCCCTTATCTAGCGGAGAGCCCCGTTTATATACAATCTATTATCTATGCCCCTGCTGGGCTACACGCGGAGTAACGATATCACATCCCTTCCTTTGTTAAAACAAAACAATTAGTTTCCAAACTATAATTTCGTTAGACCAACTAAAACACAGTTATTAAAATTTAACTATCCAAAAGAATTTAACAAATCCTTCATACAATATTATAACGTTAAAATATTTTAAATTGTTCTTGTATGCTAATCCGCTAAATTGCCATATCTGTTCGGCGGAACTCCTCGTCCCTCTCGGACTGGATAGCGTCTTTCGACCGGTGCAGGTGCCCCAGAGATTCGTGGCCAGTCAGGAAGTTGCGATCGGTCCGGTATATCATCTCCTCGCCTTGAGGACCCTTGAGCAGCTACTTCCGCCGAAACTTTCTTGAAGAAAGAACAGTTGCGTTCAATCGTTTTCCCCTGTCTAGTGGCAGTGACTCGTGACCCCTGGACTTTAACGACTTGATAGGGCTCGGGATCGTAGAAAGGTGTTAGCTTGTTATGCTTCTGCTGTCGAACCAAGACCCAGTCCCCTTTTCGGAAGTCATGAGGAGTCGCATGGCGTTTCTTGTCTGCGTACACTTTCATGGCGTCTTTCTTCTCTTTCTCGGCTTTCCGGAATATAGCGTCTGGCCTTATAGTGTTCATCTCGGGAAGCCATGATCTTACTTTCCGTCCAAACAAGATCTCCCCTGGTGACTTCCCCGTCGTCGTATGGGGTGTAGTTCGATACGCCATCAAAAAGTTATTGAGCTCGTTCTTCCATGGTTTCTGCTCAACTTGGGTAGCTTGGATGAACTTGTTCAATGTCCTCATGAACCGTTCGGCTTCTCCATTCGCTTGTGGCCAGAGTTTAGTGACTCGCTGGTGATAGCACCCCAACTCCTTTAACCGTTTCGTAAACGCCAACGAATTGAATGGGGGTCCGTTGTCAGTCTTCAGCTTCTCCGGAAACCCGAAGAGAGCAAAGATCCGTTCTATCTTGTCCAGGATGTTGGCTGCGGTTAGTGTAGTGACCACCTGAACCACCGGATACCGTGAGTATTCATCGATCAAAACGAGCAGGTGACAGCCATCCGGAAATGGACCAGCAAAATCCATGACCAAGTTGGTCCAGACGTCATCCGGCAATTCGGTCATCTTCAGCGGCTCTTCCTTGACATCCCCTACCACCGTCTGACACGCAAGACAATTCCTAATTTTGGTTTCAACCATTTCGTCTATTCCTGGGAACCAGACCCTCTCTCGTAGTAGCCTCTTCGTCTTGACGATCCCTTGATGTCCGATGTGTGCCAGATCCACGCATTGCTCTCTCAATCCTAAGGGTATAATGATTCTTGAACCCCTGAGCAATATTCCACTGTCATGTACCGCTAGTTCCCTCCGGATCTTCTTATACTGGGTTAGATCTTTGCCGGAAAATTCTGAACCCGAGCCTCCCAGTTTGCCAAGTTCTTGGATTACCGTCTGCAATGTCGGATCTTTGAGGGTCTCTTCTATGATCGTTTCTTTGGAAATGGCTTTCGGGATAGTACAGTCCACTATGTAGCTGATGTAAGCTTCCAAATCATCGTTCTCTTCCGGAGTGGAACAGGGTTCTGGGTGACGTGAGAGATAGTCGGATGGATTGTCCTTCCCTGGCCGGTATAGTATGTCAAACGTGTACTGTTGGATTTTGACACACATCCGTTCAATCCTTGCCGAGGTTCTCAGGTGGGGCTTCTCTATGATGTGGACTAGCGGCTGATGATCCGTGTAGACGGTGAACTTGACGCCGTAGACAAAAAGATGGTAGTGGTCTATCGCCCATTGGACTGCAAGGAGTTCCCTCTCAATTTGTGAATACCGACGCTGGACGTCGGTTAACGACTTGCTGGCGTATGCTACCACCCTGACCGTCTTCGTGCATGGATCTTCTTGGCTTAGAATTGCTCCCAATCCTACCGGACTTGCGTCCACCACCAAGTTCGTCTTATACTTCGGGTTAAAATAGGCTAATTTTACATCGGCAGCTAGACGAGTCTTGAGCGTAGTGAATGCCTGTTGATGTTCTTCTGTCCAAACCATCGGCGTATCCTTCTTTAACAGCTGCCTTATCGGGAACGTTATCGTTGCCAGGTCGGGAATAAATCTTCCACTATATTGGATCATACCAATCAAGCTGTGTACTTCTTCTACCGTAGTTGGGGGTTGCAGCGATGTGAATGCAGTTATTTTAGCTGGATCCACCGATATTCCCTTGTCTGATAACACGAATCCAAAGAAAAGCAAGGAACTCTGTCCGAAGAGGCACTTGTTTGCGTTCAACGTCAGCCCTGACTCCTGCAATCGACGTAAGATTTGCTCTAGTCTTTGGTCATGTTCTTCCTTCGAAGGTCCACAAACAAGTATGTCATCGCTGGCGTTAATGGTCCCCGGAATCCCTGCAATGACTTGTGATATTACGTCTTGAAATAGCTCGGCAGCGGATGACACCCCAAAGAATAGTCGCTTGTATCTTCGCAGCCCGACGTGCGTAGAAAACGTTGTTATCCTCCTTGACTCCTCATCCAGTTCGAGTTGATGGTACCCCATTCTCAGGTCAATCTTCGAGAACAGCCTTGCTCCATTGGCTACGGCCAATATGTCTTCAGTCGTGGGTGTAATATGACGTTCTCTCTTGATAGCCGTGTTGGGAAGTCTCATGTCAACACACATGCGATACTCCTTCTTTCTCTGGCTAGCTCTCGTCAGCTCCTGGTTCTGTTCACGCTTTGGTATCAGGACAATCGGTGAAACCCAGGGCGTCGGCCCATTTGCTCGTTCTATTATGTCCTCTGCTTCTAATCGTTCCAGTTCCTTTTCCACGACGTCCCTCATCGCAAAAGGAATTCTTCTGTGAGGCTGGATTTTCCCCGGTACCGATTCATCGATGTGGAGATGCGCCTGGTACCCTTTCAGTTTGCCAATTCCGGTGAATAGATCCGGAAATACCGCCTTCCAATCAATTGTTTCCGAGATTGTTCCAATTTCCTGGACTTCGTCCGTCAATATCTTGATCAACCCAAGGTTTTCCGCGGTTTTGAATCCCAGTACGGATATCGACCTGCATCCAACCACGTATATGTATGCCTTTTCTTCTTTTTTCTGTGTCGCGAAGGTAATCTTGCAGCGTCCTAGTACCGGTAATCGCTTCCTGGACCCATATGCTCGTAGCTCAACTGACGTTCCCTTCACTGGTGGTAGACCTAGCTTCTTGTAAGTCTCCTCCCCCATGACGTTTACAGTCGCTCCAGTATCGATGGTCATTAACACGTCTTTGCCATTGAGTGATACCATTGCCTTCGGTGACCCGTCCGTCGCTGAACTGTTTACTGAGTTGATGTACTCTTCGTTCCTTTCGTCCCCTTCCGAGCTGGTACTCTCCGAGCTTACTTTCTCTAACACTCGGACCTTGTGACAGTTCTCCCGTGTATCCCGCTGTGTCCATTGACAGCACCTGGCGAAATGATTCGCTTTCTTGCACTTGGAGCATATTTTACCCTTGGCCGGACAACCTTTTCTTCCGTGAGGCCATTCGTATCCGCAATTGCGACATGATTGGTCCTGTGGTAGAGGCATGCGATCTGATTTCCTTGCCTCCTCTCGCCTAGGCCCCCTGAACTTGTTGTGAGTGACTGCCTCGACTCTTTCTTTACCAGTCTCTGGTCCCGACCTTTCCATTGCAGCTGCTTGACGATCCGTTGCTTCGTCCAGACGACCTTGTTTCAAGATATCTTCCATGGACAAATTTGGGTCCCGAAGCGCAGCTCTCCTCAACCGCTTGGAGTTGACTCCCATTATGAACTGAGACTTGACTTCGCGTGATACGTCGTGGAAATCGCAATGCGTTGATAATTTTCTTAATCGAATATGGAAGTCGTCGAGTGACTCATCTTCGCCTTGCTTGGCTTGTTTGAAGACGAAGACTTCGTACTCCGTATTGCGTTGAGGAGCGAAATGTAGCGCGAGCGCGGCCTTGGCTTCATCATAGGTAGTCCCGGTCTGCGTTAAAGTCGAAAAGATATCAAATACGTCATCCCCCGCCGTGTGAAGTAACAGTGCACGTTTACGCGTGTCACTGGTGACGTTCATGGCAACCAAGTAGATGTCAAAGCGTTGAATCCATTTTTCCCAACGTGAAGCTACAGCGGTCGAGTCGTTGAGTAGGGTAAACGGCGCAAGAGCTGGCAAATTGGCGGACGTCATGATACGATCCCCGTAACGCGACTAGCGTACCCCGAACGTAATGGTTGACCGGCGTCCGTGACGTTAAAGACGATCCCCGTAACGCGACTATAGCGTACCCCGAACGTAATGGTTGACCGGCGTCCGTGACGTTAAAGACGATCCCCGTAACGCGACTATAGCGTACCCCGAACCGTAAAACCGACTGTTAAGCGCGATTCTCCTTTAACATGACACGCCTCCGTCGCCAAAATGTAGTGTCGTTGCTTAAGAATAACACATAAGAGATAAAGGTAAAGTAACTTTATTCCACTCGCTCTAACCGGGAACTCCCCTTATCTAGCGGAGAGCCCCGTTTATATACAATCTATTATCTATGCCCCTGCTGGGCTACACGCGGAGTAACGATATCACATTTGCGACGCTCAACGGGGGAAAACTTTTCTCTCAATTGGATCTATCTGAAGCATACTTACAAGTAGAACTGGACGACGATTCTAAACCGCTTTGTACCATTTCCACTCATCGGGGAAACTTCCAATATCAGAGACTTCCGTTTGGGGTGAAATCCGCTCCGGGAATTTTCCAAACCATAATGGACCAAATGCTTGCTGGACTTGAATTCGCAACCGCTTACCTCGATGATATAATCATTGTCAGCCGTAACTTCGAAGATCACCAGCGACACCTCAAAGAAGTACTCTCCCGTATTAAAGACTATGGATTCCGCCTTCGCCTCGAGAAATGTAAACTATTCATGACACAAATAAAATATCTGGGATTTATCATTGATAGCGCTGGTCGACGACCCGACCCCGAGAAGATCAAGGCTATTGTCCACATGCCAGCACCAGTTGACCTGCCAACGTTACGTTCATTTTTGGGAATGGTAAACTATTACCAGGTCTTCGTTAATAATATGCGTTTCATGAGACAACCACTGGACGAATTATTGGAATCCAAACGGACTTGGTCTTGGACACCTTAATGTCAGCACCCTTTCGAGGAACTGAAGATGACGCTTCAATCAGATCTCCTTTTAACGCATTATGATCCTACACTGGACATCATTGTCGCTGCTGATGCCTCCGATTATGGACTTGGGGCGGTCTTCCAACATCGCATGCCAGATGGGTCAATTCAAGCTGTAGCTCATGTATCACGGGCATTGACTCCGGCGGAGAAGAACTATAGTCAAATCGAGAAGGAAGGTCTCGCGCTTACCTTCGCGGTCAAGAAGTTTCACAAAATGCTCTATGGGCGCCGTTTTACTCTGCTCACGGATCATAAACCGCTGTTAGCAATCTTTGGAAGCAAGAAAGGCGTACCGGTACATACTGCTAATCGTCTTCAACGCTGGGCACTCATTCTTATCGCTTATGACTTCAAGATAGAATATCGCAAGACTACCTCTTTCGGGCAGGCAGACGCCCTGTCCAGGCTTATCTCGTCACATTCCTCTCCGGACGACGACATCGTACTCGCAAGTCTCCAAGTCACAGACGATGTGGAGGCCATAGTCCGACAGCTTCCAGTCACTTTCCATGACATCCAATCCTCTGCCCAGGCGGATCCAGTCTTACAGAAAGTCGTCGGGTATATTCGGAATGGTTGGCCGACATTAAAGCATCTCCGAGCGACACCAGAGGCAACTGCCCTCGAACAATTCCACAGAAGGAAGGACCTGCTTACTATCGAGCAGGGTTGCGTGCTTCTACAAAACAGAGTAGTAATACCTTACCCATTACGAGCAACAGTTCTGAAACTACTTCACCGAGGACATCCTGGAACCAGTAGGATGAAATCTTTGGCTCGCGCGCACGCCTACTGGCCTTTTCTGGACGCTCAAATTGAAGACTTCGTGAAGAAATGTTCCAAATGTCGCTCTGCAGCAAAGTTACCTGTCAAGACTCTGTTGCATTCCTGGCCGAAAGCCGTGAAGGCCTGGCAGAGGATACACATCGACTACGCCGGTCCCCATAACGGCCACCAGTATCTTATAGTCGTCGATGCCTATAGCAAGTATCCCGAGATTTTCGACATGAAAACCACCACGTCATCCGCCACCATATCCGTCCTGAATAACCTTTTCGCACGCTATGGTTATCCGGAAGTACTGGTGAGCGATAACGGAACCCAGTTTACTTCACACGACTTCGCCTCGTTCTGTTCCCGCAAAGGAATCCAGCATATCTTCTCCCCGCCCTACCATCCGCAATCTAATGGGCAGGCGGAACGTTTCGTGGACACCTTCAAGAGGGCACTAGAGAAACTCAAGGGCGAAGGAGATGTCCCGTATATGCTAGACGTCTTCCTGCTGTCCTATCGCTCAACCCCTAACTACAGTATAGACCAGAAAAGCCCTGCAGAACTCTTCTTGGGCCGAACACTTCGTACCGAGCTAGACCTTCTACATCCGCCGGTCTCTCCGTCCTCAGAACGCAATCCAACCATGGAACGACAATTCAACCGTCATCATGGAGCTCGACGACGCACCTTCAAAGTCGGAGACCTAGTCTATGCTCGGCAACACCAGTCAAAGACGTGGTATCCAGGGAGAATACAAACGGTCAAAGGCGTAGTTTATGATGTTCTTATGGATGATGCCACTAATAAGAAGTTCCATGCCAATCAACTTTACCACCGTCTGAACAACGATCCAAAAAGCAATCCCTACTCGGTATTCATTTACACATTCGATCTACCCATCCCAGACCGAAGAGTAGATCCCGACCGAGTTCCTGCTGGGACCACAGTGCCCGCTCCCGAACGCCATGTACGGTTCAACATACCAGACGCAGACTCCGAGGATGAGCAAGTACGGCGGTCAGAAAGAGTAAAGAAGATACCCGAGAGACTCATTATGGATCCCCGCCAGAAGTCCTACGATTTTACTTAAAAGGGGAGGTGTTGGAACTCCTCCAATATTGGAAAAAAATAATCTACTAATATGTTATCGTTTTTTACCTATCACATGTTTTTTAAGTTATCTATATATACCAAATCTTAACAATGTAAAAGGGCATTCGGTCTGATGGCGTAATAAACTAAAGTTGTTTTATTGTTATCTCTTGCGTTCTCCCTCCATGAGCCGTTACAACAGTTAGACCATCTGCAAAGGCATTTCTCGAGTTTGTCTTATAATTTTAGATGTAGTGAGAAACACTTGACGAGGAGATAAGCATTAAAAAATTAGCATTAAAGCCAATCTTATTGGCCGTTGGTCTATTTCACTTTCACGTTTTTCGTTTGAGTTTAACTTCCCTTATCCAGTCATAAACCATTTGAAGAATAGTATCAACTCTTGGGTATTACATCTGTTTCCATATTAGTTCTCCGTTGAAATAAGACTATTTTGATGCCAGAACTAGCTTTCGGATGAACGTCGAGGCTTAAAATATATCTTCATCTCATTAAGGTTTACTTCAAGCTGCATCTTTAGTGCATTTCAATGATTCTAAATCCACGGATCGCTTATGTTTAGCAGCTGTTTATTTAATTCTAAGTATTTCATCTTTCAAAAATTCCTTCAGTTGCCTTCTTGACATAAGATCATCTTTAGTTAAATCAAGGCTATTTCATGTACAAATGTTCAAGTACATAGCGCGGAGTTCAGCTATTGAGATCACTTGAACATTTTTCTCTTCAAACTCCTCTTCAACTAGATTTATAAATTCAATGCCTAAAGCTACTATTGCCGCCGTATTTGCTTTCTTCTTACTACCCTTTAAAGACTTTGCTCTTAAAACGTGCGTTGCGTTCCTTCCCCAACAAAGCAGGTGATCAACTATGCCTACGGCATGCGCATCAGTGTCATTTACACTATCAGTTAAACGTACTCTGCAAGTGTCGTTCCCACTTAACTCAACTTCTTCCCGTAACGATGCACTACTTAAATCGTAAGATATAAAATGCAACGCGTGCTTTCGAGTTTCTTTATTATCACAGAAGAAAAATGCAATTTTGAGTATTTTGTAGTCTTACTTCTGGTTAAAGGCGATGGCACATTTTCAACTCTACTACAAGAGGGCCGATATAGTGAAGGGTGGTCTTGGGCGAGTCTTCGATTTTTTCCCGAAAACGTTTTTAATTTAATGCTCACGAAACTTGAGGGAAAACCTTTTACAGCATTTTAAACGTCACCGTATGGATTGCGTTTATAGATCTTCAATTGATACATTCCCTCCAACGAGTTTTACAAGTTACTGGTTCATATCGTCCTCTTTATCAGCATATTTGATCAATAAAGATGAAACTGTTTGGTACGTTGAATCTCCTGGGCTTTCTACAAGTTTTTCTCTCGTTTTGTGTTCACAAAAAACACAAACATCACTTATAAGCGCACGAGCCATTTTAAATTATCTAAAACACAGCGGTAAACGAAGGCCTGCGCAGCGCATTCACAAATATAGAAAAGGATTCAAATATAAACCGATCAGAAAAACCTTGTATACTGGTGTTTTAAAAGTGGTTGCCCAGCTTGAAACTAGGCGAATCTTTGCTACCTTCTTCCCTTATTTTTTATGAGGTAAGTAAACCAGACCCCGTGAAAAGTAGTCGTGTTCAAACAAAACTTGATGTTAAAGGGAAACCTAAAGCGTATGAATGTTTTTAACACATCCATGTTTATTAAGTAATCAGTCAAAATATATCTTTATTTTTAACTTGGGTCCATAATATTTCAATTACAAAATGCCATAGTTGAGAAAATTGTATTTTATACCCTACACCGCTAGATAAATTTCGAATATGCCGTATACCTTTAAGTTCCAGGTGTTCATGGTTTTTTTTTATAATTTATTGATGCCCTCATAATTTTACATAATTTTTTACTTAGTGTATTAACATCTTTCCCTTTGCCACATGAACACAAGTGTTGGTGCGTGGCTGGGACTATAACAAAGTTACTATATGTTACACAAATTCAGAGAGAGCGTTAATTAAGGGTTATTGTTAAGGTGCAGTATTCATAATATTAGCATTAAAAATCTAATTTAGTATATAGCTCTGTGATACCTAAATTAATTAACCATGTAATAATATATTTTTTGAATTTGATCGGCAAGTTACATTCTTTTATATTATTGGGTAGCATATTAAAAAAGATATTTCCCATATATGTTACATTTCTTTCTGTACGAGTTTTGTTCATATTGATAGTTTGTAGATTGCCGGCCATTACAATCTGGTGTCATAACTACTAGATAATTGTTTAAATTCCCTATTCTTAAATGTATATAATAGAATCGTTTTGGCGTATAATTGCCTTACAGTAAAAACTTTAAAATAATTATGTAGTTTAGCGCGTGATTCAAAATAATTCTTCTTAAACAAAACGAATAATTTTCCTTTGTAGAATTTCTAATGGTTCAATGCTGGTGTAAAAAGTACCGCCCCAGCTAACTATAGCATATGAAATGATCGATTGGACTAGCGCGAAATAAACTGTTCTCAGCCAGGTGGTAGACAAAAAATTTCGTAGTTCTAAAATTTATGCAAACAGCACTGTAGCTTTCTGCAGATGTTTAGGGTATGTATAAGGTTATTCCTAAGTATCTTATTGATTTTACATTTTCTAGTTTATAGCAGTCTCTGTTACGATTATCATAACTTATATTAACAAACTTTGACTTATGGAAAATTTCTGGCCACGAGCTACCCTCAAAGAGAATAGTTGTATCGTCCGCGAAGGCTCTTAATTTTCCCAGTGATTCACAATTAAAAATACCATTCCTGTATATTAAAAATAAGACTGGGCCAATTATAGTACCTTGCGGTATACCGTACGTTATATATTCAGGGTTGTTGTAGGTGTCATCTATTTTAACTATTGATTGAAGGTAGCTCTTAAAACATTTTAAGGTTACACCTCTTATTCCGGCCCTATCGAGTTTGGCAAGTAGATAATCATGTGAAACAGTATCGAAAGCCTTTTCTAGGTCTAACAATATGCCAAGTGCTTTGCGTTTTTTGTCTATGGAATTATATAGAAAATGAGTGACCTCAACAGTTTGTTGCACCCTCTAACTTTAATATGGCAGGTAAGTTAGATTTCGCTAACCAAGGTGTTAAGTACTGAGTATTCGTTCGTAGTAAAACATTTCTTAGTTTTTACATTTAAATTTTAATTAGTCAAAAATTTAAAACACAAAAAACCCTATTACGTGGGCTAGCGCCCACCGGTCGCATCCCCCAAACTCGTACCTTCCATTTTCGAATTCTCGTCATTGTTCTGCAAATTTTGGTACCTGCACACGAGAATGTTTTTTACATATAATGCCACGCACTATCATGCAAAATGTATTTTTTATGCCTGAACCATAATTTATTTTTCCTAAAATCCCATCAATGAGAGATTGTGCGTCGAGAAAGTATAAGCCCAGCTTTATTTCACGAAGGAAGATACTAGATCTACTACTTTTAAATTTGTAATATTTCATGTTTAATCATGATGACGTTTATATTGATTACAGAATTTTGAGATATGTTGAAACAAGTCAACACACAAGGAAGACGATCAAATCTAGATATCATACGAATAAGAAATTGGAGGAGAGAAAGTACCGAGCTGTGTTTTCTACAATGCTTTTAGGAACACTTAAATCTCTTTTCAAAATATACCTTTTTGGCCATTTATTGTCAATTGGTACATTTGCAGTTGAACTTTCTTTGGGATTTTACTTTAGACAGTTCTAAAAAGTTTAAAATATAAATTTTCATTCACGCCATAAACATTAATTTAAGGGCAGGTTTCTATCATGCTGCCATTTTTTGCCACATCGTATATACGATGGGCTATTACTTTGACCTGATGTGTAGAAGAAGCTCAATAGAAGGTGTTTCGTTTGTTATTTTTAAGTAGTACTTCGCATAGTAGATAGAGAGATAAGGAAAGGATATAGAAGCTGTACGAGCAGGCGAGGATTCTATAGAAGCACGTTTGGGCAATTTCTCTCACAGATCTTTTGGTTTCTTCGTAGCTAAAAGGTATCGATGGGCATAATAGTTTTACCCGAATTTTAGTGGTAGTAGATGTAGTGGTAATAGCTTTACCCAAATAATAATGGTAGTAAATGTAGTGGTAATGGTTGTACTAGTTAAATAAGTAACGGGCGTTGTCGACGCGTTGTCGACACGTTATTCACGTTGCCAAGCAGCCATTGAAGATCGATTCCCTCTAAGAATAATTTTCATATTTCACTAGAAGTATATTTATTGTAGTTTGGATAAACGATGTGGCTCAATTATGGGCTTGACCATCTTGTTTTATCAACTCCAACTCCTTGGTAGAATAGCATAAAATGATGATTGGTTAGTCTTTTGATGTGGCAGTTAGATAAAAATGTTTAATCCGTTGGAATTTTGAAAATACCAAGGTTGATCAAGCCTTACATTTTTTGAAACATCACAAGTTTAAAGTGATAAACTCCTTGCACGACCTAAGAAATAACCTTATTTCGTTTACATGATATCTAATTTTTTTAATATAATTCGTCTAACGACTCATGGGTTCAGTGGGAAAATAGACCGCTCCTGTCTAGTTTTCTGTGAAAAACCAAATATGAATACTATTCATATTCAAGTCTTGTAACCTAAAATAAGGGAATTGTATAGTTTAAATGACTCTGTTTAAAAATATTTTAGGGTAAAAGAGAAATGCCAATTATTTACAAGATCGTGGTAAAAATTAGCTTTTAATGTCAAAAATTTGCACAAACACTAAATTTTACAAAGAATCCTTATTCTTGCCATTTAGTTAATATAACAGTTTTTGAGCGTTTAAGGCGTCTTAATTTTATTAAGTACACAAGTAAATAAATGTTTAGTGTTTTACATAAAATGTTAATATATTAAAATATATTCATGTTCTGGTGGACTTGATAATCTCTACTCTCTTTTCAATGAAAGTGTGATATTTTTTGTCAAGTGCGCTTTAAGATAGCGAAAAAACACATGAAATTTACCTAAATAATTACGGATAAAATTTTTAGAGTTTATTTAAATTAAAGAAATATTAGTCTGAAACATCAAATCTAATACCAAGAAGGAATAAACTATAAGAAGGCACAAATTAGTGTTCGGTGCTTGCGTAATAGACGACAATCCCCTTCATGGGTGAGACGGGGTGGAAACAGAGGCAGGACTTAATATTTTATCTTACTCTATGTTTTCCACTGTCTATCTCTTTTACCTTGTTCATTAAGCATTGGTTTTGTTTTTGGAACTCACAAAATCATAAGTATGGTACACTTGATTCGATTTTGAAATAATTATAAAAAGAACGTTTATCACGTAGAGGCACATATTCAAAATCCATCAAGTTAGGTTGTAAACCTTTAACTAACTTGTTAATGACAAATGACAAATACAAAAACCGCGGGCAGCCTCCATTATCTGTTTATTTTGCTCGAGGTTATTTTCTCTAGTCAGAATACGTCATTCACGTCTGTAAGATCTACCCCCACGGGATGCAATTGGAGGTTCAGCCGGCAAAAATAAGGCTTACAATTCAGTTCAGTTTGCGTTTCCAGTTGAACTAAATTTCGGTGAAAGGTCAGTGTACAGTGTAAATTTGTAGACAAAAGTCAGTGCTGCAACATTTCACCCGAAACGTTTAAGTTATTAACGCCACCTATCGTATGAACTGAATAGTAATGTCGTGCCGTCTGCTCTTTATTAAACGACGTCAATGTATTTGAAGCAGCCGCTTGTTAAGGTAACATCGTTTAATGTTAAGTAAATTATATATTTACATGTAAATAATGTGCTTCACATATTTGTTAGAAACTAATTGTAATTGAATTAAGTATTAAACTCAAATCTTTTCCTGTTTCCATGTTGTTGCTCACCTTGATAATATTTAACCACAATAGATGCTTACTGAATGAAGGCATAATTATTACAGTACGTGAAGGGCACACAGATGTTTGTGTCAGTAGTTTTATTTGTATGGTCAAAGAGTCATTTTCATATTCCTGTGTTTTTTATGTTCAACTTTACAAGTTGTACTTGAAATTATATTGTTATTTTCTAACATTCTAAGATTTATTTGTAGTTATAGTATTGAATTTTACTTAATAATGAAACATGGCTAAAAACTGAAAAGGTCGCCGTATTCCCTCTATGAGTTGAAGGCTGTACCCTTGTTGGTCATCAGTGATTTTGGTAACACGCCTGAAGAGAGGTGAAAGATGTGACAAAGCAGGTAAATGATGTCCACCGCCAACAGAGATCTCATTCCGTAGGTGTCAATGAAAGGAATTCCTCAACACTATTCCACTTGTTATAGAAGAACGTGACGCTCTGCGTTTTGCAAAGTTGGTAAGTTTTCGTAATGTATTTACCATGTCATTCACATTGTTTCTTATGTTGTAGGTGGGTGTTAGCTTCTCGAACAGCGCACCTCCAGTTTTTTCTGAAGATTCCTCAAATAGCCTTCTGCTTTCCATGAAAGTTGTGCTCATTGACTCGGCACTTAAGTTCATAATAATGGTTATACGAACGTTTTCTAAAAAATTCACCCCCATTCGACGTAGAGTACAGTAGTCCACCTTTTGAAAATTTTATTTGGACATTCTTGGGTTGCTACAAAGTCAGTTACCCATTAAGAGTTACTGCGGTGTACTTTCGATTTTATTATTCATAATGTATTTCTTTACTTGAACATTTCATTGTACTTTTTTCATAATTTCTTGCTATTGTTTCTCCATGCATGGTCTTCCTTTATTGTTTCATTTATGAATGGGCTAAACTTTCTTATAGCTGAGTCGCTGCCTAGTAAGAAAAGCAGGAAACGCTCATATCATCCGCTAATGCATGTTTGGAGGCCCTGCTCATGTTTGCGTCTGTTTGGCAAGTAATGGCTGCAAATGATTGGGCTAGGAATTAAAAAGAAAGGCTAAGGTTTGAAAATGAAAGGTTTAGATTTGGAAACCGGGAGTATTCGAGCCAAGAACATGACCGAAGCTTTGAAGACTTTAGGCCAAAAATTGCAGCCTGAAAATAATGACTAATTTTGTTTAAGCGATGCATGTTTCACTTGTAGATAATTGTTCTTAATGCCATGATAGGTTGTTCGAATAACGTGTCCCTGTATTTTATTATTTTTAATGCTCAATTTGGCATGCACTTTCTTCTCTAAGGCATGAACTCTCTATGATTGAATTTACCATTTTTTATCGTACACATTGTAAATATTTTATTAATTTATTTTCACCAAAGAGTCATTAATGTCCAATTTGAAACGTACATTTTTCATTATCTCATTATAAATAGGTATTTTCTTCACGCTGAATTTGGCGTGTACACATTCAGTTTAATCCATTTCATTTATTACATGCGCTGTGTGCACGTATTTTATGATTTCATTTATTTCTCGCATTCATTTGATAATGTTAATAATTCTTATTAATTAACTGTTAACTTATATTGTAATTTATTAGCCGCTTCATTTAAGAGGCCAATTCCATTTATTGCATGGGTTATATGCATGCATTTAATAATTTATTTCATAGACTTCATAACATATTTTAAATTATTTTGAAGCCGTTTAATAAAGGAGAAAAAATCGGTTACCCCCTTTAATGTTTTGAAACCGTTCCTGGCATGCCTTTAATCTGTTCACAATAGAAGTATATTGCCGGTGACTAGACTTTACTCAAGATGACATTATTTATAACCACCATGCAAGCACACAATCAGTCACAATACGCTACCAAACCCAACCATTCAGCAATTTATTTTCCAAGTGTATTAAACTTTACCTCATACGTCTGACCGTCAAGAGTTCCTTGCTTTTTTCTGTTGTCTGATGGCAATTCACATCCTACGAAATCTTCATGACAACATACCTATTTTAAATAAAACTTAACTCTTTTATTATCATTCATAAGACCTATTTCAGACTTACCATATTCATATTGAGAGAAACAAAGGAGTGATTATACCAGTTTTTGCATGCTGAAATGCTACTTTGAAGTAACGTTTCATTGGGAAGGTGTAAATATGGTTACTTGGAAGGTATAAATATGGTTACTGGTTATGTTTTAGCGGGTGATTCGCGACTTCCAGTGTCAGTTGCAGGGCACAAATGTCTAGACACTCAGTGTCTGTATACGCTTGTTCGTCAGCAGTTGGAAGATATACCTCGTCTGAGAGAGGAAAGGATAAATATTGATTAAAGGCTAAGGGCGTACCTTGCTCATCAGCACACTATTCCATGAGAATATGATAAAAGCGAAATTGTTAGTTCCACAAGAGCATGAACGAATCATGGAGTTGTTCTTAAGATTTTGGTCATGCTAAGTGCTCAAATAAGGCTTTAACCATTTAGTTACCACGAGCGATCAACCCCTCACCTTTTTTTACACATCCACTGCAGTGACTTCTATACTGAAAGCGAAAGTTGCCGCATAATCTGAACAAGTAATAAATTATAAAAGAAGAACAATTAAATGGTTTATTTCTATTTAAATCGGATTTTTAAAGGGGAAAATTAAAGAATTTAGTTGAATACTTTATAAATTAATTAATCCTTCATAAATTACACTCACCACTTTAATTGACACGTTGATCAACGTCAGGAGGTTGATTAAAGGGTTGAAATGTCGTCTGCTGTGAGTGCGTTCAGCATATAGTGTTACCGCAAAAACCATTAAACCGGTGTTTAACCGGTAACTCATTTGTCAGTTGGTGAAAAAAAATTTTGAATTTGGTGTATAATTTGATAGTTTACATCAGAGTCTGCGCGGAATTTGCACTAATCACTGACGGACCAACCAGCGAGCTTAGGGCAGAAGGAGGAGCCCTACTTTTCTGCAGAATACGGCCGCAGGACAGACCAATAGCCTTCACTTCACGTACCTTGACCAAAACTGAACATAACTATAGCCAAATAGAAAGGGAGGCTCTTGCAATCATCTTCGACGTCACGAAATTTCGGGAACACATCATCGGTCGGAAATTCATACTACTTACGGATCATAATCCTTTGGCTACGTTGCTGTCTCCTCGCAAACAGATACCTACGACTACTGCTGCCAGGATACAACGCTTGCCGTAACACTAGCCGCATACGACTACGAAATAGAGTCGCCCTTCACAAACTATATTTTCGACTATAATGACGTTCGACATAGTTCCGTGTTGACCGTATTCCGATTTTGTTATTATCAACCTCATTCCATTCGATACTAATCAAATTGGTCGAAAAGGGGTTCGCTGCTAATCCTTAAGAAGCAAAATTTTTCGACTGTAAGTACGGACGATACAATTCCTTTCGACTCTAGGTTAGTATCGTAAATAGATAGAGCAACTCTCTATTCGAGATCAATCCATTCGATACTATTATGCGACCCCCTTTATGGAACTTATGTTAATACTCGGTCTTCATACGTGCTCTTTTGACCATAATTCAAAATTTCATGATAAAATATTTTGGGCACATTGAATATTTTTAAGTAATTTTTCAAATAATTATTGTTCTATTATCATGTAATTAAACTGAAAAATTTTAATATCTGGACTTCGGCCATTCCATTTTCTTCTCTTATCGTTTACTTTTAGTCTTTGTCCACTAAGACAGTTTTATTTATTAATATCTGTTCCTTCAGTCTTCAGTTTAATTAAGTTTGTTCAGAAGGTGTTAAGTTTTAAAAATCTGCCCTTAGCAAAAGCAAAAAAAGGAGAGAGTAACGGTAGGCCATTCTGAAATTTATTTTTAAAGCAATGATACTTTCAAACAAAAACGATCTTTTTAACTTCGTAGCGTACAAGAAAAGTGAAGGCACTTGCGTATTTAGATAGAAGTTTAATTTAATAGACACTTTTATTATTTACTTCTATATCATTTATTAATGAATCCAATTGAAATTGAATGATTGTAGGAGACAACTTAATTTTCATCCTTTGTTTTTATAATACTTGAACCAAAAGGAGTTGAGAATGTTGAAACCGAAACATATCTAATTAGAATAGAACAGCTTTATATCAAAGCTCTCCTTAAAAATTCGCAAAATATGTCAGTTTTAATATGTTTGGTAATAACGACTTTTGGTATTGGTGTTTAGCTCAAAAGATTCGTAAACCCAATTAGAGTCAGAGCTTCCTATCCATTTAAAAATGTAGATTGGTCTAAAAGCAGGTTATTCTAGGAGAGCGGTCGCTCTCTTAGATAAGACGTGATACCGCCTCTAATGCTAAAGGAGGGTTCTTTGATTGGCCGTAACCTTTTTCGTATTGTGTTTGCTGCTTTGAAATTTTGCCAGTGAACTACAATTTGGGTCCTAATTTTGTGGTTAAAATGTCAAAGAGATCCAACTAATAGTTAATTCTATAAAGAAAAAAGTTGTTAAGGGTGGTTTTAGAATCCATAAAAAGAATCGGACATTCGGTGAAAAATACTATATTTTTCCATAGAGATAGCATGGAATTTTATAGAAAGTGGGAGTCAACCCCGCAGGGATAGAAGGAAAACTATTCATTCCATACGTTTGGGAACCATCTTAAATGAAAGAGAACAGTTCAATGTAGCGCCTTTTTTAGTTTCATCAATTAAGTTTAAGTAAGATTTTTATCATTATAAACTCATGCTTCTAGTTACGATACTTTGGATATTGAAGTTACTGCGTTTTACCACTGTTAGAGACGCGCATTTTAGCCCTAATTTTTTATATTGGACTTACGGCGTTTTTGTCGTGATTCACGCCGTTAGAGGGATATTAAGCAAGAAAAACATGGCGTTTGAGCTCAGGTGCTTGTAGCTAATTGTGGGTGTTTTTAGGTACTTGTGGGTGCTTGTAGGTACTTGTGGGTACTTGTGGGTACTTGTGGGCGCTTGTGGGTACTTGTGAGTGCTTGTGGGTACTTGTGAGTGCTTGTGGGTACTTGTGAGTGCTTGTGGGTACTTGTGAGTACTTGTGAGTGCTTGTGGGTACTTGTGAGTGCTTGTGGGTACTTGTGAGTGCTTGTGAGTGCTTGTGGGTACTTGTGAGTGCTTGTGGGTTATATGTGGGTGCTTGTGGGTTATATGTGGGTGCTTGTGGGTTATATGTGGGTGCTTCTGGGTACTTGTGGGTGCTTGTAGGTACTTGTGGGTGCTTGTAGGTACTTGTGGGTGCTTGTAGGTACTTGTGGGTGCTTGTAGGTACTTGTGGGTGCTTGTAGGTACTTGTAGGTGCTTGTAGGTACTTGTAGGTGCTTGTAGGTACTTGTAGGTGCTTGTGGGTGCTTGTAGGTGCTTGTGGGTACTTGTAGGTACTTGTGGGTACTTGTAGGTACTTGTGGGTACTTGTAGGTACTTGTGGGTACTTGTGGGTGCTTGTAGGTGCTTGTGGGTACTTGTGGGTGCTTGTAGGTGCTTTTGGGTGCTTGTAGGTGCTTGTGGGTGCTTGTAGGTACTTGTGGGTGCTTGTAGGTACTTGTGGGTGCTTGTAGGTGCTTGTGGGTGCTTGTAGGTGCTTGTGGGTGCTTGTAGGTGCTTGTGGGTGCTTGTAGGTGCTTGTGGGTACTTGTGGGTAATTGTGGGTGCTTGTAGGTACTTGTGGGTGCTTGTAGGTACTTGTGGGTACTTGTAGGTACTTGTGGGTACTTGTAAGTGCTTGTAGGTGCTTGTGGGTACTTGTGGGTGCTTGTAGGTGCTTGTGGGTGCTTGTAGGTGCTTGTGGGTGCTTGTAGGTACTTGTGGGTGCTTGTAGGTGCTTGTGGGTGCTTGTAGGTGCTTGTGGGTGCTTGTGGGTGCTTGTAGGTGCTTGTGGGTGCTTGTAGGTGCTTGTGGGTGCTTGTAGGTGCTTGTGGGTACTTGTAGGTACTTGTGGGTACTTGTGGGTAATTGTGGGTGCTTGTAGGTACTTGTGGGTGCTTGTAGGTACTTGTGGGTACTTGTGAGTGCTTGTAGGTACTTGTGGGTACTTGTAGGTACTTGTGGGTACTTGTGGGTGCTTGTGGGTACTTGTGGGTGCTTGTGGGTACTTGTGGATACTTGTGGGTGCTTGTGGGTGCTTGTGGGTACTTGTTGGTGCTTGTGGGTGCTTGTAGGTACTTGTGGGTACTTGTGGGTACTTGTGGGCGCTTGTGGGTACTTGTGAGTGCTTGTGGGTACTTGTGAGTACTTGTGAGTGCTTGTGGGTACTTGTGAGTGCTTGTGGGTACTTGTGAGTGCTTGTGAGTGCTTGTGGGTACTTGTGAGTGCTTGTGGGTTATATGTGGGTGCTTGTGGGTTATATGTGGGTGCTTGTGGGTACTTGTGGGTGCTTGTAGGTACTTGTGGGTGCTTGTAGGTACTTGTGGGTGCTTGTAGGTACTTGTGGGTGCTTGTAGGTACTTGTGGGTGCTTGTAGGTACTTGTAGGTGCTTGTAGGTACTTGTAGGTGCTTGTAGATACTTGTAGGTGCTTTTGGGTGCTTGTAGGTGCTTGTGGGTACTTGTAGGTACTTGTGGGTACTTGTAGGTACTTGTGGGTACTTGTAGGTACTTGTGGGTACTTGTGGGTGCTTGTAGGTGCTTGTGGGTACTTGTGGGTGCTTGTAGGTGCTTGTGGGTGCTTGTAGGTGCTTGTGGGTGCTTGTAGGTGCTTGTGGGTGCTTGTGGGTGCTTGTAGGTGCTTGTGGGTGCTTGTAGGTGCTTGTGGGTGCTTGTAGGTGCTTGTGGGTACTTGTAGGTACTTGTGGGTACTTGTGGGTAATTGTGGGTGCTTGTAGGTACTTGTGGGTGCTTGTAGGTACTTGTGGGTACTTGTGAGTGCTTGTAGGTACTTGTGGGTACTTGTAGGTACTTGTGGGTACTTGTGGGTGCTTGTGGGTACTTGTGGGTGCTTGTGGGTACTTGTGGATACTTGTGGGTGCTTGTGGGTGCTTGTGGGTACTTGTTGGTGCTTGTGGGTGCTTGTAGGTACTTGTGGGTACTTGTGAGTGCTTGTAGGTACTTTTGGGTACTTGTGAGTGCTTGAAGGTACTTGTGGGTACTTGTGAGTGCTTGTAGGTACTTGTGGGTACTTGTAGGTACTTGTGGGTGCTTGTGAGTACTTGTGGGTACTTGTTAGGGCTGTGCGAATACTCGCATTTTCGAAAAGTATTAGTTTAATTCGAATCGATTATTCGATTCGACGAATCGAATTTGCCATTTGGAGAAAAACGAGTATTCGAATCCTGAAACGATTATTCGAAAAGAAATTCGAATTACCGATTTAAATACGAATACAGCTTCCTAAACCGAGTAATCGCTTTCAAGGGGCTAAATTCGAATAGAAAACGAGTATTCGATTGGAAATGGGAGGGACTGTGGTCACATGACACATATGAAGCTGTTTTGTTTATGGAATTTCAACGCGATTGCGCAATTCGCGATGTATTTTTTTCTCTCACGAATTACAGTCTAACGAAAATTCTATTCTATGGGGAAGTACAATATTTTTAGACTGCTACGTGAATTTAGGAAACGATTAATCGTTTTGAAAAGAATATTCGTCTGATAAAACCGAGTATTAAAATTTTCTAGTACTCTTTTTAAAAACTAGTCCTTCTAGGTGTATTTTGAAAACGATTAATCGCTTTGAAACGAATATTCGTTTGGTAAAACCGATTAATCGGAAAAAAACGAGTACTCGAACCTGATTTTTTGATAAACGAGTATAGCCCCGTTTTCAATCAAGCTTTTTTGATCAAAAACGCAAGCTTTTGCTTGAAAAATCACAGCAAAACGCAAAAGCAAAATATTTAGCCGTTTTCAATCGCGCTTGGGCTGAAGCTTTAAGCTTTCATAGGCGCGCTTTTGCTTGAATGTTAGTTCAAGCAGATATCTATCCTCCGTAGATATTTGCGTTAACTTTTTGCTTTGAAGCGCGGTGGAGGATGACGTCACAGTTTAGTGTCCAATAGAAATTCTCCATTTTTCATGCCTCTGAGTGTGTGTTGACCGTTCGACTCGGAGATTTTTAGTGTTATATTTTCCATTGAATAACTTGTAACAATTATACTATTAATGAAAATGGCAGAAAAAAATAAATTATAAAAGAAATGCACCGGATAGAAAGATAGGCAGCTGAAAAAGGTGGCGCTGTTAAAAATTGGTGAGACATAAAGCAAACTTACGGAACCGAGGCTTAGCATACTCCGTCTTTTCGAGGTGACCGTCATATTTGTTTATAGTTTTAGGGCCGAAAATGCTTTGGTACCCGCCCACTATCACGTGATATCGGTAAACTCACGCTTTAAAAGCTTTGCGCGACCAGTTTGAAAACGGTTAGTAGTTTTGCAGTTTGCTTTTTTCTCACGCGGTAGCGCGCTGATTGAAAATACGCTTTTTTGCCACGTCAATCGTAAGCAAAAAGCGTAAACTTTTTGCTTGATTGAAAACGAGCCTTAATATTCCTTTGAACGAGTACTCGATTCGGATTTCGAATGGCAGATTTACTATTCGATTCGGTTTGAAAAACCACTATTCGCACAGCCCTGGTACTCTTTGGTGCTTGTGGGTGCTTGCGGGTACTTATGGGTACTTGTAGGTGCTTGTGGGTACTTATGGGTACTTGTAGGTGCTTGTGGGTACTTGTGGGTTTTTTTAGGTACTTGTGGTTGCTTGTGGATGTTTGTAGGTACTTGTGGGTGCTTGTAGGTACGTGTGGGCTCTTTTGGGTACTTGTGGGTGCTTGTAGATACTTATGGGTGCTTGCAGGTACTTTTGGGTACTTGTGGGTACTTGTGAGTGCTAGTAGGTACTTGCCCCGAGTGCTTGTAGGTACTTTGCCTCCTCCATAAGATTAACTTTACACTAAATGTTGGAAGCTCGTAACTCTGGTTATATTAGAGATACGGGGATATCCTTTGATTATGTAATAGTCCTATTTGCCCCTTCCCTCCTTCGTTAACATTTGCTCCATAGGTTAATCCATATACGGGAAAAACCTGGAAGTATATGGGGAAAAGCCTGGAAATCTTAGGGAAATTTGTTTTCCAAAAGTTGTATGAACCTTGTTATGGAACATATCTTATAAACTTATGGTTTTAGTTATATAAAGTTTTACCAAGGAGCGATATTTAGTTTACTAGGGAGAAGGTATAAGATGCCTAAGTATTCGCGCGCCATAAGTAGTATAGGGCTACATTTCGTACCACGGTAGAGGTATAAAGTAGGTGCGTGGGAACTGGGTCATGGGAACTGGGGCATGGGAACTGGAGCGTGGGAACTGGAGCACGCCGCCGCCGCCGCGGTGAATCTTCGCGAGATCCCCGCGTGCGAGTTCCTTCCCCCCTGAGCCTCACCCCCGCGGGGTTCCCCGCGCGCGCCGCGAGTTCCTTTCCCCCTGAGCCTCACCCCCGCGGGGTTCCCCGCGCGCGCCGCGAGTTCCTTCCCCCATTTTAACTCCGCGCGCGGCGCTAGTTTCGTACTATTCAATTCCAGGAAAAATTCTATTGTTAAATTCTTACTATCTACGTAGTGATTAATGCTTTTGGCATATATTCTATAGACCCATACTTATAGAGAGTATCATAGACTTATGGTGATAACTTATAGCGTATGAATACAGTTGTATTGTTATAGTGAAATCAATTCTAAATAAAGAAATAGGGTAATAGAATTTAAGCTTAGCAATAACAATGGAATCAAAATTAAGCCGAGTATATTACGATTGTGAAAACCCTCTTAGTTACGGAAACGCAAATAAATTGAAACAAGGAGTAAAATGTATTTCAAAGAAAAAAATTGAGACTTGGCTTCAGTCTCAACCCACATACACTATTCATAAACCAAGGAGAATAAACTTCCCTCGAAATCAAACTTATGCTACAACAGCTGATGAAGTATTTCAATGCGATCTAATTGATCTACGACGTATCAAAAAGCATAACAAAGGTTTTCAATACATTTTGACTATAATAGACGTATTTTCAAAATATGCCTGGAGTTTTCCTTTAAAGAATGAAACTAGTAGAGAAGTTTTAAGCGCATTTCAGAAAGCGATCAAAGAGAGAAAGCCTTTGCGTATTAATGTTGACCAAGGCAGTGAATTTCTATCAAAAATGTATAAAGAATATTTGAAGAAAGAGGGTATTCAACTCTATACAAGTGTTGGAAGGATAAAGTGCGGTGTTATTGAAAGATTTAACAGAACTTTAAAGGATAAAATATTCAAACTATTTACAGGAACCAAAAAATATAATTATATTGGTAGTTTGCCAAAAATCATGAAGGCCTATAACTCTAGTACGCATTCAAGTATTGGTTTCGCTCCAAAAGATGTTAATATCGAAAATGAACATTTAGTATGGCAGCGTTTGTATGGCCATCAAAAACCTGCTAAACCCCCAAAGTTAAAGATTGGTGATTTTGTCAGACTGTCAAAGAGTAAACCTCTTTTCGAAAAGGGTTATAAAGGCTATTGGACGAGGGAAATATTTACCGCATCAAAAGTTCTTTACAGAAATCCGGTTTGTTACGTAGTTAAAGATTACAACGACGAAGAAATAAGAGGTGCCTTTTACGAATGCGAACTTCAAAAAGTGGTCTACCTATATATGTCTATTGGCAAATAAATAAATGTTCATTTTAATCTAGTTAACCATGTCGAACGATTCATTTTATGTTACACTCGTAAGTTCGGCTTCTATGAATGTCTTTCCGGATAACACGCAATCTCATTTTAAAGTTCAGTTACCAGCTCCTTTAAACTTAGTTGGTAATTGGCATGTGGGGCTTGCCGAAGCGTTTTTACCCCAGGCTTGGGATAATGTATCCGGCGAGTATTTATATTTCAATGCTGGAGTACATGACTATACTGAAAACAGCTGGGATCAGTATAAGATACAACTTGTCGCGGGAAACTTGCGTGGAGACGAATACGATGTTAATAAGAGTTTAATTAAATCTATTAATAATGCCATACCCCCCCCAAATACTACGGTCGGTTTATATGTTTATCACCTACAGTGATGACAATGAGAAGGCTTTTTGCGCTCTGAGAGCTAAAAATGGATATGAAGTTCAAATACCGGAAGAAATGGGTAAAATCTTGGGCTTACCCTTCATGGATTGGATCAAAGAGAGATTCACTTTTCCCGAAGAACTGATTAAAAGAAAGAAAGACGATCCTTTAGAACTAAATAGTTCCAATAATTTTTTACATATAAGAAAAAGAAAAGGCCCAACGAATCCAAGGGAAATTACTCTGCAAATTCAACCCGGCCAGTATAACCATATTGAAAATGTTATTGAAGCAATGCACCACGCAATTCCTCGAGAACACAGTAGTAATTTTGTAATCAAGCTTAATCCCGACGGAAAAGTAAACCTAAAATGTGAAAATAACTATTATTTGTGTTTTAACAAGAATCAGTCTGGTCTAGGTAGACTATTAGGGTTTCATATGGACCAAATGGATAGACCCCTTATGGATGAAACTGGAAAAAGTGTAGCCGATATAGACAAGGGTACGGCTAGTTTGTATATTTATACAAATTTAATTCTACCACAAGTGGTTGGTGACGTTTATGCCCCTCTTCTGAGGGTTATACCAATAATAAATGATAAATCTTCTAGCTTAGCTGTACATAGGTTTCAAAACATTGATTATTACCCTTTAAGATATCCATCATTTGAAATGATCGAAATTGATATGAGGACAGATTTCGGAGAAAATATTATGTTTAAATTAAACAAGTCCGTCATAAAACTTCATTTCATTCTCAAGCATGTCACGAAGTAACATATAT